>NC_071308.1:694545-1006818 GCF_027563975.2 Plodia interpunctella | reverse complement strand
AACGTTCAAGCTAAATATCTGAAGTAATTTAATATGCATATAGTTAAAGACACGAAATCGAACATAGGTAGGCCACATTTTTCTTAAATTTCTTCTCCCAGAGACCAGACGGGGGGCGAAAGTTTGTGTTGTTTGTTTGTCAAAGTGTGCAACCAATATATTGTGCCGCAGATGGAACTGGAGGAAGCAACTAGTTAATGTGAATTTATGAAGCTTCCGGATATTACTTTCCGATATATGAGCATTTTGCATAATTTAATTTTCAATACTGGCAATTAAGAGCTTTCAGCACACGAATATTTAAAATTTTACGCCGTGAAAAATATGCGACTTTTAGATTTTAATAATAGAGAGTTGTTCCCGGAGACGGGGGGTTTTATGTTGGCTATACAAGACCAAATCATAGATACTAAAAACTATAGGACTATATAACTGCCGTCATTACCACAGTAGTCCGGAAACCATTCAACACATAACAGGAGCATGTAGATCAATAACACAAACGGATTATAAACACCGACACGACCAGGTTGCTTCTATTATTCACCAGTATCTCGCAATAAATATTATTTAATAACGGAAAAAACTACGTGTTACAAATACTCACTTTAAACTGTTCTGGATTCCCCTAACTATACCTAAATTGTACTGGGATAGAACTATAATAACAGATAAAACTATTCACCATAATAGACCAGACATAACATTACACGACAAACGAAACAAAACAGTCTATCTGATTGATATAGCCGTTCCTAACACCCACAACCTCAGCTCCACGTATACAGATAAGTTGACCAAATATACTGATTTAGCAATTAAAACACAATGGCGTGCAGAAATCGTTAAAACCATCCCTATAACAATTTCGTCCCCTGGTGTCATACCCAGATCCTTACATACAAGCCTCAATATATTAGTTATACATCCATTAACTTTCACTCTACTGCAAAAAGCAGTTATACTAAACACATGTATAATTCGCAAATTTCTATCTTCAGACTCATAATTTATTTTTTCTTTTCTATTGGTTACGTTTGGCCACGAGCTCGCGTATCCAATAAAACTCCTCAAAATTAATTTTGAGTTAATTTATTTTGCATATTGTATTAGTTATAAATTTTATACGCTAGTAGTAATGTAATGTATTTTTTGTGATTTTTCCTACACGAGGATTTTTTTATATTACATACCAAGCGGGCAAGTGGTCACCACAGCATTGATTGATATTATCAATACCTACCTGTAACACGATGGTACCTTACAATTACACAGCTTTCTACACCCGTTACCGGTACAGTACGTTTGGTTGTAACAATGTATTAAAAGCTTTTTTCTATATGAACATAAAAATAAGTCTCAAAAATTGTTTGATGGAGGCTGTTAAATATGATTTTGATTTGTACTCCCATAAAAACGCTTTAAAAACTCAACAGGGCACTTTTAAAAATTTTTTTATGATGTATACATTCATTTTATGGATTAATAAACCTTAAAATCCGTTTGGATGAAGTGTAATGTTATGTAATTATCAGGAATGGAAATAAATCTCAAAAGTAAATTATATTCGCATTAATTGGCATAATAGGTCAATATTTATTTATTAACCAAAATACTTGCCTAATGGACCACTGCGTTCGTTTATATCGTCAAAAGTTCATTTTAATAACAAATCCCAAACAAGTGATTTTCAGAAATTGTGAGGCCATAACTTTAACTTGTGGGCGGTAATTTGTTACTCGAACTATTAACTACCTATATCGAAATTATAAATGAAAAATTGGTTTTATAAACTTTGATTTCAGGTATGTAATTATATCCAGTTTCCGGCATATTTTTAACGATTTAGTTTTAAAATATAATAGTATAATATAATATATTATATAATAGTGCCTATAGGCGAATCATACCTGTTATATGTACAATGTTGTTTATTCCCTTAAAACACGTTTTAGTAGTCTTGAAAGACCTTGGGAAATAAAATCCTATGTCTTGTGTTTGTCTCACAATCTGGGATAAAATAGTCCTAGGTACCATTACATGCGATGAGGACCAGGCAAAGTTAATTTTGTTTGGGGCCGCGTACACACAAACCTTTTTTGTAAATTATCTTATTAACATGCGCCATATTTTATATGTTACATAATTAATTGCGATGAAAACATTCAGATAAATTGTAAATAATAATAGATATTATGTACAATTTCTCTGAACGTTTACGGTTTTATTAGATAATAAAACCGTAAGTGGACTATGTCTGTACTCTGTACATAGGAGATATTAAAGAAAAATAATTATGGAGCTTTTTATGGGACAATTTTTTTTGTCTGTCTATATGATTGGTCGCGCATCACGCAAAAATCTACTGGTCGGAATTGAATGGGGTTTACACAGTTGTATAGCAGGTAGTCTAAATAAAATTCTGTTAAGTTGGCATATTGTTTCATCGGGACACTTTGCTTAGAACTCGAGATTTTGACAATAATAAGTTATGAGCGGTCACACGAAATATACGCGGATGAAGCCGCGGGTGAAAAGCTATTTAACTTACTACTTATCTAAGTATATTTAAATAGCTTTTCGCCCGCGTACGTATTTAAGTAATATTAGAAAGTATATTTACAATTTTAATTTAAAATCTGCCTCCTGTTTTATTTCATTTACTAAAATTTATATCAAAATCGTAAACTTAAAAGATTATTTTATATAGTATAGACTAACTAAACTATCAGATTTCTCAGACAGTGTTTTATTTGAAGGAAAATAATATCTGAGCAGAAATGCTTCACCCTGATGACCTTACAGGGCGGGGCAGCTACCTACCCCAGAGGTCTCGGGTTCGATACCCGATCTAAGCATTTTCTAATTCACAATCGAAAATTTTGGGGCTAACTCTATCTGTGTGATTTGTCTCTAATATAAATAAATGAATAAATAAATATATTAGGACAAATCACACAGACTGAGCTAGGCCCAAAGTAAGTTCGAGACTTGTGTTATGGGATACTAACTCAACGATACTATATTTTATAACAAATACATACATAGATAAACATCCAAGACCCGGGCCAATCAGGAAAAGGTCATTTTCCATCATGACCCGATCGGGGTGAACCCGGGACCTCTCGGTTCAGTGGCAAGAACTTTACCACTGCGCCACCGAGGTCGTCATCATCTCCCAAAGATGTGACGAAGTGAATATGCGCTCACATGAGAGATAGATGTGACAATTAGCGCGGCGAACGTCTCCGACGCTTGACGGCTGAGGAAGTTACGCTCAAGTAAGAGAGGGAGAATTGATTGCAAAGTTTCGACATGTTGCTCTCGCCCAAGATAAAAGATTACTCAATATCTTCAAGTAGATATCGTAGTCTCACTTCAAACTTATTTTTCGGTCTCCCGATTCAGAGGCAAACACTTAGGTACCTTCTAGATAGGTGTGCTTGTTCCGTTGTAATGACATTGTCATGCATACAAAGCATATCCTAATTGAATAATCCGTATAATATCATTTAACATTCAAGGATAGATTATATTCACACGAACAATAGGTTAACGTAATGAAGCTATATTGTTGTGTCAGTGTATATTGCAGCGCTAAATTCTAATTGCCTTCAACAACTTTGATTTCAAAAGTTTCCACTGAACCGAGAGGACCCGGGTTCGATCCCCGGTCGGGTCATGATGGAAAATGATCTTTTTCTGATTGGCCCGGGTCTTGGATGTTTATCTATATATGTATTTGTTATAAAATATAGTATCGTTGAGTTAGTATCCCGTAACACAAGTCTCGAACTTACTTTGGGGCTAGCTCAATCTGTGTGATTTGTCCTAATATATTTATTTGTTTATTTATTTATTTATAACTACAAAGGCCTTGCTGAAATGTATGTTCCTACTAATATTATAAATGCGGAAGTTTGTGAGGATGTCTGTGTTAGGTACTCTTTCACGCGAAATCTACTGGACGGATTGTTATGAAATTTGATACACGGATAGAATTTTACCTGAAATAAATATCTTATTATACAGAAATATCAATAATATATCTTTTTATCCAGAAATTGCCACGGGAGCGAAGCCCTGAGGTGCAGCTAGTATTCTAATATGTAACATATAGAACAGATAGTGTTAAAAACTGTGTTTCACAAAGTAGGTGGGGGCGAACTGGCCAATCACATCAGTTAGTTTTATCTGTCAGATTACAATAGAATATTTTATCAGAAAGAAGTTTAATAGGCCCTAGGTTTTCTAAGGCAAACTTTCACAGAACAGAACGAAACAGATTGGAAAACTTTCGTTTCGAAGTTAGAGTTTATTTAAAGTTTGGACCTTTTTTCACGTAAAGTTTTAAATTATATAGTATTTGTCAAAATACCACAAACTACTGTGGGGAATGAACACGGCTGAGAATATAAACCGGATTTTTTTAAATTAGCGTTGATTAGCCGTAGTTTCTAGTTATTGTTAGCCAGGGCATCATTGTTTTTTTTTTTAATTTTATTTCTAGTAGTATAAGAAAGTATCTATATAAAGTACAAGGTCAAAAATGCATACAAAACACATTTTTGCATACACTTTTTGTTACCATAATTATGCCAGAGACATGCAACATGAGCCACACGGATCAAGAATTCCCATGAGAGAGAAACTCGGAACACAGCTGATGAAAGTTTGTGAACCTATATGAATGCACCCTTACTAATACTTCTTGCTGCGAGCACTTACCATCTTTTATTTGCTTATCCCTTTGTTATTCTATGGTCATTCAGGGATTTTGGTTCAAGGGCTTTGTCTGTAATAGGGCATATTACGCAAAGCTCAGCGCAGATGGCACTACTGGTACACAAACATTGCTAATGGAGGCAAAAAGCGGCAATTTTCAATATTGTTGCAGATTTACGACCAAAATATCTTCTGCGCAATCGTGGTGCGAGTTTAAAGGAAAAAGTAAGGACTTAGTGGATTATCCTGAAAATAATAACACTATTTTCGGTTATGTTCTGTATTATTTGGTCCACTGTGGTCATAAACTGATAAAAACTTGATTTTCACTGAAGATCTTACCTGTATGAAGTCCATATTTTAATAGGTCTTCACGTGTGAAGTGTTCCGAGCTTCTTTTCGACCGTTTACTGGCTTGAAAATTTTACCACGTGAGGCGTAGGTATCCCATAGTTTTCGAAGTTTTTATCTTATGGAAAACGATTTTTCTCAATATTTCGGCACCCGAATATGCTCATTGTTGTATATTTTCACAAAGAGTGCTTACATAATGAAAAGATTAATGAAGTACTCTAAAATAAACGTTTTAATCGACATAGCAAAAGGCGGCAAAGCTTTTGTGTATCTAACATACAGTGCTGTACTCTGGCGGGATAAATGTGCAGTAATACTTGACACTCGGTAGTGTCGCAGCCAAGTCCGGAACATAACTTACCCGAAGCATAATAATATTTTGGGATTTAAATGAGAGTACAACCTTATACTAATTATAGAAAGGTTTGTCGTAATTTTTTCAATCGACAAGATATGTATGTATTCCGTGTACAAACTCCAAAATGACTACGTACTACGTACTGAATTTCTAGGTTATTTTTAAAGCTGCGAGTGAATCTTGCAACTTTTTAGAATCACGCTTTGTTTATAGTCTGGTGAAAATAAAGAATTTACGACCATATGTATATTTTTGCCTAAATAGGTTAACTCCCTCGAGTGCACACATGATCGAAACACCGTGCGCAACATAGCAATGTGGAATTAAAACGGGCCTCTTTTTAGGGCTGTGAACTCTGACCCGCCATGATGGAAATGTGATATTAAACCCCTTGTTTATACCCGTCTCTTGGAACATTGACCCCAATCACATATGCATTACGAAAAAGGTGACACCCTGGATAATTTTAAAAGTATTTATAAATGGATGTATTAATGGACGCTTTTAATCGAGAAAATTAAAATGAGAATTTGTGATGTTACGAAAATTTTCATATTTTTCATTCCTTTGAGACAAACGCTCCGTGTTGAATTTTTTCTTTCCCGCGTTTCTTTCCCTTTATCACAAAAGTGCGATAGTCTGTCTGTTACGGTGTCACACTTTTTGATGAAACCGTATCCTAATGAATATTAGGTATAAATGCGAAAGTAAGTTTGTTACCTTTTCACGCTTTATCTACTCAACCAATCTTCTTGAATTTTTGCATAATATGTAGTCGTTTGGAATATTAGTACCTTTCGTCCCTGAAAAAATGATTTTCCCGTGGGATATACACGCGGGCGAAGCCTTGGGCAACAAGTAATAAGTAAATTAATTTTATTTCAGGTAAATTTTCTTGCTGAATGTGTTATTGCTACCACTGTCTAATATTCGATTCGATTTATTCAAGTCTTATTCAAGTTTTGATCACAGGCGACCATCTTAACCACTGGACCACCACCGCCACTCTTGGCTCTGTCTACCCCGTGATGTATAAAGTGTCACGTGACACTATATTTGTAAAATTTTTATCCTCAGGTATATGGTAGACTGGCAGTCGGCGTCACACGTGTCCGCGCGAGTCCAGGACCTGTTCTTCATCATGGCCGTGTCCAACTCGTGCATGGACCCGCTGGTCTACGGCTCCTACACGCTGGATCCCAGGACCTTCACCAGAGCTGCGAGGAAGATATTCTGCATTCACGCCAGCCCTTCTGAAATACCAGGTCAATTTTCCTGTTTTTCATAACTGACTACAAAAAAAGAAATTTCTTTTATAGCTGGATATCAAGAAGAAAAACTTCTGCGTCATCTATCGCCGCAGAAGCAAGAAGCCGTGGGCAACAGCTTGTAGGAAAGTACCGAGAGTTGGTAATTTAGACATCGATAAAGAATCTCTGGAGAGAAGTCCCGGGGCGCAGCTAGTGTTATAAATGCGAAAGTTTGTGAAGATGTATGTTACTCTTTCACGCGAAACCTACTGGACGGATTGTTATGAAATTTGTTATGAATAGGGTACTTTTATCCCGAAATTCCCAGGGGAGCGAAGCCCCAGGGAGAAGCTAGTTATCTATAATTTGTAAAATGTTAGCGAGGCGTTACTTGACCAAAGCTTTAATTTTTTTGCGAATCAAAAATTATCAAAATTTTGAAAGTGCGTTTTGTTAGATTTAAAAATACATTGACATACTTTATGCAAAACATTTATAATCCCGTAACATTTATATCTAGATTGTGGTGACGTATTGGTCGTTACATAATGCTGCGCATTCTCCTAATCTCCTCTACAATAACGTATTATACAATCTGTGACAATAGGCATCATTTCCAGGAAAATGGGGTAATATTTCCGTACGCTCAAAATAACCTCGGAAAAGATATTTTCGATTAATTTCAATATCACATATCTATCTATGTATGCATGTGTTCTTTGCTATTTCGGTCAAGTTAATTTTGGGCCCGTTCTTTTTTCTTCACCCCTTCTGGATGTTCAAATGAGTTTTTTCAACATTTTTTCTCAGCAGCGGTCGTTCGAAATATAAATATAAATATATACAATATAAATATATACAACAACAAATCACACAGATTGAGCTAGCCCCAAAGTAAGTTCGAGACTTGTGTTATGAGATACTAACTCAACGATATTATATTTTATAACAAATACATATATAGATAAACATCCAAGACCCGGGCCAATCAGAAAAAGATCATTTTCCATCATGACCCGACCGGGGATCGAACCCGGGACCTCTCGGTTCAGAGGCAAGCACTTTACCACTGCGCCATCGAGGTCGTCTTGCTAGTGTAGTGCGAAATGCTAGTAGTTTGTAGCATTAAGATATTCTAAGTACTAATATTATAAATGCGAAAGTTTGTGGAGATTAGTGGAGAGTATTTTTGTCATTCTTTCACGCAAAACCTTCTGGACGCGTGACTGGACGGATAGATACGACTTTTGGCACACGGGTAGAATATAACCTGTCATCAGGGTACTTTTTATCCTGAAATTCCGCAATTAGTATAACATAATTTTAAATTTGACATTTGTAAAATTTTACATCAATAAGTGCCTGTGAATTTCTGAACGGGGTATCTGATCTGTCTTGCTTGTTCGCAGGAATTTCCGGGACGCGTTTATCGAAGGGTAAATTACCTGTCACGGACACAATTCTTCACGATCAGGTAAGATTGTTGTTATGTGCGATAAGACGTGTTTATATCCAAGTCAATAATTAGATAATAGGCACAAGTATTTGGTATACAAATACAAAACGAATACTAAAATAATACAAATAAAACATTCAAATAAATCTAGATTCAGCTACTTGGGTTGTGAAATGGTCGAGATATTACGTCTGCCATGTCTGCCATTGTCAAGCCAAACATAGGTACTTAGCGGTAAGTACTTATACTATAAAATGTGGGACAGTTTTAAAGTAATATTGTGTCGAAAGGATCCCAGTTCAATGGACGACTATATAAACTACTAGATGTTGCCGTAGGGGCTTCGCTCCCGTGGGAATTTTGAAATAAAATATAGCCTACAGCAATCGTAGTTAATGTACCTTTCTAATGGTGAAATAATTTTTGAAATCGGTTAGGTAGTTTCGGATATTACGCTCCTCAAACATACAAACTCACAAAGTCACAAACTCACAAACGCTTACCTCTTTATAATAATAGTATAGAAGTATAGATTCAATAGGTTTTAAAATTAATTGAGCGCTGACGTTCTTTCTCTCTAATCTGAGCATTTTCCCGGTTTATTCCGCAGCCGTTGACCTTTGGAGCCCAGGGTCCGCTTTTCTACTTTTTCGTCTGCACTTCGCACGGTCATTGGTCAGCGTGCCAAGTTGTCAGACCATTTGCAAGCATACGATCGATGCTTTTTCAGAAACTGTTTCAAATCTTAAAGAAAAATACAAAATGTATCATAAATTAACCTCGATTACGTAAGAATCGATCGGCTATGATCATGCTTCAAGAATTAATTGTTAACTTTACGCCGGCTGCACATTACCGCCGAACTCGGACACATGGCGATGCGAATGCATATAAACATTTATATGGGAGTTTTTGTTTACCGCAATGAAAAACCAGCAGCGTATACTGAAACTACACTATTAAACTACACTACTGCGTATACAGACAGCGTCTAATGAAATTCGCCAAACTGTTTCCCGTTAATAATATAGCCGGCATTACACGTGTTTGTCACGGTTGGCGCAATCAATGTCAACAGACCACGCTTTGAAGTCCGCTGCAATTTCATAGGAAATAACAAACATTTAACTTCCACTGAACGGCTTTAACATGTTTCTAAATCGTGATTTATTAAAATGCGAGTGATATTGTGGGTTTAATTAAGTTTTTTTTTTAACCAAAATGTAATTTTTGTACTCTTGTTGTCACCAATAAGATCTTAATTCAACACGTTCATAAAAACTCAAATCCTTGCTGTAAACCGTCGAGGAGTTTCTTTGTCGGTAGTCGATCCGTCGGCTCCCAATAAGCTTTCAAATAAAGTCATGTATTTAATACAAAAGCATTGTCATCCAAACTATACATGTAGGTATACATACAATTTTATCTGAACATACTTGCTCCAAAATTCAATTTCTACCCATTATTTTCATACATAAATAAGCTTATAAAATATATGTCACTCACGCTTTCTTAGTTTATCGATCTCTTTCGTTAATGTATATTTCACACGTTAGTTTCAATCAAATAATACGTATTTGTAACGTAATTATATTTCCCAGGCACGGCGTAGTTCCAGGCGGTACCCGGTCCGCTTCGAAGAGACCACAACAACGGTAGCGCGGCCAAGTCCAAATTCTGAGCCTGTGTGTTTTCTCAGCGAACATTCGGACGAACGAGTGGTAAAACCTGCGCGTAGTTGTGAAGTGTTCGTCGTGCACACGCCGAGAACTCTGCAATAAGTGAAGTGAATTCTAGAGCTCGGCACAACTGTCCTTTTAGCTAGTGTGATTTTTCAGCAAAAAAATCAAGTTTAGTGAAAACATTAAAGGCAGTGAAACGTTTGTATTTTATGCCGAGAAGCATTTCAATAAAACGTAAACGTAAAAGTAAACGTAATTAATAGGATAGGGTATTGGACAATAACCTTTAGATATAGACAAATCCATTTTAAAACCGATCTGATTCCTTGGTTAACAATCGTATCGTAAAAACGTATCGTAATCGTGTAACTATAAATTGTAAATTTACAACGTAGGTACCTACACTTTACCCCTTTTTAAAAACGCTACAATACATATATTTTTCTTCGGTATAATGGGAATGCCCGTGATTACTTAGGAAGTACTCACCTTAATACATGATGACGAGTACTATCTACCCAAGTACCTACTTATTAAAGATTTTAATTTAGTTTTATAGACAATAGTTAAATAATTTATAAAATGCCAATTTTATTTTTTTATTTTACATGTTGCCAAATTGTTTTTTGTTGCACAGTGATCTCTTTTCTTGAACTTGGTTTAATACTCTTCCGTGTGTCTAGAATCAGAATTACTACTAAAAATTAAGGGGAGGTTATTAATTACATAAAAATATGTACATACAAAATCTAAATGTGACTAGGTATAATATTTTCTAACCCATAATGTGTTGTATCTATACTTGATCGAATTTTTGATGAGATGACTATAAAACTTTTAAGATAATTGATTGAACTGTTTTATCAGGCTTATCATTGTATCTTATCGCGATCCACTTTGCGACCTAAACTGATCTGCATCGCAAAATCGATGGATTTATGAATGCGATTCATTTTAGGTTCCTAAATTGAACTGAATTGCATTGGAATAGTTCCGTAAATGTTGATGGTAGGCCTGCAGTAATGTTATAATGTTATTGGCCTATTTCAGCGTTTGCTGATAAAATATCTGATTGCCAATTATACGTAACATATGGAACGGATAGCGTTTAAAATTGTGATTCACAGTGTTAGGCTATCTAGATTATAACATAAAGAACATTATCTAGCGGTTAAGTTAATTTGTCAGATAAATGATATTTTATAAGAAATTTGTGTAACTGGCCTTTAAACTTGTAATAAGTACCTAAGGAAGCAATGTTAATGCCGGCTATACACAAATCTATCATCGAATTCGGGCATACGTCGACGCGAATGCATTAACATTGCGTAGGTTGTATGAGAGATTTTATTTACCGCAATAAAAACCCAGCAGTCTATCGCGAATTTTCGCGATATATTACCTAGTGTAGCCGGCATAAAGGGTATAATAAAGCTAAAAAGTGAGTTTCATCGCCGTTTGTAAAGTATAGTACTTAATACCTAATACTTAAAGTAAGAAACTATTTGAAGAAAAAAAAAACTGGACGTGATAGTGGAAGGCGAAAGGCCACAGTGAAAGACTAAATGCTTTATTGTATCTTAAAATTCCTATAATTCCTACGGAAGCAAAGCTCCGAGGTGTAGCTTGTATATTAATACTTATATATATTAATATTATATACAGAATGGTATGGCTGTTGAGGTGACCTCACTAAAGTTTTTCAATAAAATTATTCAATTGACTGATTTGTTTTATTCTTCTTTTCGAGTGTATGTCGCCTCAAGGCATCTGAGATGATTTTTATTATTAGGTACTATAAAAATCTGGAAAAATGTTGAGTTATATTATATCACTTGACAATAAAATGTTAGGTAAGGTACCTACCTACCATATTTAAGTACGTCTAATATTTATTTTGTTACACACTGGAAGTAGGTTTAAGGCAAAGAACGAAAAGACAGTCGTCACTTTGAAATTAAAACCCTTTTTTCGTCGAGTTTAAAACAAACATTCATTCGTACGTGACAACCCTACCGAGTCTACTAAATAGAAAAGGGTTTTCGCTACGGTTTACTTATTTGTCACGTACTTACTTCCCTCGGGAAAACCGTTGAAATGTGTTCGAATAAAAGAGTAAAATAGCGAGAAATCGGTCTTTCTCCGTTATTATTTTTTTATGTCGCGAGAAAAATATCGCGTTGGAAGTGGGCGGGTGTGTAGTTTAGGTAAATACTTAATGTACGCTCCGTCGTCGTCCTCCGCATTGTCGTATTCATGTACGAATTGTACATTGATATTTTAGACCGGCATATGACAATATTGTGTTGTATACAGGATACAAGAAGTAGCACTAGCACCTTATTTTTTCCCTTAAATAATCCACGAAAGTGTTTTGAACTTTTTAAAAGCTTTTCTTAGCTTTTTGAAACACATTTCTAGGGACCGCTTGCGCTTGTGGCATTCCATTCATTGCATTGGATTTTCAAGAAATATTGTTTGGTCATCATTTAGATGAAAGAAAATGGATTCTGTCAGTGTCACTGTCAGTAGTGTCAGTCAATCAGCTGATTATTATCATTCTTTGGTTGCGTTGTGTTGTGTTACTGGTGTTGGTTGTTTTGTTGTGTTACAAGTTCTATTTTATTCGAATTGGAAATGTTGAAAAGAGGTAAATCATATATAGGTATCTAAATATTATATTGCGTACCTACCTCGACGATAAACGTTCATCATTACTTTAAGTAGCTTTCGTAAACTATGTACGAGAGTTCAACTGATGCAGTGCATCCTCGATTTAGTCGGAATAGAAAGATTTTCAAAACCGGTGGTACAGTATTCATTATATATTAAGTGAAACTATTATTTACTAAGCTTCGATGTTTACATTATATGTATATACATTTCTATCATGCATGCTCATCTTGCTTCTATAAGTTATAATTGCATGAAAAACACTACTTATTCTTCTACCTTTTATGTACATGTGTACACAATATGTAATCTCCTCAGGAAGACAGAGACAGACCTTTGCTGTTTAACTCTTTATTCATACTTACTTCTCCTGATGCAATCCAGCCACCACTTCTGTTTTCCTCTATAATTATATGTATTTAACTCCCCTGGGTCCTTTTCGACATGTGGTTTTCATCCCGTATCATAATATAGTTATATTATGATACGGTGTTTTAGTGTGATAAACCTTAAATCAACATAAAAATCTGTAACTAGGTACTTACATGAAGACGTAATAGATAACAATTGTTTGAACATTAAAACTTTTTTTAAATTCTTTCATTCAAAACTTTAGAATGAAAGCTATAAATAGTTTATTTTCTCAACTTTTTGTACAAGAGTTTAGATGGTACGATGTTTGGCCAATAACCCAGTAAATGAAACATGTATCTTGGTATTAATTATCTGAAAAGTGAAATTATATTTCTATATGTTTAAAAATGATGATTTATTTGGACCAATTAAAAAATGTGCATATTCTTTGCATTGCATAAAGTTGTGTGTGTTAAAATGAGACCACACAGTTTCTGTAATATATAACTAATTACAACATATAAACCAAACTAAATATGATAAGCAAATACTATCTCTGGTGTACATGCGTATGTTCAATGAGTGATAACATTATGATGATAAACTAAAATTATTTGTTTGCCACTTCTCGTAGGAAACATCGTTCATACATAAATGAGAATGTTACATCAAACATCATCTTTCTTTTCCTTGTTTTGTTACCATTGCATCCATACTAATATTATAAATGTGAAAGTTTGTCTGTCTGTTCGCTTACATTGCTAAACCACTGGACTGATTTTGATGAAATCTAGAGTAAATAGTGTAAATAAATAAATAAATTAACAATGATGGCATATAGAATATCTATTTTGAAGACCAATATATATATTTAAGATATACTTAATAACTTAAAAGTGAGCTCATATATCAGGGTATTTGAAGAAGACTGAAGTCCTACCACATACAAACACAGAATGTTACTAACATTGCTATTCATAAGTTATTTCTTTTTAAACCCCACACTAAAAGAAGGGCGTTATAAATTTTATGTGTCTGTCTGTGGCATCGTAGCTCCCAAACAGATGAACCAATTTTCGTTTAGTTTTATTTTGTCTCAAATAATTTTATCCCAAGTGTTCTTAGCCATGTTTCATGAAAATCAGTTCAGCCGTTCAAAAGTTGTAGCAAATAAATATTGAATTGTTTAATTTGTCTAACAAATAAACTTGTTACCATACCATCTGTGCATTGTGTATATGTTTTATGTTTCATGGCAGCCAACTTAACAATATGTTTCAATTTTAAAGATGAGTGAGTATGACGGTCTTTCTCTCGAGCCTCTCATCTTCAGCTGTTCCCATAAATGCAACAAAAACTAGAACCAGACCAGTTGTTAGAATACAAAACAACGGCAATAATGGCGAAGTGCCGGACGCCATAAGGTCGCTTTTGATTTGGACGGCCACATTTTATTTTTTATGTTTGTTGTAGGCCTTAAAATAGCTCTTATACAATCAACGGTGGGTCCAGACAAAGCTAAGAATGTGTCGCATATTGTCAGAGAAATACATAAAGCTAAGGAGAATGGTGCGCAGGTGGTTGCCCTAGGGGAATGCTTCAACTCGCCTTATGGGACTAGTAAGTTGAAAATTGTATAATTAAACTTCGGCCGCTGAAAGAACGCGTTCCTGACACCTGTCAGTTAGTCGTTAATAGTGATGGGCAAAGAATAACACGTTATGTTACTGTATCGACCTGTCAGGAACGCATTCTTTCATCGGCCAAAGATTAGGTACCTACAAAAATAATTCTCAGAAAGAAGTCACCATTACATTTTTATCAATTTCATTATTTCTTGTCGTCATCACATCGAGTGTGTTACGCTGATGTCAGATTTTATTCAAGTCGCCTAAAGGCATCTTGACATGACTTTTACTACTACTTACTAGTGGCAGGTAGTCGCATATACATTAGGGAAATAAACTGCCCACCAGTGTGCAGGTTTCCCCGCGATGTTTTCCTTCACCGGAAGCAAGTGGTGGTCTATGAAAACTACTATATATGAATCAGATTGGTAGATACAAACTCATGGCACGAGTAGACGAAGCTGAGACCTTTCGATCCACAGGCGAGCGTCTTAACCATTACACCAAAACCGCGTGGCACGAGTAGGATTCGAACCTGAGACCTTTCGATTCACAGGCGGGCGTCTAACCATTACATCACCACCGCTTCCATTATTTCTTGTCTTTTGGCATAATTTGTCAAGATTTTATTTAGTTTCATCCATCTAGATGTATGTCTGTCTGTAATCAAATCTAGCGAATTAAATTTCACCTACTTCCATTTTCCTACAGAGTTGAAATTTCCCACGTCGCTTCAGTTTTCCATGAAATGCATTATTGTGATAAGCATGACCTGTTCAGAGCAGAAAGCTCTTAACGAGGAAACTAACGGTTTAGTCAACGGACTGATATGGCTTTTTGTCACGTTGAATGCAAGAAGATCACATTGACGTCAACAAAAGCTTGTCGCAATGTAATTTTTGTAAAAAAACTTATTATATTTTTTTTTAAAACGAAATTTAATAATATTCATAATTCTATAGTTAGGTATACATACATTCTTTATGCTTTATTAGTAATGTTTCACGAGCATCGCATAAAATTCTAGAAGTTTTGTTGGCGTGTGTCATTCGTAGAGTACTTCGAGGAGTACGCGGAAGAAGTGCCAGCGGGCGAGACGTGCCGTGCACTGTCGAAGGCGGCGGCCGAGGCGGGCGTGTGTGTGGTGGGGGGCTCCGTGCCCGAGCGCTGCGGCGACAAGCTCTACAACACCTGTACTGTGTGGGACTCCAAGGGAAAGCTGTTGGCGCAACATAGGAAGGTAGTTAGATGAATGTTACGTGCCCCATCCTCGCACGTAATTGTATGTCACAACCACATTATTCCGTGTAATCATCCGTGCCACGTGTCTTCCGCGAGGGGGCCTACGAGCTAGAGTGCTGTGGAGATAAGTTCAACAACACCTACACCGTCGGACGTCAAAGGGAAGGTAGCTGGACTAAGACTGGGTGTAGCATACAGCAAAGTTACGTACCCCATCCTCACACGTAACTCAAATTCAAATTCAAAATTCTTTATTCAATTTAGGATGATATACATCACCTATTGACGTCAAAAATTACTTAAACTAAGTCTACTGCCGGCTTCCAAAGCGCAGGTGAAGAAGAAGCGGCGCAACAAACTTCACTGCAGCCTTTTCTCCAAGGACGTCAATTAACAAATATAAGTCTTATACATACACATATACAACTGTATGTCACAACCACATAACTGATGCTCCACCGTTGTAGATAACTAATAAACGCCTCGCCTCGTTCCGTAAGGGCTCCGTATGACATCTATTAGTGGACATGGGCTGGTCCTATCTAGAGCGGTATCACACACCACTCGGCTATATTTCTTATTGTGTTATTGCTAATTTGGTATCAAATCCTATTCAAGTAGCTTAGATACATCTGACGTGACTTCCATGACTACTTATCTACCGACTTCCAGTGGTATCATATACTCACTAATGAACTAAATATCCTATGTTCAAGTTTCTCTTACAACGATATATATCGGAAAAATTAACTGTTTTCCAATGACCAAAATAACAATGTAAATTCATAATAATGTCCGATTTCTCACGATCCTGAAGTGTACCTATCTGGTGGCTAAAAATGAAAAATAATTCTCAGATGCACCTATTCGACATTGACGTGCCCAATAAGATAAAGTTCAAGGAATCGGATGTGCTGTCACCCGGGCAGCAAGTGACAACCTTCGACTACGAGGGCGTTCGTATTGGAGTCGGCATCTGCTACGATCTGCGCTTCGGGGAGCTCGCGCATATAATGGCCGCCAACGGTAAGATTTACAATACAATATAGTGCAATGCAGTACAATAATACTTTATTACACAAATTAGTTACATAGTATACATAAGTATAAAATGTATAATCACACATAGCATGACGTCATGGTTTTGTGAGACGTCAGTTATTTTTTTATTTTAATAGCTACACCCTGCGGTGATACCCGCGAGCTTTATCATTAGCTTTTTTTTTTATTTTATGCCTTTTATAAATCGCTATTGTCTAAAAGACTTGACAAAATCCTATCTTAAATCGCGTACTTTCAGGATAAAAAGTACCCTATGTGTTAGGTATAAATAAGCTAGCTCAATACCAAATTCCATAAAAATCACAAACTTTCACCTTTATAATACTAGCTGCGCCCCGGGCTTTACTCCCGTGGGAATTTCGGCATAAAAAGTACCCTATGTGTTATTTCAGATTATATTCTACCCGTGTACCAAATTTCATATCAATCAGTACAGTAGATTTTGAATGAAAGAATATCACACATTCATACACACACATCTCACAAACTTTCGCATTTATAATATTGGTAGGATTAGCTTAGTACGCGGCTTTGCACGCGTGATTTCCCACGGGAGCAGTCATTTTTCTGCATGAAATATCCTATGTCTTTCTCCGTACTTGAGTCTATATGTATGCATAATTTTAAGAAGATTGGTTGAGTAAATAGAGCGTGAATAGGTAACAAACTTACTTTGGCATTTATAATATTAGTTAGGAATATAACAAACCTACTAACAGCGCCCTGTATATTATTTTCTTATCAGGGTGTTCTCTGTTAATCTACCCTGGCGCCTTCAACATGGTTACGGGTCCTCGACACTGGGAGCTGCTGGCGCGAGCGCGCGCCAACGACCAACAACTGTGGGTGGCGCTAGTGAGCCCGGCCAGAGACGAAAATGCTGAATACGTCGCCTGGGGCCACTCTATGGTCGTCAGTCCTTGGGGTGACGTGGTGCAGGAACTTGATGAGAAACCTGGCACTTTGTTCGCTGATATATGTGAGTTTCATCAGGAATCAAAAACAAATAGGAGACGCCGTTTTTCTCCAACAAAATTTGTGTGAAGATACGCGGGGCTGAGGCTGACGAGTGGGGAAGCGGTATTCCCATGGAACTCAAAATAAGTCCTGCTCCTCATTGCGGACTTCATTGTATCTGTGCACAATTGACACACCGGGTCCTTCTCTATGATTGGTCCGTGAGTTTTATATATTCTATCAAGCTAGTTTTCATCTATTTTTGCCTGTAGATTCTAATCTAAGAAAAACACTTTAAAATTTAACATTAAGTCATATTCGCGATGAAACTAAATAAAACAAAGGACAGCGCAAGACGATTGCTTTACCTACTCAGTGACAGCACGACTACGGCGCTCAGAAATCGCTTAATGTTTAACACGCGTGACACAATTCCATGTCATCTGTGTCCCGTGGACCGCACCGATGTCAAGCAGAGACGTGTTTTATTGAAATTAATAAACAACTGTTGTAATATTTTCAGCTTTCACAACGTTGGAGGACGTCCGACTCGCAATACCGATAAGAACCCAAAGGAGAACTGATGTATATGACACGATCGCGAAGAAGTAACGTTTATCAGAAGTAGGAAGCTGGGGGGTTACCACGAAACATAAAACACGTAGCACGTCATTGTCCACTTGCTTGAAATGGGAAAAAGAGACAGTATGTGAGTGAGACAGATTCTCACGCAATCGAGCTCATTTCATAAATTATCTCGCAATGTTTTTTTTTTTTTTCAAATGTGTTAAGCAAATTCACAGTTAGGATTGATAGACGGAAGTTCGATCTAACTTTCTCAATTATTATTATATCTATGAGTTGGTTAAACGACTTATTTTGTGTTCTGTTGACTGTACGTACAATAACTAATAGGGACGTGCTGGCTGCGTGCGCGGGAGTCCTTGCAATCACTATAAAGTAAACATCCGTGTGTCCACAGCAATAATGTGTCAATGTGTGGAAATTATTATACAATATGGACAATAATATATTTGTATAGGTACCTATATTTTTTGTTTTAATTAACATTATATTGTGTCGTATTATTGTTATAGTTTATCTTGTAACTGATACATTGATGTTATTAAAAAAAATAATTGTTGGTATTTTATTCATTAGATAGTGATTAAGTGTACATTTAAAAGTAGTTAATGTTTTGGAACCTTTATACATTTTGTACCTTTATATCTAGGTAGTTTGTTATATAATTGACCTTTAAGAACGAAACGAAAGAAAAAGAACAATTAATTAGTAAATAATGTCATTTTATACCTCTTTTTCGTTACACAACCTTCTAAAGCTGGTACAGGCTATCCGCCAGAACAGGCTATTTCAAAGTATATCCTCTTTGAAATAGCCTGCTGTTACCCAAATTAAAATAAAATAAATCGACTATTGTCACAGATAGATGGGGAGAGTAGTGAGAAATTAACTCCCGAGTCGAAGTTCTGAGAAGGTTCACGAGTCTCGAAAAGATACCTCTAGTCGGAGCTCGAGTAACTTATGTTATTCTTCTCGTCGAATAAAACTTTTCTATTCGTGTATATGTATATTAAAGTAAAGGCCCCAGATACCTCCCAGATCTTAGACTTAGACCTAGTCGTAGACTTGAACCCGAGGCGTGTGGTTGCCGCCCTAGACTACTCCTTATCTTCCCGTGGCGTTAGCGTTTGGCTAGATAAGGCCTTAAGCTTTATTTTCGCTTTAGTATTAGAGTCTGTCTAGTCAGTCGTGTCACAACGTACTTATTTGTTAAAATGTTATACATATGGCAATATTTAAATTATTTCAAAAGCAAGCAAAATATTTTGATACTTTACCTGATATTATTATTTTCTTATTTCCCATTTTATATGACTGTTTATTAAATTATGCCTAATTCTTTCTAGATGGTTTAGAAGACGATGAAATCAAAAATACGATCACAAATGAGGTACTTGGATTAAAAAAAAATTAACTGCTAAATATTAAAGTACGCAAAAGTTGTAATCTATGTAGGTACGCCTAAAAGATTACATAATTATGAATTGAGATTTAATCCGAGCATTCTTAATATTTAATAAAATAATTAAAGTATCAATTTGATATTTCGTAGTATATTCAGTGTTAACAACTAAAAGATTTTTAAATTTGCCGCGGTTTTGTTGTGCCACGAATCGCTAGACAGACTCTGTCTACTCCGTACCTACGGAGTATAATATTCAATGGTCGGCAATCACTATGCGTCATGAGCTTGAGTTTGTCAATTGTTTGACAGTTCAATAAACTTTTGTTTGCTTGACTTATTACCCGGTTACCAAAAAAAAAACAAGCGATTTATTCGAAAAATGGCAGATCCTAGGATTCGGCAAATTAAAATAAAAACCGGCGTTGTAAAGCGCATCGCAAAAGAAAAGGTGGTTTACGAAAAGGAAGCCGAGTTGCAGAAGAATCGTATACAAAAGTTGAAAGACGAAGGCCAAGACGAACACAACATACGCAAGCAAGAGGAGGTTTTGCAAGAGTCCCTGATGATGGTCCCTGATTGCCAGAGGCGGTGAGACTTTTATTTTCTATCTATTTCATAAATGAAACATCTATTTATCACGAATTCGCCCATATTGCAACAGTAGTTTCTTAATTTTCTTTGTTCATAGTGGCAGATGTTAGTTTTTAGGTTATGTATTCATCAAAAGTAGTTTTTTTTAATTTTCATTAATTTTGCGAATTGAGTTCTTTAACACCTATTGATTATAAGTTGAGTATGGTATTTCATCAAAATAATTGCTTGCCTTTTAATGATGACCTATTGTGCTTTTAAAACAGGAATAATTTTTATGATCTGAGATGGGTCCACAAAAAACTTCACAACCTCTGTGGCCTAATACCTGACTGCTACACTGGAGATCCAATCATGTAAAGATCATTATTTTCAGATTGACCTTGTTATTCTATATAGGATATTTATATCTATTTACATATGTTACAAAATAATAATATTGTTATGTTAGTATTCTATACACATCTTGTTCTTTGGACTAATCATATCTGTATGATTTACAATATATTTTATTATTTTCACGATATGTAACTTTTTGTTCATCAGGTTAGTAAAAGCATTTGCAGACTTGAAGAATACTTTAGAAACTGAACAAGACCTCAAAGAACACGAGGATTACCTCGCAGCAGAGCAAGTGCTACAAGACGCCACACCGCAGCTGCCCGATATCACCGCATAATCATTATACCATTTAAATTTGTATTATATTTTGCTACTTTTATAACTAACTAAACAATCATGTCATATAATCAAAATTATTCTACTTTTCGACCAAATTTTACATTCCACCCTAATGTACCACCACCAAATTTCATTCACCCGCCACCATTTTACATAACTCCAATCATAACACCTCAAACAGATCAAGATTTTGTCAAGAATTTTGAAAATAAACTGTCTACAAGTGCAGCCAAAAAGAAGCTGAACATTTCAATATCAGAAACTCGGGAAAAGCTACGAAATATGCTTATACTGCTGGAAGAAATTAAATCTAAAGAGAAGTATTTATCTAAAAATATATCTACTATGTCCGATGATGAATGGAAGAAGAATATGGAGTATGTGGAATTCAAAAAGGATTCTATGGTTAAAGAATATCTGCCTGGTATTAACAATATGCACTTAGATTTGTTAAGGAAGCTTATTGCGAAGCGGTCAGCTAAGAGATTGCGCTTGAAAAGAGTTCGCTTGGAGAGGAAGAGGGAGAAAGAAGATTTGATAAAGAAATCAGAGGAAAGATCAAGGAAGATTGATGAGAATCTACAGAAAATTAAAGATGACATTGATAAAATGAAACAGGTGATATATTTTTCTTGTTAAAATTCTAATGCTATGAAAGCATGATATCTTGTTCTTGTAACTCTGTATTTGTAGAGTATAAATATATTATACTGTGTTTTAATTTTAAGGATTGCTGTTTTTTTTGCTTATATACGATTTATCTGTATATCTCATGAAAACAAATTCATTCATTAATATTCTCCAATTTATAGATTTCATTGTTAAACTTTACATTTTTAGGAAGAACAAGCAAAGCTTGAGGCAGACATGGTGCTCAAAGAGGTATTACGCAAGAAGACAGATGCTAAGAAGTGTCTGGTGAAGTTGGACGCCCTCTTGAAGCTTCGTGTGGCTCGGGAGAACACTGCCAAGGGCCGCGGGCAGAGCGTTTCTGAATGGGAGGCCAATGTCTTCAAGAATAATATAGGTGAGGTCTTTACTCTTTCAATGTTGATATCCTTCCTAATCCTTATTTTATTCTACTAACATTATAAATGCGAAAGTTTGTGAGGATATGTATGAATGCATATTTGTTACTATTTCACGCAAAATCTACTGGACCAATTATTATGAAATTTGGTACACCGGTAGAATAACCTGGAATAACACATAGGGTTTTTATCTCGAAAGCTCCGGGGCGCAGTTAGTATATTATAAAACCAAGACCTCTCTCATCTGTCTGCTCACAATAAACCAAAAAACTTGCATGGATTTTCAGGTCTAAGGTCACACTCCGCACCACCGCACCAACAAGTGTCCATTGTTTTAATTATATATTATAATTATTTGCAGAAAAACTGAAGACTGTGTGGTGTCAAAGACTGTCATCTTACGAGAAAGAGGAATCCAAACTCCGCGAAAAACTGGAACAGGAGTCCAGTGAACAGCCCACGCTGGCCAGCCAGCAGGAGGCCCGGCTTGTGGAGAACTTGTCCAAGTGGAAAGAGTTCCTCTTCGGAGCTGACGGTGTGCCGCAAGTCGATTTTAGTGGGGATGTTGGCAGTTTCGTCGGCGTTAGGTCTAAATGGGACCAGTTTGTGAGTGACGAAGGGTCGCCTCTGCCAGTCGGCTGGGTTCTCCCATGAAGATTTGACGAGGAATGATTATTTTATTATTTATATTTGGCCTAAGAGTGTTTTCGAATAGAACTTTCACAAAATTTTTAATAATATTTTTTGTTAATGTTGCTGGATCAATGAGATTTTTCGATGTGTTTTGTATAAAAATTCTTTTAAGTTGATTTGGTTTTCTACACGCGTCGCTTTAATTTTATGATAAATGCATTTACCAGTGCTTCTTGCAAATATAAGATTTTTAAATAACTGTCTTTTATTGATTTTTGATTGTTAAGGCTGTATTAAACAAGTTAATTACGGAGAATCTGCCAATCGCACAACACCTGTGAGGTTAGCATGAATATCTTTTACGAAATCATTATTACGATTTTTTAAAATAATTTGAACCAGATAGAAACTTAGTTTTAGATGTCAAGAAAAATAATCCAAAACACTTCTCGGCATATTTAAGTCTTTTATTTGTCATAAGGTCCATATCTGGATATCTGTAGAAATTACATGTAAAAACAAATCGACACGCCTCGCTTACCGTTAACTATAGTAGCCAATTGGAACCCGTTGATCGCCACTGGTAAACTATTAAGTGCCATTTAATACGATAATTATGGAAACATGCCTAGAGTGTAGGTAGTCCAAACAGCGACGCGACACTCTTGGTGCGTTTTAATGAACGAAAATATTATAAACACAAACAGAATCCGCTTCACTAACTAGGATATTTTGACACATTCCTTATGTGTTGTATATTTTTGACACGATGTAGTGACCAGTGACGCACAATGAGTTGGATCAATAATAATAACTAATATGTATCCCCGCTATATATAAGTTTCGTATCACTAAACTTAAGGCTCGTGGTGTCATGGTCTTTGGTTATTTCAAAATGTCAGCATTTTTATTTCTTTCATGTAGATAATAGTCTTATACGTTATGGTATTTCCTATGTCTTCATTTGATCCATAATTCAAACATCGTCAAAAGTAAAATGTTGCTTTATACATTTCGAATATACAAAGACCATGGTCCCAATATTCACGTAGTTGAAACGAGACAGTCTACACATCAGTGTTTGCTGTCTCACTCACGCCAAACAATGAGGTAATACGGCATCACGAACAATGTTGAAGTCGCTATTTGATACAGAAAATTATATTGCAAATTCATATTAAGTACTGGAATAAGGCGTACTTTTATGAATACTTGAGACGTTGACGAAAAAAGACGTCAGAGTCTAGTGAGAATTTACAAACGTACGCGTTAAATAATTGTCTGCAATAAAATTTCCCACTTTCAGTTTGTATGGGTGTGTCAATTTACAACATAACTATTTCAAGTTTTTAAAACTAATTGCCTTAAATAATCTTAGCATTCTCATTCTTAACACACAAAAACACGCATAGCGTATTCTACTAATCGTGCAACACGCATGGAGCGTTTTCTATGTCAAAATTTAAAACAATCAAAATCAATAAATACTTATTTTAGACTTGTACCTAGATCATTTATAAGGGATTTCTGGTTATCCCATAATCCATTCCCTATATGTATATACCACGTCTAAGATAAGCTCTAATAATACAAGGTAATTTATATTTATCAAATAATTTCTTACACAAGAAACTTCATTGTTGAAATGTACAATATGCACATACCATTTTATGTCGAGGGTCTCATTTTGACTGCTGAAAACATACGCGTTTAACATTAAACTTATGCGTCGCGTATTTGCAACAAAATGTAAACCCTTACATAATATAGGATAACATATTGCGAATGGCAGTAGAAGTTAATTATTAATCAAAACAAAATAGTGTTGTAAATTGTACACCATATTTCGCCATAGTAAATCTAAAATATACATCACACGCCAAGCTAACTGCGAACCGAAGCTAAATCGCTAGCAAATCCCCTATATTATTTTTATTTATATTCTCGCACTTAATTGTGATTCTAATGAGCGTTTATATAAATCTTTATGTACAACCCAACCCTAAAATCCTCTAACCAGTATAATTTTATACATTGCATCGTCTCACACCTACCCTGTTATTCCTAAAAAAGCTAAAGTATGTTTTGTCACTATCGCACTCTGCAATATTTGACTTTAACAGAACGAGACAAAACACACGTTTAAAGTGTGTTTTAACTTTTTTTATGAATAACAGGGCAATTTACAAATGAATGTATTTATGTCCCTTTCCAGGATTATAATAACAAAAAGAGACAGCAATACCTTCACCGGCCTAGTGTGCACATAACAGGATGATTACGAACTTGCAAATTTTATATAAACTCTTAATAATTAAGAATCATTTATACAAAATCACTACAAGTAAAAATTATTCCAATGGAAGTAGATCGTTATGCCAATATGGTTATCATAATCACCGTATAATATTATTTATAAGTTACAGTCTGTCTATAGAGGTAGAAAATAATTGAGGCCACTGCTTTTGGTTGACAACATTGTGGTATCAACCAATTTTGACTATTATATATGGTATTACAATGGCAAAAATATGTAGTTCATTAAAATCCGTTTTGTAATACTTATAGACAGTCTGTAGTATTCTTAATATGTACATCACATTATAATTAACATTAATCCATTCATACATGTGTAGCGTTGAACATGCTTTAGATATATTCATTTCACGAATTGGAGATCTCAGAACTATTACATTCTGAGATCTATGCTTTTCGTTACATTATCAAATTTATTTTTATAAATCTTGTTGTTTAATTAGCAAAATTGAAAAATAATTCATGTAAAGATGGAAGTGATCACACATAAAAAGCGATTGATAGGTCTAAACTAAATTAACAAATAGAATACAGTGCAGTGCAACGAAATATCTATATTTGGGTAATATTATGTATGTATTAACCTTTTTATATATATATTTTGGTTTATAATTAATAATGTTGCCAGATATGTTTAAAAAAATGCTCTTTTCATTTCGTATCTTTTTGGTTGCAATGTCCGCGACAACTTTTGTTGGCGCAAAATGCCTCTTTCGCAAAATGTCCCCTAGTCTTATAACGACTGTCTCGTAATGTCCATTTCGCAGAATAGCTCTTTCCCAAAATATCGCCAAAGGGACAACTTTCCACCATTACTTGTTTACGCGTAAATTTGGAACTTTAATATATAAGTTTGCTTTGAAAATTCGTGATTAATTTTATTCAATCCCTGTCGCGGTATTATGCGAAAGATACTTCAGGATTAGAGGACAGTTTGCGGCCGAGGTTTTATTGATCAAGTTTTAAGTATTTAATCTAAAGGTGCGTTTAATTAAACCAAATTAGCGATTGTCATTCTATACATACTATGTCCACTAATGCTGGTGGTTGGTGGGCTCACGATTGTTCACTGATTGGTGGATCAGCCAAAGAAGAATATTCGCTCGTTTGGTATAAACATACTTTGAAACGATCTCTGATAATTTCAAATCACAATATACTCCATATGTAAATTGGTGTTTCATTGTTTTATCAAGTCTATGCTAGCTGACTATTATTTGTGCTTCATTCAGTTCTAATATATTGAAATTATTGTATACTAATGAGGACCAATACAGATTACATCATATATCACGAAAAAGCTTATATAAAAACACCAAGCATATACTATAATTTCTTTCTATTTACAATATTGCAGTTTAAAAACTAAAATATTTATGTTTCGAAATTTAAGTTACAAATAGAAATAAATTGGTTAAAATATAAACGAAAATTTTCGTCATCGAGCGGCGCGTGTTTTGAAAATGGAACTATATTTATTCCTAAACCAGCCAAGTTAAATTAAATTTCGAAGTTATTCCTTCTTTTTATATCCAGTGAAGTATGTAGGTATGTATTTATGTTGTTGGAATCACAGATTACTAATAAAATTGCTTTTTTTTACACTGACAATATGTAACATAAATATCGGTCGACTGCCAGTACATTCAGCCGAAGTAGCTTGGTCGATAATTTAATATTCCATCACGTTATTACACTCGTCAATAATTTATTCACAAAGCTGGTCACAAGTAGTATATGTCTCGATCCAGAAGTTTCAAAGAGAGGCCTTCATTTCGAAACACGATATCGTCTTTGCTCACTTTCACTAGTCACGGGATCTTTCGTATTGTTCCATCGACAGCTATTGCCAAAGACAGTTATGCTATGGACAAGCATCGTCATAGACAACTGTTGTCATAGGTAATTATTATCGTAGACATACAATATGCTGTCAAAGACAAGTATTGCCATAGGTAACAATTATCATAGACAACTATATCCATAGAAAAGTATAGTCATAGACAAGTAGTACTAGTATTAGGCATAGGTAACGAGAGCCAGTGACTGGACACTGACTGTGACTACTGCCAGAGGCCGGCGTAGTTCCCGATGAGGGGCGCGGGCAGCGGGCCGCCGGCCGTGAAGATCCGCGTGCCGGAGTCGTCGTAGCAGTGCGTGTAGATCGCCGGCACGTACTTCACCTGGTTGAACCCGTCCGCCTCCTCGTCCGGGAACTGACACGGTTATAGTCAAACGGTGAGAAATAAATTCACAAATACACTATTATCGGATTTCTATTTTTATAATATATATAAGATATATAATATAATATAATAAAATATTATTTTATTTTCGGCATTGTTTCGGCATTCGACACATTGTCTTTAGATGTAAGTCATTAGTTTCAGTAATATAAATTTATTTATTTCATTTAACAATACATCCAAAACAAGCTTCGTTCAAGAAACATAAATAAGCAGGGTCAACGAACATAAATAAAATCAAAAAACACACCCTATTATATCTATAAGTCCACCCCGTAACGTACCAGGCGCAAGTACCCATTATGCTTGCAGAGTTTCCCCTTTGGATTGCTATAGAAATCCTTTGAGCCAGATAAGACACTGGGTGGTCGACCTTAGTCGACTCAGCAATACGACGACCCAAGTCCCCAATGAAAGTTTTGGCCCCAGTACCCCAGGCACACGTGGTCTCAAATGCAACCGGCACAAAAATCTATATTTTTGTGCCAGTTTAAGGCAGGCATACTTAACGTAATATTGTTAGTGTTATACGTCTAGTAATATTGTTTGTAATGATTGTTTGATGCCAAAATAAAGAGAAAATAATAATAATATCAGCAAACTAATACACTGGTAAACATTTGACATGAAACATAGCCCTTTCACACTCATTTCAATTGAATCGAGTGAAATAGCACATCGTCGATCGCACTCACGTGAATTGATATGTTACCTAGTGTTGGTGGCTTAGTTGGCTGATATAAGAAAAATAATGAAAACCGAAAAAAAAATCAGTTTTCGTTTTAAAAGAAAGTGTACAATATCGAAATATTGAAAAAAGGCTGCATGCAAATTATAATTAAAATATCAATTGATTGAAGTAGGCAAATGGTTTTGATTTGTCAAAATTGTTATTGAATTTAATTTTATAATTTGAAAATAGAATTAGTGAAGGTGGAACTGTTGTGTTCTATGAAATTTACAAAGAAATTATAGTAGAACCGCCTAAATGAGTCCTCGCCCGCGGAGTACAAGGGGTGCGGGGGTACGACGACGAAGGGGAACGAAAGAGGTGCGGGCGGCGGTCGAGCGTAGCGTGTAATACAAGAGGCGAAATGTTACTGGACATTTCTTGAGATATGTGAAGTCATAGTGGTTAGCGGCAAACAGGTGAAGATTTTTATTAAAAAATTAATAATGGCTATACAAAATTTGAATGAAACAACTGTAAACTATACAACGTGTTCCTTTTGTTATCCCATATCTCCATGGTATCAACGAGACCACGTACATGAATTAAATAGCATAAGCATTTTTCGATTATTGTTATTTTCAAATTTTTATTTTTCATACAAAACAATTCGATAAAAATGTGATTTTATGATATATAGGTATGATATGTAGGTAAAAAAAAGGTAATAAAGTTATGTATGTAATATTTATTTATGCAAAATTTATCAAAATTATAAATCAATCACTTATGTCCATAATATCAGTATCACTGGAACTTGATTCTTCACTTTCGAAACAGCCATCATCAGAATCATCAGAATCGTCTTGCACATTAATAATAAAATCAACAACTTCATCTAGTGCTCCATCATGTTTGCAATATTCGTCTTCGATTTTAATCACGTGTTTAACACAATTCTCCCATTTCTCTTTGGGATATTCAGCAAATAATCTCTCTAATATTTCTTTTTTCTGGTCCAAATTAGAGTCGATACTTTTTTGTGCTAATTGTCCTTTGATATCACCCCAGACCAACTCAATGGGGTTCAGGTCTGGGTGATATGGAGGCAAACGCAATACTTCGTGTCCGTTTCTTTTCAATACCTCGTCAATTTTGTAAATATCTTCTGTGAAATGGCTTTTAATTAATTTATATAAGTCATCTTTTCTAAGTTTTTCATCAAAAGGCACGTTATGTCGTCGTAGCCATTCTTGCATAGTTGGCTTGGTAGAAGCCATAGTTGGCTTTTTCTCTTCTCGAACCGAATGATAAGCTGCGTTGTCCATTACTATGACAGAATTTTGCGGTATATTAGGCATGAGCTTTTCATTTATCCATTTACTGAAATTTGCGAAATTCATAGAATCGTGATAATCACCTGTTTTACATTTGGATTTGAATATCACAAGGGCTCCGTCTACAAATCCAATTTGACCTCCACAATGTACGATGATCAAACGG
Organism: Plodia interpunctella; assembly: GCF_027563975.2. Classification (NCBI taxonomy): domain Eukaryota; kingdom Metazoa; phylum Arthropoda; class Insecta; order Lepidoptera; family Pyralidae; genus Plodia; species Plodia interpunctella. The sequence continues at coordinate 977,416 of NC_071308.1, read as the reverse complement.
TCCCCTTTACCAATATGAGATAGAACGCCAAGTTCATCCTTTGATTGCCAACATTTTGAAACGTTATGAGACGCGTTTACATAAGTTTCGTCAAGGTATAAAATATGTCTTCTTTCTCTACGATATTTTTTAATAGTATTTAGGTATTTCCACCTCCACGATGTGATATTTGGCTGTTCGATAAGGAGTTTCCTTTTAGATCCGCATTTCTTAAATTTAAAACCTAGATCATGTAATAATAGCCTTAAATATTCCCTGCCGCAGTGTAATATATTCTCTTCTCTAAGTACAGCGTTCAAAGTTTTCAGAGTAGGTATTTTTTTGAAAATTGTGTAAAACTGAGTGACTTTTCTTCTTACCACTCCTTTTGTGAAATCGTCTATTTCCACTCTTTTTCTACGAACCTGTTTTGGTTTTCTTGGTGATTTAAATCTCTCGTTGTCATTTAATGCTTTCCCTTGTTGTACAATTCTAGATACAGTCTTTTCTGATAATCCAGTAACTTCTGCTACAGTTTTATTTAAAGGTATATCTTGTTTATATTCATCAGAATTTGGGTCGAGTTTCTTTTTTCTAAAATATTCATATACGTTAAACGCCATTTGTTTGCACTGACTATTAATTCTATGTCCGAAAACATTTCGACTCATCTTGAGAATGTAATCTCATGTATAACTTTCACAAGGCGTCCGCAACTGTCAACACGTGTGATCGCTAACCGCGTAGCGAGCGAACTGAGTTTTTACAAGAATGCGCCCGCCGCCCGCACCTCTCTCGGTCCCCTTTGTCGTCGTACCCCCGCGCCCCTTGTACTCCGCGGGCGAGGACTCATTTAGGCGGTTCTACTATAGTTTTAAGTAATTTTTTAACATCAATAAGTGATATCATGCTGAGTTGAATATAATTTTGAATTTGAATTTGTCTCTTTCTTTCAACGTCAAATAATTATAAATGAATTATTCTTGAATATATTTATCTATAAAAATGTATAATTTTTAAAAACTTATTTTTATAAGTTTCTTAATATTAAGTAAATAAAAAATCTAGCGAATTTAATAAATTATCAAAATTAAATTGACTCACTACATAGCCTTTAGAAGCCCTGAGGGTCACTGTCTTGGTGGAGTGAACACTGCTCTCCAGATATTTGCCCGCCCGCAAGTCGTAAAACATCAGCAATCCTGGAATAACATACATTTTATTTAAATGTTGATTTAAATTTAAAATGTTTTTGGAAACTGGGAGCTATTTTCCAACATTATCTTTTGTTTTCTAAAAATTAAGAAAAATAATAATGAAAAATAATGACAATAATAATGCAAAAATCAATCAATTGATGTATTTTTGCATTATTATTGTCAAACTAGCAATATTTAATGTAGTAGCGCGGCCTCAACGTATTTATTGTTTTTTTTTATCATGGTGCCCACGGAAGACAGCGTTGTGATACACAGATACACCACGACAAACGCTGACGGGGACCATTTTGGTACACGCAATTGTTATAGGATTTAATGATTCTGTTTTTGTAATGTTCCTTTTGTGCCAAATAAACATTTTTTCTTTCTTTTGTTCTATTTTTATTATATCTATTCATGGCCCAGCACATTTACGTAAAATTCACCTCATCGAGTGAAAATATACGTTGGTTTAGTCGTAAGAAAAAACGAATCCTAAAAACTAAAAAACTAATCCCGACAACTTTGCCACTCCACACATGATCTCCTAATTTTTATTTTACTGTTTTTTATCATTTTATTCATAATTTTTATTTTTATTATAATAATTCATATATTGTGACATTTAAATTTTATTTGTAAAACATGTACGTGATTTGTGATCTTCGAGTGTCTGAATTATACTTCTATTTCGACGAATAAGAATTGTAATTATGAAGTCATGGGAATCGTGTGTGTCATGCTCACTCAAATGGTCAATCTGGTGGAGGCGTCGTGGGCCGGGTCGTGAGGTTCCCTCTATTATGGTTGAGCTACGCGATGCCTGTCCCATGCGTCAACTCGTGACCAGTTCCCTTTGGCAGCACCCGTTCACGAGTTGACGCATATACCATATCATAACCTGTTTTGATATACCTTTTGACTATGTACATTATGTACTTTTATATATTATTAGAAAAAAAAAACATTGTAAGAAACAATAATGGTAAGCCAATCTGGCATGATAGGGACCAACACTGTTCAAATGAGTTTCTTTCGGTATTTCTTCTCAGCAGTGGTCGTTCCGAAATGCCAGTAGTTTGTAGCTTGTGAGAAATAACTATAAATATAAAGATTGACGAGAAAAAGTGCCTGTGAAGATCTAATTTCTGCATAAATGATTTGAATTTTGAATTTGAATTTGAAAAGAAGTTTTATGGAAATTCAATTTTGTTCTAAACAAACGAGTGTGGAAGGAATTTATCACGGCCTTCGTAAACATAATTATGTTAGAAACAATAAATAAATATATGTAATACACAAATAAATAAATTAATAATATATTAATTGTATGTGATTAATTCGGACTGATCGCATTGTGTAATTATATTTAAAAAAAAACTAATAATCACGAAAAGTCATAGAATAAAAGTTGCTTTAATGTACTTACTTGGGTACATCTTTAGGAGGTTTTGCGTTTGATACCTGTAACCTACCTGTTTAAATTCTCGCTATTTTTGCCTAAAGAACAAGGAAATGAACGATAAATATAGTTAGAAAGAGATAGAAAACTCACCAAGACCAGTACCAATAGTAAGCATGTCTCCTCTAAAGCTGGCGGATCTGATTCCGCAGCCGTTGTACCGGGACGTGATCTTCTTGACCGACTGCAGTGTCCTGCAATCCAGCAGCAGCGTGTATGATTTGCAACCGATCGCGTATATGCCATTATCCTAAAACAACACGACAAATCTTATTACGTAGAGAATTAGCGAGGTATTCCTCGAAGTGCACCAAAATTGTTCTACGAACCGCACCAAAAAATTGCGCTCTGAGGAATACTAAAAATATTAAAATTTCATTCTTCGAAACGCACCCACCACTAGATGCGGCGAGTCAGTCAGTGCTTATCTTAGTATAAGGCTGGATTTTTCTGAATGCAATTGATCATGAGTTACCTGCGTGGCCAGACACACCAGATCCTGGCAGGACGGCAGTTTCCTGGACAACGTCTGCCGGAAGGTCTGGCAGTCGAACACGTGGATGTAACCGTTCAGAGTCAGCGCGGCGATCTCCCGCCAACGTTTGTTGAACGTTAGCGCGCGGACTTTCTGTCCTGAGGGGACAAAATTCATTATTAACAACAATACAATAATGTTTTATTGCACAAATTAGTTACATAGTATATACATAATTATAAGACGTCATGATTTTGATACATTGTGCAAAAGACAGCTCTATCGGTGTAAGCAATTCGTTCAACGAGTTCAGTTGACGAAGTGCGGGTTAGCAGCTCACTTCTCACCAACGAATCGATTCGAAGTGACACGCAGCGAACCGATCACATTGCGCCATTGTGACGCAACGACAACCACACCACTCTGCATCTCACTTCGAATCGATTCGATGGTGAGAAATGAAATGCAAACCCACACTACCCCCTCAGTAGTTTGTAGATTTGGTAAATATTATTTAATTCAGAATTTGACGTGAAAAAATACCTGTGTAGACCTAATCTGAATAAATGATTTGATTCTGTCTTTTCGTTGTCGAATGACAGACATGCAAAGAAGAAGAATGCATAAAGTTGCACTGTTTGAGCGCATGCGGCTCGTGTATAATTAGTTTATTGTATTGATTTGTTCTCGTTGTCGGATGTCAGACACGCAAAGAAGAATGCATAAAGTCTCACCACACTTGCACTCCCTGATCGCTTGGGGCTCGATGTAGGCGGCGGCGGCGCCGGGCGCGCGCCACAGCGCCAGCTTGGAGTCGCGGGACCCCGTCACCACGAACTCGTCGTCCAGCCAGCACAGGTCCAATATCTACACAAAAGGTCACAATTTGCAACAAATATCACTTTAGATAATAGAAATATACTAGCCTTTTTTTTTTGTGAATATAATAAGATGAAAAAATTCTGGAATCGAGCGGGAATTGAACCCGCGTCCCTGTGCTCCTGACAGTGCTCTTAAGGGAACAAAATTCAAGAGCACTGTCCCAGATAGACAGGGGCGCCGGGTTCAATTCCAGCCCGATTCCGGATTTTTTTCATGTTTGACGACCTCGGTGGCGCAGTGGTAAAGTGTTTGCCTCTAAACCGAGAGGTCTCGGGTTCGAACCTCGGTCGAGTCATGATGAAAAATGATTTTCTGATTGCCGCGGGTCTTGGATGTTTATCTATATATGTATTTGTTATAAAATATAGTATCGTTGAGTTAGTATCCCATAACACAAGTAGTATCCCATAACACAAGTAGTATCCCATAACTCTAATATCCCATAACTCGAACTTACTTAAGGGCTAGCTAAATCTGTGTGATTTGTCCCAATATATTTATATTTCTATTTATTATTTATTTATATTACTATTATTATCATCAAAAATAAGTAAAAAGCACGCGTGACATGTATAACAAATCAATTTAAATATACTAGCTTTTATCCGCGTGATTTTCCCTTCAGTGAAATATTTACACTATTACTACTAATCTGATTTCCCGACAGAAACTCTGAACTCCTTTTTCACCTTAGAGGATGAATTTTGAAAAATCCTTTCTTAGTACGTCCCTACCTACATGTAAATTTGAAGTTTCTCGACCCAGCGGTTTGGGCTGTGCTTTGATATATATATATATATATATAAAGATAGATAAAATCATTGTAATAATTCATAGATTGTAACAATGCAGCGACGATAATTATACGAAGATTTAAAGTTGTTTAGAAAGTTTATTTAAAAACATCATAAAAACGAATTCAAACATCGTAAAAAAAAAACTAAAATTTTGTAACAACTTTTTTTAAACGCAATATGGAAAAACTGCCAAAAAAAACTTAGCTTTTCTTTGGTCTGACATATTACTCTATAGCGACGTCACGTTTTAGTGTTCTGTAAAACAAACATAGCTTTTTTCCTCTAAGATTATCACTCTATCGTGACGTCACGTTTGAGTGTCATTTAGTTTGGAGTGTTAGGACATGTTGAGGAATATCTCACCCAGTCTTTATGCGCCTCTCCCACACAAACAGGGTCGAGCGTGGGTAGGCTGTATATGGCCAACTCGCAAGAATTCCGCGCCCCAGTCGCCAGCATCGTCCTGAACGAAACATGCACAAATTAATAAATAATACAATTATTTATAACATGAAGACAAAAAATCCTTGCATATTATAAAACAAAGTCCTCCACCGCGCCTGTTTGTATGTCTGTTCGCGACAAACTCAAAAACTACTGCACGGATTTTCGTGCGGTTTTCACCAATGGATAGAGTGATTCCTGAGGAAGGTTTAGGGGTATAATTTATTATGTTTCCCGGGACGGGCTGCTAGTTAAAAATATAACATTGATTTCAACTTCTCATACTTTCAGAGCTTCACAAGTTTACTTTTATGTATCATAAAGACTCTAGATATCTCTGAAAGCGTTCCTGTGGGAATATCAAGTGGTATTGTTATCTAAAGCGGTGGTGGTGTAATGGTTAAGACGTCCGCCTGTGGATCGAAAGTTCCCAGGTTCGAATCCTACTCGTGCCACATGAGTTGGTATACCAATCTCTTTTCATCGACCACCACATGCCTTCGGTGAAGGAAAACATCGTGAGGAAACCTGCACACTGGTTGATTATTATTAACTCGTGTGTGAAATGGAGAAGGTAATGGTAAACCAGTCCATGAATAATGTCGGAGGAGCCTCAGACAGCACCTGGAGGGGTTGATCTGCAGCGCGTGTATCCCGGTCTGGTGGTCGGCGCCGGGCCACGCCGCGCGCGGCCGCAATGTCGGGATCGCGTCCAGCGACCGCGTGCGCACGTCGTACACCATCAACTAGATTGTACACACAAAATCCATACTAATATTATAAATTCTCTATTCAATATAGCATGATATAGGTACGTCACTTATTAACGTAAAAAAAATACTTAAACTAAGTCTATATTTTATTGAATAAACTCAAAAACTAGCTAGCCTATATAACTCAAAAACGAATAAACTAATAATTAACTTAATAAACACAAAAACGACTGGACCGATTTGGATGAAATTTAACATAGAAACGGAAGAAACCTTCAAAAGTAACATAGGTTAACTTTTTATTATGGTTCTACGAAACAGAGAATGACCTCTAGTAATTAACAAATATATAGAATCAATTCCACAGATTGAGTTAGCCCCATTAAAGTAAGTTCGAAACTCATGTTATGGGATACTAACTCAACGATACTATATTCTATAACATATATGTATACATTATAGATAAACATACGAGACCCAGGTCAATCTGAAAAAAAAAATTTAATTTTCCATGTTGACCTGACCGGAGATCGAACCCGGGAATATTACAAATACGAAAGTAAGTTTGTTCGTTTGTTACCTCTTCACGCTTTATCTGCTCAACCAATAATCTTGAAATTTTGTGCACATATAATTTGAAATATGGAGAAGGACATAAAGTACCTTTCATCCCGGAAAAATAAATGTTCCCGTGGGAAATTCACGCGGGCAACAACTAGTATTAGTTTATATAAAAAACGCAGAAGCCTCACCTTATTGCACTTAGTACCGAAGACCACCTGCCTGTCCGAGAGCCACTGAGAACAGAACACCTTGTTCATGTTCCCGAGGTTGACTGGCGTTTCGCGGAACATGTCATGTGTGAGCATATGCCGCGTCGCGTACGACGGCTCCACCGACCGCGCCTGTGAGCAAATTATCAATTAGTAGTAGTGAACCAGCGACTATTTACCTCCATCTAGTGGCAGGTCACTTACACTATAGGAAACTTAACTCCACCACCAGTGTGCAGGTTTCCTCACGATGTTTTCCTTCACCGGAAGCAAGCGGTGATCGATGAAAACTACTATAATGAATCAGATTGGTATACAAACACATATGGCACGAGTACGATACGAACCTGAGACCTTTCGATCCACAGGCAGGTGTCTTAACCATTACACCGCTTCAATTAAATGTATAAAAGTTGTGATGTGCAATCTGGTTAATTATTGACTTGTGTGTGAAATGGAATGTGTGAAGGCAATGTTTTATTTTTAATGCAATTTAAATGAAAGAATATAATGTGAAAATCTTGTAAAAAGCTTATAAAATAAACAATATTACACAAAATGCAGATATTTAAATTATTATTAATATTTTATAATTTTGTGTCTGAAACAACAGGATAATATTGCTATATTATTCATGTTGTTATTATTATTTTTGTGTTTCTTTTTTTCAGCATGAGCTGGTATTATCATATAATTTACGGGCGTAAACCAAGTAAATGATAAGTTTTTATCTATTTTACGATCCCAGGTCAGTCTGTCCGTTTTCGTCCATTTGGAGAAACTTACGGACAATACGACATGTATTTAAGATGGCGGCTTTTTGCATAGGTATGTAAGTAGAGGGTCTCAGATCAAGAAGTTGGAGGCTATGGTGTAAATACTTAGGAATGATTATTATCCATTCGTAATAATGTTATTTATATTACATTGCGATAATCTTATATTATGATAATATTTTGCATTTGACTCTGCAATAACTCAAGGGCATCTAAATTTAGTGTATTTAAGATAAGATTCTTACATTGTTTCTACAACATAGCCTAGGATTAGAGATAGGCTTCTCATAATATTTGTTTTGTTACAAACTGTAAAGCTATAACAAAAACGTAAATTTAACTAGCCAATTTATAGATTGTAATAAAAATAATAAATACATAGGGACTTTTATGGAATTTTGAGTAATAATTGTAAGTATCCCATAACGAGTATAGTAGTAATTAACAGCTTTTAAAGGAAGTTTCAAGTATGCCGCAGCTACAATCTGGAACAATTTACCTTCCCCTCTTCGTAATTTGTCATCTGTTACAAAATTCCGTAAATGCATCAAAGAGTTTACTTTATTGCGGCAAATTGAGGGCAATACATTGAATTATTTTTAGTTTCATATTTATACAGTATTTGATCAGTCATCTCATTTTAACCAGTTCCCCGAGACCCCTTTTGAGTTTAGGGTCTTGATTAACTGATAGCCCTAAGTTGATCTACAAAGGTACAGCTTTGCAGAAATTAGGTAAATTTATAGTTAACACATTTGGCTTTCGCAGATGCTCAATGAGCCACAATAATAGTTTTTATAAATAAATAAATATGTATGGGCAAAACACCCAGATTGAGTTGGCCGCAAACTAAGGTAGAGACTTGTGTTATGGGTTACTAACTCAACATACTATAATCTATAACATATACATATATATATAGATAAACATCCAAGACCCAAGTCAATCTGAAAAAGTTCATTTTCCATGTTGACCTGATCGGGGATCGAACCTGGGACTGCCAGTGTAGCAGTCCAGCATGATGACCATTATAGGTCACAGAGGTCGTCAGTTTAATCATTTAGCCCGCATAGCTCTAGGTAGCCCGTGGTCGGTTCTAATCTATCATAACAAGGAGAGTGAGAGACTACAAAAGATCTCACCTCTTTCGCGAGTATCTCCCTGGAGCGCACATAATCCACAAAATTGTACGAGGTGCTGAGGATCTGATGCTGCTGAGTGGGAGTCTCCTCTTCGCTGTCGCTGTCTGAGTAGCATACAAAGTCTTCTGGTTTGTCCGGCTTTCTCTGCTGTTCTAATCTGAAATGTTATTTATAAATTTACATATTTTGCCTCATTATTATAACCATCTTTTGCCTGGGGCTCTATCATCAATTAGTTTGTTTCTGTTAGAATCCGTATTTTGATTTCATAGTACTATTTATAGATATTTCAATACCAGAAAAGTTCTCCATTATAAAAACTTCTCCATCCAGAAAAAAATCTCATATTTTCATTTGAAAATAAATGATATTTTCTTTCAATGAGGGTAGTTCAAAAACTATATGCAGTTTTAATGTTTTAAAGCTTCTGGCTGAGCTTAACAAGTTATTCATCATATCAAAAAATTGGCAGCACCAAAAAAATTTTTTACTTTCAAGATATGTGTACTTGATGTAAACTTGAGAACTTCTCAAAATTAAAAATCATAAAAGCAGTCTTTAGTGGAAAAATCTACAATATGATATATGTATGCAAAGTGTGGACACTTATTATATCCAACACAGAATGGAAAGTTAATTTATAACAAGCTTTATCTGTTGAATCTGTCTTATCATTGAAAGGTTCTAAATGCCTAGGCTTATAATAAACATACACCAAATATAATAGACAAATGATAAAAATCGTGTGCGCACTTGTCAAATAAAACTGACCTCAAAACTATTTTTAAGGCAAATAACTACCATTTTCACATATTAAAATTCATATTGGCTATTGTACGAAAGTAGTACATAATAGCAAAAATATTTGCTAAATTGCTCCCATATAGTGTTGTTGACCTAATTTGTTATTGTTGTTCGATAAACAAAACCCTTAAAATAGTCACAAGGGTATTTTAACAATGGTTGTGAAATTACAAAGTAATAATTATAATGTCCTACTTACAAAAACAAGTTTATCCTTCACAGAAATATGTAAGCGTGTTAAAAAGGCAATAAACCTATTTCGTCACACATAAGCTTACCTCAGTGCTCTGGCTTTAGCCCTTCTTTCTTTTATTCTACTTGGTATATAACATGAGGGATATCTGCCCTCGACGGCACGCCTGACGGTCTGCGCCATTTTCGAGGCAGAAAAATGTAGGAACTAAAAAATTCGCCGAAGTACGCTCGGTCAACTAGTCACTTTCGTTTTGTCCTGTTGTATGTTAATCCATAACGCGAAGACATCTTTCATTCGAATGGAGTCCGGATGCACATCACTGTTTGGTCCCGTCATTAATCAACCTCTCATTTCACTCGTTTATTAACACTAATTATTTAATTATCTATTATAAATTATTGCATTATAGCTTTAGTTTTCTAAATATTTTACAAAAATACACGGTGACGGTAAGCTGGCCGAGTCTGTCAGTCATTGCCATTTGTCAGTGTTGCCAATGAAAAAAATAGTGACGCCCGTTTAAAGAAAAGTGCTGAAATCGAGAAAATCGCAAAAGTTAAAAATAAAAACCGGTATATACAATGTTCTAACATTTGTGTATCAAAATTAAAACTAATTAAGGTAAGATAGTAAGATTCAAACCTTATAGGGCGTATTACTGCACATTTATCCCGCCAGAGTACAGCACTGTATGTTAGGTACACAAAAGCTTTGCCGCCTTTTGCTAAGTCGATTAAAACGTTTATTTTAGAGTACTTTATTAATCCTTTCATTATGTAAGCATTCATTTGTGAAAATATACAACAATGTAGCATATTCGAGTGTCGAAATATTGAGAAAAATCGTTTTCCATAAGATAAAAAACTTAGAAGACTATGGGATACGCCTCACGTTGTAAAATTTTCGAGCCAGGAAACGGTCGAAAAAAGCTCGGAACACTTCACACGAAAACTTATTAAAATATGGACTTCATACAGATAAGATCTTCAATAAAAATCAAGTTTATATCAGTTTATGACCACAGTTGACCAAATCTAAAATAGTGTTATTATTTTCAGGATATTCCACTAAATCTAAAGGAAAAAGGAAGGACTCGCACCACGATTGCGTAGAAGTTACTTTTGGTCGTAAATCTGCAACAATATTGAAAATGGGCGCTTTTTGCATTGCAATGTTTGTGTACCTTAGTTGTACCAGTAGCGCCATCTACGCTGAGCTTTACTTAATATGCCCTATTAAAGCTAAATCTCTTAAATTTAAACGTAAAACCACAGATATGAAAACACTGTGCAAATAACTGACGTCTTCCGGCCATTATTAAAGACAAATGAAAATTAAAGACGTTTGCGCGCGTAATTTGAAAATTGAAGAGAACCTTTGTAGGTTGGGTAACCTAACCTAACCTAACGTAAAATAAGTACCTAGATAAACCTATGCAAAGGAAAAATATTTATGTATACAACGGTGAACTTATCCCTTATGTAGAATCTCAGTGTACCAGCGTTAGGTTGAGAGGCCTACGTATAGATTAGCAGGCAGAACCATAGTTAGAATTAGTAACGTTACAAAACAAATAAATTTTGCCACAATTCTATTTTTTGAGATTTTTATTGAGTAATCCACAAGAGAGAAATCAATGTTTTCAAGTACTTATTCAAAAGAAAATACCCAATGTTTTTATCACTCACTGTTTCTAAGCAAACAAGACAACAAACTGTAAAATGAAGTACCTAGGTAATAAGTATTCTTACTTAAAAAGTCAAAACTCTGCAACTATATATTTATGCTAAGTGGTTTCCAGCTAAGGAAGAGATTGCGCATCCATTTCTAGCCGTCACATTATGTAAATTGTACTGAGAATGCAATCCTGTGATAAAATATTGCATTGTACCTAACTGTTATTTGTAATTTTTAAGTTAAATTATTTACACGAAACAATGATACCAACATTGCAATCAAATAATTGCTTCCCAGTTGCGTATCCTATGTCCTTCTAAGTCTCAAATTACATGTAACTATAACTATACACTAAGTATGCAAAATTTTCAAGAATGTTGTGTGTGAAGAGGTAACAAACAAAAATACTTTCGCATTTATAATATTAGGATTAGGATTCGATTAATAAATTCATGTGCCATTACTATACTGGATGTACTGTTGTATAATCTGTGCATACGCCAACTATTTTGGTTGATTTTCAAATTCAAATTCAAATCATTTATTCAGAAATTAGACCCTCAAAGGCACTTTTTCTCGTCAATTTTTATATTTATAGTTATTTCTCACAAGCTACAAACTACTGGCATTTCGGAACGACCACTGCTGAGAAGAAATGCCGAAAGAAACTCATTTGAACAGTGTTGGTCCCTATCATGCCATTTCCAATAATATATAAAAGTACATAATGTACATAGTCAAAAGGTATATCAAAACAGGTTATGCTTGTGATCCGAGTGCTGGATTATAATATATAGATATCTTACCCTGCATGGAGTCAAGAGATTAAACTACTCTTGATTAGACGAGCACTCTTGATTATACTGTGCTTACGACCTCCTATGAATTTTAGGCAAGATTCATACATATTGGAGCCAAAGACATAAACATTATTGCACACTGCAGTCACGAAGTGGACAGCGGTCAGTGACTTGCTGCTATGCGGTTTTGAACTATGTATTTTCTGTGCTATAAAGTGGAAATGGGCGGGTCGCATAAGTCGTAGGGAAGATTTGGCTAGAAACTGTTAGATTTGAGACCAACGAAACACACAGTAATCGAGGAAAGTTCGTTGAAGCTGATAACAACACTATGGTTGTAGGTCCGAGGAGAAAAGCCAAAAACTAAAATTGCTGGGAATTATTCCACTTAAAGCATCTGGCTTAAACACTCAGGTGCTTTAAGTCTAGGAGTTGAAGTACCTAGATGACTGGTGCTTTAGTTGGGTTGTTGGGTGGACTGATTTTGTGTGTGAACTCAATGACGTGACGTCCATTTTAAAGCAAAATGAGTGGTGAAGCAAAATTAGTGCTTTTTTTAAAAAAAAATCAAGTTAACTTAAGACACTTAGCCTCAGGTGCTTTAAGCATAACATAAAGGGGACTTAAAGCACCTGGGTGATTTATTTAGGTGCTTTATATAATAATGACGTGCTGAATAATTCTAAATTGGAGTGCAGTGCATTGAGATATTCTAGTATGTATGTAATGGGCTGTGCAATTAAACTGAAAGAAAATTTGAATTTTGAATTTTTTTGAATTTGAAAAATGAAGCGTGTTAGTGTACTTAATGGTTAAGACGCCGCCTGTGGATCGAAATCAAATCAAATCAAATCAAAAATATTTATTTGTAAATACAGGTATAAAAGTGTTGTTAATAAACATAGAAAGTGCTCTGTATTCTGCCTAGTGGCGTACAAAATATAAAAGACAACATTATTTAAAATAATCAAGTTAAATGTAATGTACTCAGAAACTTAGAGCTTGTCCTCCAAGAAATCCTCTAGTTTGTAATAACATTTCTCAACAAGTAGCTTATGAAGGTCTTTCTTAAATATTTTTAAACTTGCTGATTTTAAAGAGTTAGGTAAGTTATTGTATATTTCAGGTGCTCTTCTAAATACGCTTTTATGCATCAAAGCTGTATTACAGACAGCTAACGCTATTTTGGTTGAATTATTACGAGCCCGCGTATAAAACGAGAATTTATCTTTGTGTGTATGCACAAAAACAGCACACTCAAATATATACATGCAGGGTAATGTTAATAACTTAAATTTTTTAAAAAATGGCACGCACGTGTCTGTTTGTTGGAGTTGGAAAATAGATCGGATGCAACGTTTTTGAGCCTTGAAAATAAATTCTTTTTCAGTGGCATTACCCCAGAACATAACACCATATCGTAATGTTGAATTGACGTAGGCGTGATAAGCCGTAAGAACAGTATTAAGATTAACTATTTTTTGAAGTCTAAAGAGAGCATAAGAGAATTGTCTCAAACGTTTGCACAGATAATCGATTTGTGATTTCCAATTTAATTTATTGTCAATATACAGTCCTAGGAATTTGGTAACTTCAATTTCAGAGATATTTTGATTAATGAATGGAATGTCAATTTTTTTATTATTCTTATGTCTCTGTTTAAAATTTATTAATTTAGTCTTGTTAATATTTAATTTTAATTTATTATTATTCAGCCAATTAGTTATTAATGTCAAGGTATGTATGATTTCCGAATTTGTGCTTTCAATATTATCACTTTTAAATAATATAGTGCTATCGTCCGCAAAGAGTGTAACATGGTGTTTTGTTATTAGAGGGAGATCATTGATATAAATCAAAAACAGCAATGGGCCCAAAACACTACCCTGTGGGACACCTCTAGGAACCTTTCTGCAATCAGAGTAATATTTTGACTCCGTTTTTGTCCTCACACAAATTCTGTCAATTTGCGTTATTTGTTGTCTATCTGTGAGATAAGATTTGATAAGTTGGTAAGCATTGCCTCTAATACCATAATGATATAACTTATCCAACAGAATACTATGGTCGACACGATCGAACGCCAATGACATGTCCATAAACAATCCTATACAGGGCCTCCTTTTATCAACTTCAGTCATTGTTTTGTATAAAAAGTCGTAAATAGCAAGGTTTATAGATTTATTAGGTCTAAACCCATATTGCTGCTGTGAGAATACATCATTCGACTCAAAAAAATCATAAAATTGCTTGTTTATTACCTTTTCAATAATTTTGGAAAAGATCGATCCTAAAGCTAATGGTCTATAATTGCTTACCAGATATTTTTCATTTTTCTTAAATAAAGGTCTTACTAATGATATTTTTAGTTTATTTGGAAATTCACCTTTTTGTATAATAATATTGATAACGTGGCTTAGTACTGCGCTAATGATGTGAGCGACATCTTTGATAACCATGGTACATATCTGGTCGAATCCGGTACAATTAGTATTTTTTAATGTCATAATTATTTCATAAATATCAATCGGAATTGTTGGAGTCAAAAAAAATTGTATTTAAATTGTTAAATTTTATACTTGTATTATTATAATTATTACCCATATTTTCATCCGGTTTTGTTACATTAATAAAGTAATCATTGAATGCATTTGCTATTAGCATGGGATCCGTAATTATTTTGTTGTCTACGTGTATTTCCTCAATATTCTCTTTCGGGAAGTTAGTTTTATTCTGATTTATAATGTTCCAAGTGGCTTTACTTTTATTTTTCGATTGTCGTATATAATAATCATTTTGAGATTTTTGTGTCAACATAATTATACGTTTAAAACGTTTTGTATAGGCTCGTAGAACGGTTGCATTCTCTCTTGTTGGATTCTTTCTATAATTCCACAGTAAACTTCGTTTACGTTTGCTACAAATCTTAATACCTTTACTTATCCATCTAGGTCGCTTTTGGGTACATTGTTTCATTCGAATCAGTGGGAAACAAAGGTCATATATTAATTTAAATAAGTCATAAAATTCGTTGAATGCTACATTTGGGTCGTTTGACTCGTAAGTACTCAAAAAGCTTAATTGACCGATGTATTTAATAAAAATTGACCGATTATATTTAGAAAAATCTCGTTTTATTCTATACCAGATTTTAAAGCAACAACTTTTTCTGATAGAAAACTTCAATATCTGAGCTGAATGGTCTGATAATGCAAAATCACGTAACTCACTCTTGGAGCGATTTGTATTATGTATAATATTATCTATACACTTTCCACTAGATAAACGAGTAGCTTCTTCAAATTCAAATTTGAGGTCATGGGAGTATATTAAATTACGAAAAGTATTTGTTTGTTTATTTCTTTGCAATACGTCTATATTAAAGTCACCACATATAATGACCTTGCATTTCTGTTTACGCTTTTCCAGAATTGAATTGAATTTATCAAAAAAAGTATCCAATATATGGTTCTTATTATCTGGACTCCTGTAGATACAGATTATAATTGTATTGTGATCAAGCAATTCTATCGCAGAACATTCAAATATATTTGGAATTGAGATATTTATAAATTCTTTGATTTCTGAATATCTATGTGAGCCCCTGACTAGTATACAAGAACCACCATCTCGAGATTTTCTCATAAAACTTGATGCTAACTTAAAATCACTTAATACTAGACTGAGTTCATCCCCTTTAATCATATTATGTTCAGTTATACATAGTATATCAATATATTTACCTTCACAAGCTATCTCATCCAAACAAACTAGTAATAAATCAGATTTACTGATCAACCCATTCAAATTTTGGTGCATAATATATAAATAATTAGTCACGAAATAAATTATTATTATTACAATTAAGTTTATCACCAGAAGATATGTCATTTATTTTATTATTATTATTGGAATTGTCATTGTTAATATTTAGATCATTATTATCAATCATATTAGAATTATTAGAAGATATATTGTAACATTTGTCAATCTTATTAACTAAGTCAGTCTGAGTCATTTGATTCTTATACATTTTTCTGTGGCAACTACAAGGAATATTTTCCTGTGAGATCACCTTTTTATTATACATTTCTATGTTTGCTTTATAACCCATGCGTAATATTTCTCTGAGTAAAGATCTAGAAAGATTTAAGGCAAAATGCTTTCTACTAGGTAATATTCTACTATAGTCCATATCCATAAACATTTCTATTATTTTTACAAATAAATTGCAATGTATAGTTAATTTTCTTTTCATTTAAGTGGAAGTTATAAGGAATTTCACTAATAATTACATTTGTATTGGATAAAGAATTAAGCCATTTACTTATATCTAACTGTAAATTAAATGGGTTTTTGTCATTTATTCCCCCTGCAAATATAACAACATCATTTTTGGTAAGTTGCTTAAGGTCAGCCATTAAATAATTGTTTAAGATGCTGCCTGCTGTCGCACCTGGCTTAGAATAGCAAAACACTAAATATTCAGTCCCTAGCAGATTTTGAAGTTTATCTCGAAGGCCGCGTCCTTGTTCATCCGATACGATGATGACTTTTTTTAGTGTCCTCTGCTTCAATTTGCTTGCTGTTACTCCAAAATCAATAGTCCCACCATCGGATTCCTTCTCGTTAATATTTAATTTTTTTATCATATGTTTATCTTCCGTGTTTAAAGAGCTAATCGTTTTAATATTAGGAGTTTGATTAATTTCATAGTAATTTCTTAATGAACTGATGGTATTTGCACAAACGCTTCTGTCCAAGTGCAATGGGGATATCCTTGGTGTTCTCATTCTAATTTTTAATATTTTCTTACTTATTGGTGTTGAGATTTGTTTATTGTTAGCAGCATTATCCGTTGCGAGTTTTTTTAGTAATTCAATTTTTTTATCTTGTTCTTGTATTTTTTGATCTAATTTGTTATTTTGTAGATTGAGGTTCTCAATTTCTTTATCCGCAATTGTTAGTTTTTCCTTCATGCTTTCTATTTCAACTTTAAGGTCATCAATATAAGATGCATCATAATTCGTAGTCATATTTTGTAAGCTGTGCATAGTTGAATCCATGATTATTGTCGAGTTTAATAAATTACTATTATTATGGCAGTGAATTAGTGTCGTCAAGTCCGTCTCAGATATTGATTTATGTAATTTCTTTCTTACTGTTACATTATCCATTATACTTATAAAATTTGTATGTATTCTTTCAATAATTAATCTCTTTAAATACAAAAATTTTTCATTGGTGATTGAGATTCGAACCTAGACTCTCGGAGTCTACAGCATAGTCCGCTACCGCAATGCTAATTTGCAGTTGACGTCATATGTCGAATTTGCGGTTTTAATCTTCCTTCCACTGCTATTTTACCGACCTATATAACTTTTCAAGTCAAGTATAGATGGCTCTGAAATCGCAATGCTTAATGTTTGCTTTAAGCATGCTTTAAGCATACCTTAAGCATGCTGTAAGCTGGTGTGAGTCTTTGTGTTCAATATTATTATGGGTGTGAAATATTTGAATTAGATAACGGAATTTATTATAGTATTTTCATGGTTTTTAGCACTGTCCCACTAAAATTTATTAGGTTGACAAATTTATAACGTCATTTATGTTATATGCCTCCAATATCAACTATTTTAAAACAAGATTACAAATGTCTTAAAGCACAAAGTCTTTAAATTGCAGTACTGTTAGTCCGTATTTATTATGATACAATTTAGTCACTTATCTTTAAAAGTTCCCTTGGATAACACAGTCACTATTGATTACTTCACTTATAAGCAGGATAGTACACTCAAATTTATTATATTTTTTCTGGAGATATTTTTTATGATTTGTTTACACGGACCCGACAAATAACGTGCGCAGTGGCGCCACCAACAATATATATATATCCCATCGAAAGGTCCCAGGTTCGAATCATACTCGTGCCACATGAGTCTGTATACCAATCTGACTCATGTATAAGTTTTCATCGACCACCACTTGCTTCCGGTGAAGGAAATCATCGTGAGGAAACCTGCACACTGTTTGATTCTTATTAACTTGTGTGTGAAATGGAGAAGGCAATGGCAAACCATTCCATTAATAATGCCAAGAAAGTTGTTGTGTTTGTTTCATTCCACGTAAGAACCACGATTCTCAGCCATGAAGAATACTACTATGAAGAAGAAGAATTCAACTAAGTAGTAGTAAACGGGTGCAGTCAGATAAATTTCAGTGATTATACAGATTCAATTAACTACATTGTAACTAGATGAAACAGACAAACTCTCATAATAGTAAGCTCGATTCTCATATAAGTATTTTGTTTGGTGAGGCGAGAGTACAGGCTAGGTAGGTAGGTTTCGTTTTATGTCGTTCATTTCTATGGCATAATCTATACTATTATTATAAAGAGGTAAGCGTTTGTGAGTTTGTATGTTTGAGGCGGGTAATCTCCGAAACTATAGAACCGATTTCAAAAATTATTTCACCATTAGAATGGTACATTATTCTAGATTGCTATAGGCTATATTTTATCTCAAAATTCCAACGGGAGCAAAGCCCCGGGCAATATCTGGTACGTATACCTACTTATTTTTCGATGATTCTACAGAGAAGTATCTGTAGAATCATCGAAAAATATTGGAATTTTGAGATAAAATATAGCCTATAGCAATCTTGAATAATGTACCATTCTAATGGTGTAATCATTTCAGGACCGCTTAAAATATAGAGAGAAATAATATAATATTTATTTTTTTAATTTATATATTATGCCTATTTTCAAGATTAAAAAAAAAAATATATTAATGAATTTAATTTTTTTTTTAATCTTGAAAATAGGCCTATGATTGCGTGTTTTGTATTGCTTTACCTAACTCCTAGGTACGTGTATGTAAAAGTAATAGTTTGGTTAGAAACTTTACAACTACATCTCAATAAGACAAGGTAGACAAATAGACTATCGCGATTGGACTAGATGTTTGTCACAGGGATTTTTCTATTGAAAATATTACCATTTTTTTTTAATGATAAAAATGGACTAGGTGTTTGTCACAGGGATTTTTCTATTGAAAATATTACAATTATTTTTAATGATAAAAATTCAATCGAATTTGGGTATTAGATAGTTGCTTTTTTGTATTTTAAATTATTTATTTATTATATATTATTATTTATAGCGATTTCCTTTACACGCGCATTGGCGACACACCCTCACCCCTTGTGTGCGGAACCAAGTTATATTTAGCGATGATCGTACAAATCTAGACTTGATTGAGGCGGCCAATAGAACGATATAACCTTAGTCTTTAACCTGCGCAATGCCGGCATTCAATAAACTTTGTTTTTCTATTTAGTCGTTAAAGTTTGCTCAGTTAGTTTACGAATTCATTAAAATGGTTTTTATATTATACCTCTAAGATTCATTAGTAATCTTGGACAATGTACTCTTCGAATAGTGAAAGAATTTTTGAAATCGGTTCGGTAGTTTCGCAGTTTACCCGCCTCAAACAAACTTACAAAGTCACAAACGCTCACCTCTTTATAATAATATGTATAGAGATTATCAGATGTAGGTATTGATAACGTAATTTCTATAGTATATGTCGTGACATAAATATATTAAAAATGAGTAATTACGCAATTTTATCCTTTACATCGTAACTAATATTATAATTTTAAAGTATTTTTTTTACAATTATTATTTTACTAAATATTTCAGGCAACATCTCAATATTTTTGATATTTGTAAATTATTATCACAACAAAATGAAACATTACTTTTCTCATTATCCGTATGAATCCCTTGTAATTTTAATTCTCCGTTATGTACACAGATGGAGCTACTGGTATTGTGTGATAACAAAGCAGGGAATAATGGAGGGAATTCTTGGGAAAAGCGAACAGGACCTTAATAACATCCATTCAGGATCGTTATGAGGCTTTTAAGTTATTGTCTTAAGTAGAAAATACTGGAAAAATAAATAAGGCTTCTTATTAAAGCTCTTGTATAGTAATATTGTACTTTATCTTCGAAAGGATTACAAGTAGGTACCTACCTATTTAATTTTCACAGAATACAGCTTTGTGCAGTGTGCTTCCGTCCTAGAATACGACTCCAAATCCTCCCGTGGATGTAGTACGCGGCGACTGAGGGACTGTAGGCAACAATAGTTGATAATAGACTAGGTAGGAAATAATAACATCCCCAAAGAGGGTTGACGTTAGGATTTTGAATTTTTTTTCTGAATTTTTGACGTTACGCAGGCAGACTGTTATAAAAGCGTAGCTTTTAAAATACTTGATTTTTACGCGAACCTTTGGCTTCTAGGTGTCACAGCTCAGAATTTAAGCGGGAACACGCGAGGATGAGATAGAGAGAGTACTTACAGCTTTCATCTTTATTGTATTTGCTATTTAAAATTTTAAACGTTACAAAAAAGATAACCTGACCATTAGCTGTTTAAAAACATACATAATAACGTTTTAAAAGGCTTTAAAAGGCAGTATTTTTGCAAATTACGGTTAACATTTGAGATAAGGGCTATCAGAATCCAGGTTAAGTGGTTGGCAGCGGCGCGTGATGATCTAGGCTCTACGAGTTTTCTTTTTTCGGTGCTCATTTAGGGTTCTCTTGAAAAATGTTTTTTAAAACATAATAATACTATTTGGCTGTGTGTTAATCAACAGCAATTTTTTTGCTCATTCGTTAAGCAGTGAAATATCGACGATTATACATAAGTGTGAATTATTTGTAGGCCCTTCTTAAAAGATCGTAACTCGCTTGGCTTTCACAAATTCTAATTCCACAAGTTTCACAATTCTTTTGGAACGATCACTAAGTCCCAAACATACTTTCATCGAATTTTATGATTGTTATTTTTTTTGTCTTTATTTTATGTCTATTATTGTATGTCATTGTTTTCTTTTTCGTCATATTTAGTTAAGTAAATAAGTAGTACATAGTGTTAGTACCTAGTTATGTTTACAAAATTTGTCATGTTGTGTATGCACGTTTTTGGGTTCAGTCCATATCGTAGTGTTAATTTACTGATGTTATAGGTTGTAACCTGTTGTGTATGCCTATATAAATAAATAAATAAATCAAGTGGGCCCTCAGACCACACATGTAAACTTTTGTATCTATTAAACGGTTTTATTAACGGCGGGTTTATTAGATAGGGTTATGTTATTTAAGATGGAGGTTTAGGAGTTTAATTTATTATGGTTTTACCCAAGCGAAGCCAGGACGGGCTGCTAGTCCAAAATAACCAACTGCTAAGAAAATCTCTGTTGACAAAATGGTGTCAAAACTATTAGATATAACGGCAGCATTTTCGGACATTCTAGACTGTTCTTTCGCTCACAAATATTAATTTTTTCACGACAATAATTGCTTAATACTAGTCGGAACGTGTTTTATGCCAGAATCGGGACACCGCGGGATACTACTATATTATTATACTACTATATTATATATATATACTAGACTGTTCTTTCGCTCACAAATATTAATTTTTTCACGACAATAATTGCTTAATACTAGTCGGAACGTGTTTTATGCCAGAATCGGGACACTGCGGGTTTGAACCTTGGACTTTTGCCAAAAAGGACGCAGGAGACAGGACCAATAAACTAGATAGATTCGTACAATGTATTTTGAGGTTATATGTTGCGATATAAATCTATTACAACAGACTTTCACTGTTTAAAATAAAACAGGCCTTCTACCACCATCATTTGGATAAAACAATATGATGCGGACAGCGAAATACATAGTGAATTGTAAAAGTAATTGGTGTAGGAAAACTATTGATTTTGAGAATTATATGTACATATAAGCAACCATACAGACTAAAGTAATTTGTTTTTGTCCAATAGGATTTAGTCATTTTGAAATAAAGATAGGTAGCAAAAAAAAAGAAAGGGACATTATTTTGTAGATCACATACATTATTTTATAGATTTTTTTTTTACCATTTTAGTGTACCTACCTAGACGGCCTCTGTGGCGCAGTGATTAAAGTGCTTGCCTCTGAACCGAGAGGTCCCGGGTTCGATCCCCACTTGGGTCATGATGGAAAATGATCTTTTGCTAATTGGCCCGTGTCTTGGATGTTTATCTATATATGTATTTGTTATAAAATATAGTACCGTTGAGTTAGTATCCCATAACACAAATCTCGAACTTACTTTGGGGCTGACTCAATCTGTGTGATTTGTCCTAATATAAAATAATAATAAAAATAAAAAAAAACGTACTATTGTACCTACTATATCATAGGAATCTACTTGTGTACAAACAGTATTTTCCATATTCAGGAAACATAAAATTTTAGTAGCTTTCGTAGTGAACTTTCTCATGTGTGGCGAGTGGGGTTAAAATATACAAGTTATGGCGCTAACCTGAATACAAATGACATTTAATGTTCGCTTTGGCTGCTTGTAAATTAACTGATTACTATATTATTGTTACACAAAAAAAATCTCACATTTGTAACGTTTCAAGTTTATCGACACTAGACTCAAGTGATTTTTCTCTCTTTCACACCTGTTTTCCCGGTTGCTTCCTTAGTCATGAAGCCCAAGCGCCCTGCTTTCCTACTGTTTCTGTTCCATTTCGCACGTTTCGTAGTTTTACATTTAGAATATATGGAAGGTGTGGCGGAGACTAAAGGGAAATCATACAAGGGTTGGTGATATACGAGTGAGGATTTTAATTATATAAAATTGTATAGCAGTGAAAATAGATAAAAAGAAAATTCAAACTCATAAAGATTCTTAAAACGCATATAAATACGTATAAAATATATTATTTAGATTCATGTTATTGATAAAGATTTTTGTGTGCATATATAGAAAGCAGAACAACAAACAAAATCTCATATTTCCTGGCACTTTATTTCAACATCAAAGATATTAAACAGCAATGTTTCACGATAGAAAACTATTAATACATTACTACCTACTCGTAAGCACACAAATAGCTCAATAGCACAATATTTTATATAATCCACATTTTAATATAGGCCGTATATATAGTAGATATTAAACAGTATGATTGCCTCATCCCCATTATAGTACCTATAGCACGCCATCGATCAGCTGGCGACCTTGCGGGTCAACGGCCCCGGAACTGGGTCGGGGGTTAAGGGCTATGCGAAGGGCTGTGTTGTTTCTTGGGTTAAGGTTTGCTAAGGGCCCTTCAGTTTCCATCGGTAGTATGTATCTTAGATAATGACGTGAAAAATTTCTGTTGTCTTAAGGTCGGTTTTTGATTAAATGCTATCAATGTTTAAATACCATAGGAAATTATGCTATATTATTTTGTTTTTATTAGAAGATATTCTATTGGACATAGTCGCCATAGTTCAAAGAGAAATTGGTGGTCACGAAATCGTAAATCGTGACCACATTTTATATAATGGAAATTCTAAAATCCTTTATCTGGTGAAGCATATATCTTTGTAATAATGATTTGGTGTATTCAAATTTTTTTTTCTATTTATTAAAAGATCGCTTCTCGCTCGCTTCCCATTGTTCAGTTGTCATGCAGTGCATTGCAGTTCCGTGCTTAATTGTTTTAATGTTTTGACATTGCGTTGCTATGCTTCGAAATTTCATACAATTTTTAGATTCTTCCGCGTTGATCTGTCGACGGATGTCAACGTGACGGAGCGCGACTGAGCAAGAGGACGGACTCATAAAGTCTTGTCATTGTATTATATCCATTTAACTTCGCCGGCGCGTAGTTTCCTAAGTATAACTTAATGTACTCGGGGATACTAAAGTTGATCCATCGCATCTTCGTTATAGCTGGCCCTTACGCAATACCTTACAATATCCACCGCCTCCCCAGGAGGCGTGAAACAATCGATAGCTCTTTGTTTGTAACCTATTCCTCCCTTCGACCTTTAAGAACCTTGTGAGTAGGTTATTTTTGGTCAGTCTTTCTATATACCAAACTGGCGGCCTGACCCGGCTTCGCTCGGGCAAAACCATAACAAATTATACACCTAAACCTTTCTCAGATATCACACTATTTATTCAAAAAACCCGCATCAAAATCCGTTGCGTATTTTTAAAGATCTAATCATACATAGGGACAGACAGCGGAAAGCCTTTGTTTATACTATGTAGTGATTACTTAAAACAAAAGTGAATAAGATTTTTTGTGTGTATTTAACCCATAACCTATTAAACGAGAAATATTTTATTTGTACTCGCGTTTTCGAAAACGAATAACGATTTTGACATGATTAAGCAGAAAGACGAAAAGAAAAGGAGAAAGAATGCTATTTATATATACATAATACTAAGCTATTTATATATAATAATAAGGGATCCTTCCCTTAGAGGCCTTGTACGACATTCGCAAAGGATATAGGTCCACACCTATTTTAGCGATAAACCACACGCCAAATTCAATTAAATATAGGTACATAGTAAAATTACAATAATATGTAAAACTAGGTTCAATGAAATAATTGTATATATTTTTTCCAAAAATATACCTCTGCAGAATTGTTATGGTCCGTTGGGTAATGCATTTGGAAAATTACTGGTTTTCTTTGCACATTGCAATATCAAGGAGACATAAAATATGCAGCTTGATTGAATTAGCCTGCATGCACTCTGAGCGCAACTGCAGAGGTCGCGGGAGGTCAATGCACTCTTGCTTTTTTGTGAAATACTCGACTCATGTTTTAAACGACGTCTTTATTTGATTTTTTAAATTTATATGATCTTTTTTTATGGTCTGTCTTATTAGGGTTCAGTTACACGCCAAGGGTGAAACGGGATTGATATTACCTAATATTCCGCTGACTTTCCGTCTGTCTGTCAATCCGTCTGTCAGCAGGCATCTTATGAACCGTTATCGTTAGACAATTGAAATTATCACAGATTAGCATGATTTTTTGCCGTTTTTATAGATCTGTTTTTATTAAATTATTATGTTTGTTAGAACGTTATTCCCAACGAAATAAAGAATTTATAAGGTGTTAATTATTTAGATTGTTTGTGAAACAAAACTGCAAGTAATTAGGTCTATATTTTACGTATTAATTCTCTAATAGGTCTAGTTTAGTTTATTTGCGAGCAAACACCAATTTTGTGACAACGGTAACACCCATATATAGGGGTGGGAGCTAATTAACAATACATGTTGTTCTCATTATCTGAGATTTGTTCGAGTAAATAGAATATTATAATTTATGGATGTACCAAATAAATATCTACTTTTTTTTATTTATATCTTTAATATTTTTATGTATTTTATATTTGTTAGATACGTTGCAACGTAATATTAATTGTAACTTTAATTACACATTTAATACAAATCAAATCAAATCAAATACTTTTTTCTAAATGTCAAAAACATTTTTTTTTTCTATGGAACTTGTATGACAGTGATGTCGTAGTGACATCACTATTTCAATATCTCACATTGAGTCAATTCACATACAATAATTGACTTTAAATTATTGTATGTGAATATTTAAGATACTTCAAACATTTTATTTTTTATTTTTTTACCCGGTAAAAAGCCTATTGAAAAATTCTCAGTTAATGTTTATCTTGTCTATGATTTTGTAAACCAAAATTTCTTAGTTAATATTTATCTATATATCATTATCACATATTTCTTAATTGTTTGCATTTTTCTTATATGGTCTTTGTATGTACACTGTTTTTGAATTGTAGTGTAGATCGTAACCTTATAATTTTACTACTATGTATAGTTTTACTACAATTTGTTATGTGTATTTAAATAAATAAATAAATTAGATAGTGCACTACAGCCGAATGTAGGTACAACCGGAAACACAATAAGTAATTGAGAATTTCGTTTCTGATATAGTATAGGCATATAATTTACAATCTTTGTGTTTTTCGTAAAATTCAAAAGATCATAATAAATGTTTTTAATTTATGTGATAATTACGTAAATTACGTACATTTATTTAGCTTTTACATATACATTTGCACGCGTCTCTTTCTCTATTTACTGCTTTGTATGTGTTTTCTTCGTGCAATAAAGAGTTTACAAAAAAACAAAACATATTTTGACATTTAAATTGAAAATGATGTGAATTCGTCTACTTAGCTTTAATATACTTTTATGTTCCGTATTTGTCAATTGACGTCTTTGGAGAAAAGGCTGCGGTGAAGTTTGTTGTGCCGCCTTCTTTACCTGCGCTTTGAAAGTTGGAGGCTGACTAAGTTTTCAATAAATATTTGACGTCAATAAGTGATGTATATCATCCTAAATTGAATAAATAATTTTGAATCTTCGTGGACGAACTGGAGTTGCTATGCTTGTCTAGTAAAAAGTAGTTGTCCACCTTTTTAAAGGAGATAATTATTAACTTGAAACTTCACAAAATATCACATTTCACTCAAGGTACGGTCATTTTGTAACTTTACTTACGGAACATAAGTACCTATTACATCCATGGAGCCGTGAATAGCCTGCTTTATTTAAACAAGGGGCACTAACTACGCGTCAGATTCGGCGAACAAAATCGTAACAAAACAGACAAATTAAAACAAAATGGAGCCCGCTCCAGCAATAATTGCACAACTTTTTAATAGCCTACAAAAAGGAAATTTGGAGCTTGTTGAAATGTGGCACGAGTTATGTTTCACAATTTTATGAAATTATATTATTTTTTTAAAATTATATGATTTAATTATATAATTATGTATTCACAATTTTATGAATGGTTTGGCCTGTAGCTTCGCCCGCGTGAACTTTTTCTCTATCACTGGTTTAGGAATGAAAAATGGTTTTTAAAGTAATTTACAAAATTCCTTTCTACAGTTTACTTGCGTTGCATAAATATAACTTGTCTGCATTAATTTTGTGAGGAAGTATGATTTGTGAATAAAATAAAACCGGCCAAGTGCGAGTCGGACTGAACTAAGTGTTCCGTACCATTATATAAAAATGACAATAAAATCATGTTTGTTGTATGGGAGCTTCCTCATTATTACCTTTATTCTATATTTTAGTATTTGTTGATATAGCAACAGAACTACATTATCTGTGAAAATTTCAACCGTCTTAACAATAACCGTACATGAGATAAGTACTGTGTGGTTACAGACAGGACAGACAGACAATAGACAGCAATAGGGTCCCGTTTGACCCTAAAAATAAACAGTATACAGAGTAGTGTGTTTATAACTGCGTAATAATTATTATAGTGGTTAATAAGTATTAAGTAAACTTTTATTACAAGCCACCTAATTAACTCAACTCCACTGAGCATAATATCCGATAAACATGAACGTTAATGAGTGTAGAAAATATACCGTCAAAGATTGAAAATGGAATACGACACATTTTATAATGGATGTGCAAAATTCAAATGGGATAAATTGGTTCCTGGTTTACATAAGACGTGGTCGTGCCAGCGAAGGTAGTGTTCTAAAGTTACCTAGCTAAATCGTGTATGTCTCTCTCTCTCTCTCTCTCTCTCTCTCTCTCATTTGAGCGTTTTACCGGTTGTTTCCACAGCTGTTAAGCGACGATCCTGGGGTTCGTTCGCTATCCTACTTCCTCACATCTGTACACACGTTATTGTGTGCGATGAACAGATAATTCGGGTTGACACCCCACTGACTGCTCTTTCAGTTCACGCTGACCCATTTGTTTATTGAAAACGTTCATTCAATGGTTTATTTTATTCAGGTCAATACTCTATTGAGTTCTTCTTTATATACCTTCAAACGACTTCAGTGTAATCTGAAATCAGTATGCATTTAGTTATTACCTTACAATCTATTACCCATATTTTTATACATACTTCCATACTATGTTATGAATGCGAAAGTCTGTCTGACTTTCTACCTTTCTGTCTATCTGTCTGTTGCGCGTAACCGCTGGACCGATTTGAAACACCCTCGTTCATACTTATGCTAAATTTTTTTACAAAAATCAACCCCTCATATGACTACCCATATAACCGAGTGTGAAAGTTTGTATGAAAATCGTGTTGGTGGATTTAGGCGGGCGCAGCTGCGAGCAAGAGCAAGCTCCTCTATAAAACATGACAAAATTATTGATTAAAACATGGCAAAC
The DNA here is from genome assembly GCF_027563975.2 of Plodia interpunctella. NCBI lineage: Eukaryota > Metazoa > Arthropoda > Insecta > Lepidoptera > Pyralidae > Plodia > Plodia interpunctella. The sequence continues at coordinate 949,223 of NC_071308.1, read as the reverse complement.
TTAGCAAGCTTAGTCCCAGGCTAATCATAAAACAGTTCTACTATATACATATAATTACCACCAGGCACGAGGTTCTTTAAAAAAAAAAATGGTTAATTCTCATCGGCCTCGCGTAAATTCGACTGCGAATGAGAGCCAAAATTCAGAGAATTACCTAACACAGTACTAGGGCATAATGAACTCCGCGCTAGGCGCAAAATTGTTGACATGCCAAAACCTTCGAAGTTGTTCACATTGGTCGATTAGCTTGCCAGTCGCCAGCACGTAATCTAACTGGCATACTAGTTGTCATGAAAGTAGATGACAAGCAATTTGATTTATTGGCACGCAATTTTGATATTTTCATACTACCAAGCGTGCAAACAAGTTGTTAATGGTCACCACAGCCTATCAACGCAGGTGTCACCGCGCCTTACCTACTACGTTGCTTAGGATCTTTTATCACAGTAACCTGTAATTACACTGCCTCTCTCACCTGATGGGTGATGATACAGTTGGGCAAAACAGATAACCATAAAGAATGCATGTTGCTTGTTGCAAGTTTAGCTTGCCTCCTTATCTTGTTAAGTATATACTTAAAACTTAACTTTTAGATGACACAGGGATATCCATATCATCTAAAAGTGTGACATCAAACGACTGACGTCAATCCTAGTTGGGAGTGCCATTGTGTCTCTTAGTCACTTCGTACGGAATCCACGGAAGAACATGAAGCAATCTTATTCTTTAGTGAGTACCGGTAATAGAAAACTGTACTAGTATACTCGCTCAGTGTGAACTGTAAAGTATTAAGAGAATGCCTAGCATTTTACGACATGCAAAATGAGTTTTTAGCATATTAGGTAGTAATTTGGGGAATGATTTCGTTATTGGCCAGCTTCGGTCATCTTATCTTCGAGATTTTATCTTTAAAAGTTTCTATATATCGCAATCTGTAGTATGATGAAATTATGGAATAGAAAATCAATCTACAATCTCTCTTTTTTGTACTTGTATCCCTTTCTGATGGAGTAACAGAATGCAACGTTAAAAAAAAAGTTTTTGAAATCACAAAAATTTCAAAAGATTTTACAGGAAGACCCGGACACTAAAGGCTCTAAAAGGAACCATGACAATAAAAAAAATACAATTAAACGGTTATATAAAGTAGTCTAAAATGTGAAAAGATAAAAAAGCATGAAGACTTCACAATTCATTATGCAGCCTGTCGAAAACGGTGTTAGGAAGACATTTCAAAAATAAACAGCTTTTTGATGGTTTCAAATTACCGATTTGATAAAATTGAGTGCCAATTTAATGGAACTTCGCCAAAAATGATATTTTTAATCACATTTTATAGACAGAGAAAATAAATATATATACTTATTATATGTACTTTTCATCACCTTGTGGATCCTAATTGGTGGATGAGGGTTTCTCTAATTGAACAACTTCAGACAGATTTTTATTTATTTCATTATCTTACTACTACAATTTACAGTTAGAAACGATTGCGATAGTCCAGCTTAAATATTACATACTGTAACATATTATATATTAACTTAAAACTCGTGTGAATTCACTCAGTGTGTAAGCAAATAAATCAATCTCATAGCTATGAGATCAGCGCCCGTATCATAGAAGCCTCCCGTAATAGATCTTTGGCTGTAGATCTATTAGTGACCCACAAAGGTGCGAGTCCCCTAATAACCCAAATTTGGTGGAACAGGCAATGTTTTATTTGAACCTCGCGAGTGATTATTGGCTTTGAATAAAATTGTACTTAGGCATGATCAGATCTTTTATTTTTAATGTATTAATAAAGGTATTTAAATAACCAAACACATGCATTAGATGTCACTTTAATTGATCAGTTTTAATAACTATTAAACACAGATAGTAAATTACGTAAGTATGCAATTTTTTATGTCTGTAACTGTCGTACAGGCCTTGTCTTGCGTGTTGTCATAGATTTGTATAGATTTGACTGCTTGTATATATTGCAGATTCCGTAGCTTTTCTAGAAAATTAGCGTGTATAGATGTGATAACAATTACAATTATTTTGTTTCTCGATTAGTGTCCACCAAATGGTATGTTATAATTAGTTTATATTAAATAACAAATACTTATCCCAAATGCAAGTTCCACATATTTGTAATAAATAATATAGACAATTGTATCCAATATCCTGCAGAATTTGTGTACGTACAAAACATAATGCTTTATTCTTAGATCGCTTATTTCCCGACTCCACCATTTACGTCATTGAATCGGTGAAAACTGTGAACTCTGGCCTATTCAACTCACGCCATTTTTTATGATAATGTTATTGCCATCACAACTCGTAATATGTAATTAGGCTTCATTACAATACTAAGACAAAATGTTATATTACAATTTGTTGTTTGTATTCGATTTTGTTGATTCATATTCATAATATAATATGTATCGATAAATACACAATATTTATAGATAATAAAGACGATAAATGTAGTCTATTATATACGAGCTAAAGCATTAAATAAATTAAATATATATTAAGTAGTTCTAAACTCAGACCCAAAGTTTCAAAAAATGTATGTAAAAAATTTAATCATTGAACAATTGGAACGGAAAAAGTGTAAGAAACAAAAATGGTACGCCTTATGGTTTGATAGGGATGAAGGCTGTTTAAATGAGGTTCTTTCGGCATTTCTTCTTAGCAGTGGTAGTTCAAAAATGCCCGTAGCTTGTAGATTTATTGACGTGAAAAGGCGTGAATGTCTAATTTCTGAATAAATTATTTTAAATTGAAATATTTGACGCTTTTTCGGACTAAATATTTTATGTTAATGCTCTTTTTTCTTTCTTTTTTTAATCTATGTATCTATGATTAGAATGAGATAATAATCAATCTTAATTTAATCTAAGAATGTAATCAACTCAGTACGGAGCGAAGTTAATCGTTGAGTTAGATACAACGCATTGGAGTCGATGTCAGTATTTCAAATAAAATGGTAAATTAATGAAATTAAGTAGTGAAGCTAGTGATGTCGATTGCTAATGATAAATTGTATCGATTATAACACTCCCGATACTTGACAAGGAATATTGTGATATTCGTTGTCAAGTATCGATAGTGTTCAAGCTTATTCTATCAACAGGTACGACATACAGAGTCTCCTATTGTGGATTAAGGCGCCAAATTATGATAAGACTTTTGTTGATATTATTTAATGTGGCGTGTAGCTCCTAAAATATGACCACTCCATATTCTCCCGTGGATGTCGAGGATGTCGAGGCGATTAAGGAACACGTAGACTAATATAACTAAATTTTTAACGCAGCTAAAATAAAAACTACTGTTAACTGGCTTATTTAGCCGTTATAAATATAACAACTTGTTTTTACGATACAATTCAAAATAAATAAAGAACGAGACTCATTACTGGACAAAATCCTTTTCTAAATTCTTCCACGCTACTAGTCTCGTACCTTTAATACCTTGTAAATAGTGCAATTATGATTGAGAATTATTTCATCAAAACTTATCGATATATACGTTATCGATATTCTATCGAGTGGCGTCACTAGCTACTGGCATGGAAAGCTTTGACAAATTGGCAAATTAATTAATTTAGCACTAAGTTATATCCTCTGTAGCAGTTGTTCTAGTTATGTTGAGTTCCTGTTTGTTATATTATTATAGAGTTTTGACCGTCAGATTAACTTTCGGTTTTTTTGAGACCATCCTTTATTTTGAATATAACTTTAATTCCTATGGATTTATTATATTTGTTGGTTATTATTATAGACTTGTGAGTGTATAGAATAGTGGAAAAGAAAAAGTAGACTGACCTGGGACCCTGGGGTTTGATGCTCAACGGCTAAGGAAGTAACCTGGAAAATGCTTAGATGAAAAAGACAGAGAGTGCGGTAAACAAGTAAAAAATAACACAAACGTTTATTACTTACTAGCTTATGCTCGCGGCGTCGCCCGCGTTTTATTTTTCCGGGATTAATGTAGGTATTATGTCCTTCCCCATAGTTCAAACTACATGTGTGCAAAATTTCAAGACGGTTCGTTGAATAGATAGAGCGTGAAGAGGTAACACAATTTGTTAGTGTAATGAAAGGCGCAATATATCCAAATCTACAAGCGTCGTGCTAATAAACTATGAATTAATATATTCCGCTAAGGGTCAGGAAACAAATCTGGCGCGTGCCTGGTTTGAGGAACTTTGTATTATGAGGAAATCACGGGCTATTTACCTTTTATCGGCCTTTACGCGTGTTTAAGGTATTTTTTTTGGCAAACGATAAACATAATATATTTTAAGGACTTTTCAGAAGAATGATTTGATTAATAGGTTAAAATTTATTCCTAGAACCGAATATATTTTCCTAATGTAACTATAATTTCTTTGTTCAGTGTATTTTTAGCATAAATTCTTGGTGATATCAACATTTGTGTTGATATATTTTTTGATGATTTTGATTAATAAATTCATATGATAACATAATTATTTTATCAGAATTATCTCGCTAATAATATATTTTATTTCATAAAAAGAAAGAAGAAAACAAAAAAAAATAATAAAAATTAACTAAAATGAAACTAGATTAAACACTATTTTTTAATCTAATTTCTTGTGTGCTGTCGCTAACACCAAATGATAATGAAAGTAAATTAATTAAACAACCACCGTTTCTGGTTTACATTCCCTGGGAGCGGGAATCAAATCCCCTACGTGCTTGAAGTTACTAATTCTATGCGTACAAATTAATATTCTAGTTAACGGAGCTTTTGATTGGGAATTTCTCTATCAACATCTGATATTTTTTTAAATCTCTCGCTTTTTAAATTTTTTTTATCCATACTTAATAGGGTAAATGCAAAATGTCCGTCACGCTTTTGATAAAATTCCCCAAATTTCAAGAGAAAAACTTAAAATTCGCCATTTTGTCTAAACGTCAGTGGCACGCGGGTTAAAGTTAACTGGTGCAACTAGTCCTAAAGGTGAGTTGCACAGTCAAATTAGACGTTGATTTTAACCGACGCGCCGCTGTAGTTTAGACAAAATGGCGTACTTTGCGTTTTGCTGCGCACGTTGTTAACGTCAAAGTTGACCGTGCAACCCAACCCAATAGTGGTGCGGTCTGATAAATAGTTTTGAAATGAAATATGACGTTCAATAAAAATAAACTAAAAGTGCTGTGTCCAAAAACAAATACAAAACAGGATAAGTAAACAATCGATTATCTCAGATGTTTACGTTCCGTTTCGAGGCTCGGCCGCTCCGGGCGGACGTGACCAGCGTGTAATGGAGCGAATTACTGTCTGTTTTACAATGTAATATGTAATACCGCTATATCAGGAGGTTCTTGTGTCCGGTGGCGTATGATTCCGCCCTAGAATCGGACCACTCCACAGATAAATAGACAGACATTTTTTTCAAATTCCTAACATATTACTATTACTACACGAATGATACCCTAAATTATTTTTTTTTGAAATATTTTAAATGTACCAACAAACACATTTTTAAATTGTTTCTATGTTAAATGACTGACTGATATATTTTCATTTTGATATCTCCACGCGTTCCCGAGAAAAAGGTCTCAATGGACAGACATAACGAAATTATACTATTTTTACATTTTCAGGTACGGAACTCTAAAAAAACAATTAAGAGTTACTAACCAAAGTATGCCATATTTCATGCCAATTGTATGTACCTAGTTAACATTTATGAGACATTAAAACGGCGGCTATTTTCAAACAATTTTCTAAGCTCAAGACGACCATAAATCGTAGCGCTACGACGGAGCCTCGTAGACGTTGCTACGAAAGCCTCGTAGACCCGCTACGAAAGCCTACGTTGTCATATTTAAAACCTGTGTCCTGAGTTATTACCGTTTCGTTCTTCTATTTAATTAATTAGTTCAGTTTAGTATAAACTGTTTTATTCGTGGATTGTATGACCAGTAGCAGTTGCCTGTGGCTATGCTCGCGGCATAAAATATGTCCTTTCCACCTATCCAGTTGCACACAAAAATCACATTACTTCATTGATACGTTCTGAAGTGAAAAAAGGACAAACTGATTTTCTCATTTTGAAATGTTATAAAGTATGGATAATATAAACTGTTTTCAACTGCATACTCTATCAGTGAAGCGGTGGTGGTGTAATGGTCTAGCCTTTGGATCAAAAGGTCTCAGGTTCGTATCCTACTCGTGCCATATGAATTTGTACACCATATATCTGACTCATATATAGCAGTTTTCATAGACCACCACGTGATTCTGGTGAAGGAAAACATCGTGAGGAAACCTGCACACTGATGGACAGTTTAGTTCCCTAGTGTGTATGCGACTACCTACCACCAGATGGAGGTAAGTAGTCATGTCAGATGCCTTTACGCGACTTGAAAATCTGACACCAGTATTAGCAATAAAATATGATGGTTAAGATGAATTGGAGGTTGGAGGAAAATTTGTGAGGATGTATGAGTGTGTGTTTGTCACTTTTCAAGCAGAATTTATTGGACGGATTGTTATGTAATTTGATACAAGGGTAGAACATAACCTGGAATAACACACAGGGTATTTTTTATCCCAAATTCCCACGGAAGCCCCGAGGCGTGGCTAGTTAGCTATAAATTCCAAGAAAGTCTAAAAACAAATTAAACTAGTCCAATTGTACTTGTACAATTGCTCTGACAGATATTCTTCAGCAATAAGAGTGCGTTATTTCAACTCAAAATCTCAGTACATATAAGCATATAAGCGCATTTTAACGTTTCCCCACTAAACATAGGTCGGCGGCCGTAATAGGGTAATAGTTGGTATTACCCAACTTGCATTTCAATATATATTCAATATATATATATATATATATATATATATATTTTAATTTGTCATGAAAAGTGGCTGTGAAGGTCCAATTTCTGAATTAATATTTTGATTATTATGAATTTGACGGAACTGTTAAAACTCTAATACAACAGTGCACAGGTCGATCTACTTCACAATCCCCGTCATAAGGAACAGTCCAGTCTATTACAAAAGCTTGTGACACCCTACTTCGCTATAGTTGGCTCCCCGCCGCGCCATGCAGTCGCCAAGCACTGTTTATACTTACACGACTGCTTCAACAAAGATGTGTTATGTTTTTACCTGATACCTAGAAAATAATTGTAAGCTTTTGCACACGTGATTACGACTAATTTGGCGGTTAAATAATTTAGGATTAGCACAGGATAGACTTTATTAGTCAATGTTTAGTATGTGTGGCGTGTTCCGCCCTAGAATAGGACCACTATATATTCTTATGTGGACATCGTATAACTAAGGGATATAACCTTCACAGCTGATAGGTAACAAGAGGATTCCAAAGAGGGTTGCGTCAGGCAGACGGGCGATTACAGAATTTGGGCCGAATCTTTAATGGCTTTCATTATTTTTATGTATAGCCTTTGGGTATCACATCCGAGAATGAAACAAGAGAGACAGAAAGAGATTATCTAAATTAATGTAATTTGTCTACTTTTTAGACTCGAAAATAAGAACATTGCGTAGAAGAAGAAGACGACTGTAGAAGAAGTTTGGTATTAAATCTGATACGAAAATTCTTCTACTTTTTTTCTTGTCTTATAGATCCATCCTTTGTTTTATTGTTGTTATAAGCACTAATTGTAATCACTTTAAGATAATTGTGACACATGGTTGGCGAACCAATAATATGAATATTATGACAGATACCTGTGTCATATCACAAGCGAAAATTCTAAATTCAAATAAAATATTTGAAAATCGTTCTAAAATGTATTCTAAAATATTGAGAGACGGCCATCGCGGTTTACCCGGCGACCCGTATAATATTTTCAATATCACCTTCGGGATCGTTTTAGCGGGATTCCCCGATATCTGATATGGCAACGCCTCGGACTTTTAGGGTTGGCAGCCCTTAAAAATTACGCCCCAATTTTTTTTTACACTCTCTTGATAGACTGTATGTGGTTTTGTGACGAACAATATTGATTCGTGGTCAGAAACGGTCGAATTAAGTTCGAGTACCTATTCTTTTTTTATTTCTAAAGCGTTGTAATCATTTCTTTTATCTATGGTTGTAATAAATATCTTCAAAGTGTGAGCGTGACGCGTCAAAACTGTATCGTATGTTTGTATGGAAAAGTTACGTGTACCAAGAAATGTTAGCTTGATATCGTCAAGGATGATATGCGTGCCAATGGTCTGACAACTAGGGATGCCGACGACCGTGCGAAGTGGAGACGAAATGGTAGGAAAAACGGACCCTGGGCTCCGACGCTCAGCGGCTCAGGAAAGAACCGAGAACACGCTCAAATGAGAGAGAGTATGGAGATATTCACATTTGTCTCACGTTTCGCTGATGCAATCTGTAGTGCCATGTCATCAACATGTCACGTTATCATCATACTCTTAAAGAAATAACAGAAACCCTACATAACTTGTTTTCAGTCTATAAAACTTATACGCATTACAATAATACCTATTTCATGTAAAGCGCAAAATAGGGGCTCTATTTTATAGCGATGTGGAGCGGTCGAGTACTTTGGACAAAAAGTCTCAAGTTTGAGGTTCTGAGTTTAATCGAACTTTATATAAAAATTTAGTATTTTTTGTTCTCATCATAGTATAATTAAAATGCTAATTGAATCCAACATTTGTGACGTCACTGTCATACAAGTTCTATATATTTTTTTTTGTTTTTGACACATGAATTTGCTATCATATTAACTTCGAGTCATTGCTAAAATCAATAGCTAGTCTACGAAGTAACAGACAGCCTGGAAATACGCGTCTAGAAATACGATATGAGATCACATATACGAGTACATGATATAAATATTTTATTACACACACTAAATATTTGTCAAGGCTGGGACTCAAACGCCGTCATGTGTCTGTTCCCATGACCACAACCTAGGCTAAATTAATTAAAGTATATATAGTTAAACTTCACGAAAAACGCACTTACTATGTTTAGACAGGTGGTGAGTGTAAAATATAAACCTTAAGCCTAAGATCTTACTACACAACAACCATCATTGAGCTGGTGAAGGGATGAAGAGTATTTTATATCGAATTAAACGTGTCAATGAACTAGTTCAGTGAAGGTCATTGTATAGTTTTGGAGATTCGGCTGGCATTTTACAACATACCGCCAGACTGACACCAACCCTCTGGGAATCAGTTGTCAAGGCTTGGGTCACAAAGCCTTGACAACTGATTCCCAGAGGCTTTAATCGCCTTGTACGACATCCACGAGTGTATATTGAGTACAGCAGAAATTATACCTGGTTAGAAATAAATGTCTAAAAATTTTATAAAAAAAAATCAATAAGCTTTATTCTCTTCTGTTTTCTTTTTAATGTAGCGCCATCTCGTTTATTTGTAGTCCATTATTTAACTTGTCTCAAAGGCTTTGTTCGAGTTTTTAAATTGAGTTAGTAATTGAAATAGACAGACAAATTTAATTATCAAAATCAGTGCCAAACATTATTTTATAAGTTGGTTTTTAGCCGATTTCAATCAAAAGGTGGCAGTTCTTCTCAATTCGTCGCGATTTTTTTATGTACTATTTTATTTATATACTAGCCGCCCGTCCCGACTTGGCTCTGGTAAAAACACAATTGATTATAAACCCAAACCTTCCTCAGGAATCGTACTATCTATTCGTGAAAACCGCATGAAAATCTGTGTTTTTGTGTTTATCGCGAACAGACAAAAAGACAGACGCGGCAGAGGAATTTGTTTTATAATAGATATGTAAGGATTGTCAAGTTTTCTACGTAGTTTATGTATAAGTAAAGCCATCAGAAGAATGTCGTCTTTTACATAAGTAACCTTATTACAATAAAAAAAAAAAAAAAATAAAAAATAAAAAATAAAAAAAAAACCTTATTGCCAATAACTACCTAGTAAGGTGTGCTGTTATTGAGGTACTAAAACGAATACAGAATAAACATATATTCCGTTTGAGTGTGGTTTTCTAGGCAGGTGCTTCAGAACATATTTTCAAGCACTTCGGAGGCCGGGATCGCGCTCAGATGTTGATTCATAGCCTATCCCTGCGAGTTATATTCTGGGCGGCCATTTTGACATTATTTGCAAGACGTCCAGATCTTCTGTTTACTAGCTGTGACTTGGGGTTTGACTACCATAAAATTATATATATAGCATAAAAATTGCAAGTTTAAAAGTACAGTTTTATATATTATTAGAAAGAAAAAAAACATTGTAAGAAACAATAATGGTAAGCCGATCTGGCATGATAGGGACCAACACTGTTCAAATGAGTTTCTTTCGGCATTTCTTCTCAGCAGTGGTCGTTCCGAAATGCCAGTAGTTTGTAGCTTGTGAGAAATAACTATAAATATTGACGAGAAAAAGTGCCTGTGAAGGTTTAATTTCTGAATTAATGATTTGAATTTGTACACTGCTTGGTATTTTTTTTTATTTTAATCTACTTCAAAATTAAAAAAAAAAAAGAAAAATTTGCGTCTCGCTTTATAGCAAACGCTTTATTATTAATATTCGCATGCTATTGACAACGGCTAAATAGGCTTGTTTTAAACCATTATGTGAATATTGTATTACCTACTCGTACCTACCCTATTTAAGTAAATAAAAATGATTTGATTTTGATTTATCTTGTGACTCTCGATCCAATCCACAGAGTGATGGCGTTGGGATTCTTTTGTACTGTTTCATAGGACTTTGGGCTCTGACGCACACTGGCGGCGTAAGCAACCGGAAAACCGCTCAGATATGAGGGAGAATGAGAGAGACAGAGGCTCATAATATATTTATATGCTTTTATAGCAAGCACTTACGCTGATTGGAATTTGTAATAGTATTTACTTAGTAATTTATTACAAGGTAAGTCCATCTTGCTATAGCTTTAATGATTCTTGAATTTTAATATTATAATGTTCTTTTTATTCTTAAGTTACTATCTTTAAATGTATGCAATTGGAATAGGGTAGACGGTCGTGATAAAATAAATATATCTATGATCATTGTGATAATTCATAGACAGTCATAATGCTGTTGTAACATTATAGGAATACTTAAAGTTGGTAGGTATAAGGTGGTAAACTCTCTATATGACAAATGTTTACAACGATCCCGAAATTACAAACCGACCTTCCTCAATCATTCTGACATCTACCAAACATCCTAATAATGAACTGGATAGTATAAAACCATATAAAACATTCCTGTGGCGGAATACAAGGCATTCTAGATTTTATGTTTTAAAATTTCGAATACGTCCGAACAATTACGAGTATAACCCGGCGGATTTGGGAAGCCTACTAATGAGTAGTGAGTCGGGTACAACGTGCGTGCGAGCGACCGCGGTAGGATATTGATCGTGGCGTCGCAATGCGACGGCACGCGATTCCTTAACAGCTGATTTTGGACTTCATTTGTTAATGCATTAATTTTATTATGTTGGCATCTGTTATTAGTGATGTGATATCATCGGTGGTATAATTAAAAAAAAAAAACGAAAAATTAAATATAGGTATACTAACTAATAATAAAATTGACCCTGTGAATATATCATGTGATTATTTATGTTAAATGGTTTCCGACTCTCGTACAGGAACCCCATGTGATTTTATTTATAAAATACTAGCACTCCGTCCCGGATGTAAAATCAGTAAATTATACATCTAAACCTTCCTCTGGAATCATATTATCTATTGGTGAAAACCGCATGAAAATCCATGCTGCAGTTGTTGAGTTTCTCGCGAACAGACAGACAGTCGCGGCAGTGGACTTTGTTTTATCATATGAACGGAATTAAGTACACCCACAATGGTACGATATAACGACATAAAAACACGGTTTGATAACGTAAACTTCTTAATTTATTTAAATGAATTTATTAGTAACTTCATGAACAGATATATGCCACAATAAGTAATATAACTTCTTTATACATAGATTTAAGCCGTGAAGAATTCTTACATATTAGTTATCTATATAGAAATCTAATTGGTCATCATGCCCGACTTCTTTAAATAATTGACCGAAGCGAGCGAAGAAAACGAAGTCTACAATCTACTTGGGGCAAAAACACATTTTTGTATGTATGTTTGTTTGTTTGTTTGTTTGTTTGTTTGTTTGTTTGTTTGTTTGTTTGTTTGTTTGTTTGTTTGTTTGTTTGTTTGTTTGTTTGTTTGTTTGTTTGTTTGTTTGTTTGTTTGTTTGTTTGTTTGTTTGTTTGTTTGTTTGTTTGTTTGTTTGTTTGTTTGTTTGTTTGTTTGTTTGTTTGTTTGTTTGTTTGTTTGTTTGTTTGTTTGTTTGTTTGTTTGTTTGTTTGTTTGTTTGTTTGTTTGTTTGTTTGTTTGTTTGTTTGTTTGTTTGTTTGTTTGTTTGTTTGTTTGTTTGTTTGTTTGTTTGTTTGTTTGTTTGTTTGTTTGTTTGTTTGTTTGTTTGTTTGTTTGTTTGTTTGTTTGTTTGTTTGTTTGTTTGTTTGTTTGTTTGTTTGTTTGTTTGTTTGTTTGTTTGTTTGTTTGTTTGTTTGTTTGTTTGTTTGTTTGTTTGTTTGTTTGTTTGTTTGTTTGTTTGTTTGTTTGTTTGTTTGTTTGTTTGTTTGTTTGTTTGTTTGTTTGTTTGTTTGTTTGTTTGTTTGTTTGTTTGTTTGTTTGTTTGTTTGTTTGTTTGTTTGTTTGTTTGTTTGTTTGTTTGTTTGTTTGTTTGTTTGTTGTTTGTAACGCGATAACTTTCGAATCGTTCGTCTGATTTTCATGAATTTTTCGTAGCTATCGGTCCTAGGCTGCTTAAAACGACAAAGCATGTAATTGAGCGAGTACAGAGTGCCTGTGCACGGTTCTGCTTCGATATTCCGCGAAGAGCGTACATTTCGCCTTATCTTAATAAGCAATCTCTCCTGAAAATGAGACACCGTTACAAACTGCATCTGGCATTTCTTATGTTTAGTGTAGTTCATTACAAAAGTCCTACGTAACTTTGCGAAAAACTGCTGTGGGTTTCAAAATCGAGAGGCCGTAAAACTAGAAAGTGCTCCGTTCAGATTTCGACGCCGCGTCACCGCACTGTAGCATTTCGTGGCAATTTCCGCTATGCTGCGTCTAAATGCTGGAATAATATTCCACCTCCGATCCGCGACTTTGGGAGTAGGTTTAGTTTCAAAAGTCGACTTAAAAAGTTTTTACTAGACCACCAATCCAAACAGGAAATGCTTAGGCTGGACACGAGTACTTTCTAGAGCGGCGTTGCTATACATAATTTATTTTACTTATCTTATGTATGACTATCGCCTAAGTGTAATTATATTTAACTATTCACTTTTTATCTAATGTATATTACTATTCTTCACTTGTTCGACCCTTGACCAATCTTAACAGACCTTCATTATGTCTAAACTTTATAATTTTGTTACGATATACTTTATAATTTTGTTACGATATACTTTATAATTTTGTTACGATATACTTTATAATTTTGTTACGATATATTTTATAATTTTGTTACGATATACTTTATAATTTTGTTACGATATTCTTTATAATTTTGTTACGATACACTTTACAATTTTGTTACGATATACTTTATAATTTTGTTACGATATACTTTATAATTTTGTTACGATATACTTTATAATTTTGTTACGATATACTTTATAATTTTGTTACGATATACTTTATAATTTTGTTACGATATACTTTATAATTTTGTTACGATATACTTTATAATTTTGTTACGATATTCTTTATAATTTTGTTACGATATACTTTATAATTTTGTTACGATATACTTTATAATTTTGTTACGATATACTTTATAATTTTGTTACGATATACTTTATAATTTTGTTACGATTTTACGTATACCGCACAATATTATTATTTTAGACTTAATTTATTTTGTTAGTAGTAAATATAGGGCGATTTAGTATTAGTTATGCATATTATAGTTTATAAGGTTGCAACTGGCCGTGCGTTTTAACTCGTGGATCCCAGCGGAAGACCAGCGCTGCTTACCTCGCGCGGGGTAAACAACATATGCTGAGCTGGGTCCTTTTCAAATTGCGAGCACAATGTAAAGTTTTTTTTATTTTTATTACCTAGTTTTATTTTTTATATATGTTTTGTGTTTGTTTTTTGAACAAATTAATTTGAATTTGAATATGAATTTTAAAAATTCATCAAAATCAGACGATTTGAAAGTTATCGCGTTACAAACAAACATACATTCTATTGATAGATTCTACAATCTATCAATAGAGTTTTTAAGTTCGTGGGGCATCAAAATCGGTTCAGTCGTTTTTGAAATATTCACAATTTTGTAAAAATTTATTGTATTCGTGAGGTCTAAGTTCGCGGCGAACAACTAGAACATTAAAAAAAATCTCTCCACTATACTGATATCCATCACTGATGACAAGAGGGCTGGCTGCATTTCGCCCCGAGGATTAAGCGAGGAGCTAGCGTCCTTGGCACGATGCCTTACGGTAATTTTATTGATTTATTTATTTTAGGGGTATGAATTTAGTTTAAGTTAGGTTTTATTTTAGTTTCTTTTTTTGAAAAATGTATAAATAAAATCAACCTACATCGAAAAAACTGGGTTATGATGTGGCCAATCCACAAAAGTGTGTTTACACGTCGGTCGATCAATAAATCGCTTCGGACCCGTCATTCGGGTCGCTAACGTAATAAGTATTTACATTATTTACAGGTTTTAATCAAATATATGAGCTTTGTTCAGTTTTACGCCTCGTGTCTTGCAAGATTGTATGTTTCTAAATGAATTGATTTTATTATGGTTACCTCTTTTTTGGATATGGTCTGACAATTAAGAGCTCCGAAATCTCTGAGAATAAGAAATAGTAGAAGAGGAATGGGTTCATAATAAGAAAGAGAGAGAGTGTGTGTGTTGATTTAAATGACGGCCTCGGTGGCGCAGTGGTTTTCGCCATTGAACGGAGAGGTCCCGGGTTCGATCCCCGCTCGGGCCATGATGGAAAATTATCTTTTTTTGATTAGCCCGGGTCTTGGATGTTTATCTCTATGTATAACTCAACGATACTATATTTTTTAACAAATACATTGTTATAAAATATAGTATCGTTGAGTTAGTATCCCATAACACAAGTCTAGAACTTACTTTGGGGCTAGCTCAATCTGTGTGATTTGCCCTAATTTATTTGTTTGTTTGTTCGTTCGTTTGTTTTATTTATTTATTTAAATATGTGGTCAAAATGTAGTCACAGTTGAGCAAACAATAAAAAACTAAAGACGACAGCCTCGCGTACCTAAATGAGATTGAAGATCACACAAGTTCCCGGCGAATCTCATACAAAGCGGCGGATTGACCCTTTAAAACTACACACTATGGAGCTAATACCTTTTTGTCCCGTTTCTTCTCGTGTACTTAATTATTTCTAAGACGTATTTTCTCTTTGTTGTATGAGCGAAAATAAAGATTTATTATGTAATATTTCAAAAATACTGCTTAGAAAGAGAAAAGTATACTTTTCTCTTTCTAAGCAGTATTTTTGAAATTCGAATAAACTTGAATCTAAGAAATGGGGTATTAAAATAACAACAAAATAATTTAAGGCAGATAGAGGAAAGGAACTCGCGCTTTCCTAAAACATAAAATTTAAAATGTTTTATGAAAAAAGTTTTCCTTAAAATTAAAATTACACAGTGAATAATATTACACAGTTTGTAATTTCCGTTTAATTCCCGCTTACTTCTTTCTCCCTTTAGCGAATTACTTTGATGTGGCTGGAGCTATGCGTTCCATGTTATAAAAGATGGTCTTTACTTTCTTAATATAGGTGAGATTGTCTTTCTCTTTTATGAAAGCATTCACAGTCTCTGTTGTAACTGACCTGGCCCTCAAGGTCAGGATTTGCTTAAAAATAAACCTTTTCAAAAAGACTCGTGAGGTTTTACTTCTGTCCTCCCGATGTCAAAATTATTTGGGTATGCTGTTGTTGCCTTCCAGCTGTTTTTTAACCTTAGCCATCTAGTACAACGTTCAAGGGAAGATATGGGATGGTCTATTCTAGGATGGGAACTACACAGACCAACAAGGTTTGTGACGCAGGTCATAAATCAGAAAAGTCAGAACGATCAAAACAATTTTCACAAATAAGGTTTATCTTTAATCGGTTTCCGGTCTTTGGGGCGTCACAGCCGAGAATGACATTTAAAAACAATTTTGTAAAATACTAGTTTTTGAAGAAAAATCGCTGCTTCATATAGTATAGGCCACGGTTCATCGCCGGAGGAAAATTTAGCACTCGAGAAGGTGCGCAATAAACGTACTCAGTACATGGAGGCTTTAAATATTTAAAAATATCCTTGAAATAAACATCCAAATTTGTATACAAACCCTACATAAAAAGATGAAGCTTATATATTTAAATATTATATACTAGCCCCTGTCCCGGCTTCGCTTGGGTAAATACAACTAACACACCATTGGTGAAAACCGATTTGAATTTATCGCGAAAAAACAGACGAAACAGAGGACATTGTTTAATAATTATAATATTTAAGGAAGGATTGTTAAAAAAACTATTATGTATTAAGAACAATATTTATTACATCATTAGATGCGGCAGCCGGCATTACTTGCCTATTTATTAAAAAAATACCAATGTTAACTGTACAGAATCGCGTACTTTATACAACTTAGTTACTATAAACATTAAATGTTAATCCAAGATATCAGCTACCTCAATCAATATCATATTTCATAAAAATTTACCATTTGAGCGTGAAGGAGTACTTAACAAACATATTGAAAAACTTTTTTCGCCTTTATTATATTAAATGATCTTCCTTGTCTTGCCCAACAATTGTGTGATGTAATTTTATTTGCTGACGACACGTCACTACTGTTTAAAGTTGATAGAAAAAGTAGAAATTATAACAATGTAAGCAACATTATGTCACTTGTGCTTGAATGGTTTACAACTAATAACCTGGCTTTAAACACAGACAAGACCAAGTGTATTAAGTTCTCTCTTTCAAACGCACCCCAACTTGATATTCCTTTAGTAGTTAATGGTAAAGTATTAGAATGGGTACACAGTGCCAAGTTCTTGGGCATTACTGTGGATAGTAAGTTTAAGTGGGATAAACATATTGAAATCACGGCCAAAAAACTTAGTTCGGCAGCTTTTGCAGTGAGAAGGATCAGACAGTGTACAAACATCGAAACAGCTAGGCTCGTGTATTACAGCTACTTTCATAGCATAATGTCCTACGGATTATTGTTATGGGGTAATGCAGCTGACATAGGAAAAATTTTTGTTTTACAGAAACGAGCAATTCGTTTTATTTATGGGCTTAAGCCACGGGATTCCTTGCGAGAATTATTCAAATCGATAAATATTATGACTGTTGCATCTCAGTACATCTTCGACGTACTTATTTTTGTTAAATCTAACTTACACCTGTATAAAACATTGAGCGATGTTAACAGTGTAGTCACTCGTAATAGGCATAAACTTTGTATGAACAGATTCCGACTTAAAAAGGTTAGGCGGTCTTTCGTGGGTCAAAGTGTTAAATTGTTCAATAAACTCCCTGTAGAGGCTATTAACTTGCCAATGCCAAAATTTAAATCATATATTAAAAATGCTTTAATGGCTAATGCTTATTACACGATTAGCGACTATTTAAATGATAAAAAACCTTGGACCCTTCCTAAAACTTCCACCTCTCACACTTGATTTTAATTTTTTTTTATTTTTTATTATTATTTATATATTTTCTTGACATGTTTATTACATATATTTTGACATTTATTGTAAAACATATACGTGATTTGTGATCTCCAAGTGTCTGAAAGTAACATAGGTATCTATTATGTTAGATTATGGAGATCGAATATGTCATGCACATTCAAATGGTCAAACCGGTAGCGGCATCGTGGATCGGGTCGGGAGGTTCCCTCTATTGTGGTTGAGCTTCGCGATGTCACTCTGTCACAATGTCACTCACGCGTCAACTCGTGAACGGGTGCTGCCGGGGGAACTGGTCAGCTCGATCTTTTATTAAAAGTTTTTTTTTGTTTGGTTAATTATACATATATATATAAGTATATATATATTTTCCTTTCATCAGCACTTGATCATAATCATAATATGTTTCAGTATACCTTTTGACCATGTACTTTATTATGTACTTAATGTTATATTACTGATAAAAAATTATAACAAAAAAATTATACATAAATTTATATATAAAAAATGGTAAGCCCTTCTGGCATAATAGGGACCAACACTGTTTGAATGAGTTTCTTTCGGCATTTCTTCTCAGCAGTGGTCGTTCCGAAATGCTAGTAGTTTGTAGCTTAGTATCATTTAATTTAGATTATGACGTGAAAAAGTGCCTGTGAAGGCCTAATTTCTGAATAAATGATTTGATTTTGATTTTGATTTTGATTAGAGTGGGATCTGTGTCTCGCTAACTTCTCATGCTACCGCTACAAAGCTCAGCCTCTCAAAGCATCACCATTCGTTAGCACAACAACTTTCAAAGTTGAGTCTTTTCATCTCTAGTACACAATTTGTGTCGTTAATTTCTTTTTTCTTGGCAAAAAGTGAAGCGAATGCTCTCATGTGCAGCGCCGAAACTTGTGATATGCTCTTCTTTTACGGACGTGTGCGGAGCATATGGCTGTTCGGATTTTGTTAGGGTTTTGTTTTGTTTAGAGATTTATAACTTCATCTCAATATGGTGAACTTAAGACTACCTATTAGGAGTTTTAGGACTATCACTTAGACTAGGCAGGAAGTGCAAAATCTCGTTATGTTTCCCTAAGGAAATGTGATGGGACTTGAATAAAATAATTGTCTATAGAAATTAATTCTAAGCGACGCATATTTACACAACGCCTTAAACGCCTTTAAGTTTATTGTGTCTTTTCTTTTTTGTACACGTCAATGCCTCTTTTTTCCCATTCTTCTTTCGCGGGTCTACTGATAGAAATTTCTGTAGAAATAAGTATTAGTTTCCTATTTGTAAGTTCTATATTTACATTGTTACGTTGTGTACATAAATAAATAAATAAACGCTTTACAATGTCAAGGTATAAGAATGTCAAGATAATAATAATTAAAAGGCCACGTAAAGGCCACCCAAAGTCATATTTTAGTGAAAAGGCTAACATGATTAATTAATTCTTTGTGAGTTGGAATGTTAGTCGATAGTTATTGACCGATAAGTTGCAATAGAAAACCGACCTGTTAGTTAAAACCAGTATGAAATAAGTATAACAGATCGCTACTGGAGCCATATTGCAGGAAATGTCGATTCATCTTCTTCTTTCAGTGACATCTTTATTGAAAATCATCGTTGGCAATCATCAATGCGATCTGTATCGGGCGGCGTACAAGTTGTTTTTTTTTCTTTTCAGTAACAACCATATTGTTGCACAGAAAGTATACACATTTAATGCGCATTTCCTGCAGACTTTACCCACTCATGGGTGAAATTAATAGCGTGTTTACTACCATGGACCTTGAACCTCGCCGCAATGCTTAGACCATAGGCGGTTACTGTAACAATATTACCATGTTTTCAATACAAACAAATACAAAATTACTGATTAAAATTTAATTTGCATCGTTTTCATTAGCAAAATTGCAGCAATATTAGTAACTATTGAAATTTAAATTTTATAATAAATCCGCCTGCCGTGCCATATTCTTGTTAGCAAATACCCGACAGGGTTCATATTGTACCTATTATGTAAACAGTGTTAGCTAGCTAAGAGAACTGATTTAAAATATGAATGGCAACTAACGATTTGAATTGATTTGAATTGAATTTAAATTGATCCTGAAATGCAGAAAATTTGAAAGAAATTACTACTATATTTATGAGTGCTAATGCTACGAAATGCTAGTAGTTTGTAGCTTTGGTAAACATCATTTAATTTAGAATATGACGTGAAAAAGTGCCTGTGAAGGCCTAATTTCTGAATAAATGATTTGATTTTGATTTTGATTTTGATTTTGAGTCGTCAATCTATAATAACAATACGTGAGTTATATTATGGGTTATTATCCTATATAAAGAAAAGCGAAACGATCATGGCTCCTTGCGCCGCGTATTTTGTTTATAAAAAATTTTCAATGTTATTCAGATAAGTATTTTATCAAATTAAGAAATTAAATAGCTAGTTTAACAAGAAAATGTTTCTACTTATAAATAAATAAATATATTAGAACAAATCACACAGATTGAGCTAGCCCCAAAGTAAGTTCGAGGCTTGTGTTATGGGATACTAACTCAACGATACTATATTTTATAACAAATACATATATAGATAAACATCCAAGAACCAGGCCAATCAGAAAAAGATCATTTTTCGTCATGACCTGACCGGGGATTTAACCCGGGACCTCTCAGTTCAGTGGTAATAACTTATATTTGTTAATAGTTTTCCCAGACAATAAAGGTTAAGTTCCATTAAAACTACGTAAATAAATATAAAAGGTCTCGATTTTCCGAGACAAACTTTCCACGGCGACGTCCCATTAGGGCTCAGTAAACAATCACCTATATTTAGCTCGGGAACTAGGAGCATACTAACTTTTCCTGCAGCTACATCAGTGTGGATTTCACACGGCAATAGTTATTTTTAGGGTTCCGTACCTAAATGGCAAAAACGGTACCCTTATAGATTCGTCATGTCTCTCTGTCTCTCTGTCTGTCCGTCCGTATGTCACAGCGATTTCTTTCCGAAACTATAAGAACTATAGTGTTGAAACTTGGTAGGTAGATGTCTACCTACCAAGTTTCAACACAAAATATATATTCTGTGAACTGCATTAAGATCTTACACAAAAATAAAAGAAAAACATTAAATTATGGGGATTCCAATACTTAGAACTAAAACTGAAACAAAAAATTATCAAACCTATACGTGTGAGGTACAGATACCTCACACGTATAGGTTTGATAATTTTTTTAGGATATATATTTTTAGGATAGGTCTTCAAAAATGATATTGTGATTTCTAATATCATCTTTTTCTAAACTGAAAAGTTTGCACGTGAGACACTTCCAAAGTGATAAAATGTCCCCCCTCTGTAACTTCTAAAATAAGAGAATGAATGAAAAAAATATATGTATCTATGTTAACTTCCACAGAAAATCGGTTTGAACGAGATCTAGAAAATAGTTTTTTGTATACGTCACAAATCGTAAACAGCAATTTATGTTATGTTACTTGCTGCTACAGAACCCTTCATGAGCGACTCCGACTCGCACTTGGCCGCTTTTTCACTAATGAATGGAACCCTATGTAGTTTTGGACTCAAGAAGATTGGTTGAATAGATAAAGCGTAACGAGACAACAAATAACTGTGGTGTATGGATTAGGATCCGTCCAAGTCCAGTAGTGGACTTCTCGTGGCTGAGATGATGATATCCTCGCATGGATGTCGTACGGGGCGAATAAAGGATACAAGGCTTGGCAGCAGAGACGTGGCTAGGCAACAACCTTCCCAAAGTTCTCTTTGGGCAGGCAGGTGGTCGGTCGTTTACACAATCAAATCTTCGAAGTTGGATGGTTCATTTTTTAATCTGAACCTATCCTCTGTAGCCTTACAATCCCGAATGTAATTACACGCAAGTAGAAGACAGAGAGCGATATTCATATTATTATGTTCTATTCTAAGGTATTTTTAAATGCTACAAGAAATAATATATATATATATATATATTTAAATACAACTACAAGCACCAACAGCTACAAGCTAAAAGCTTGTGTCAAAAATAACATTTTTGACGCAAGCTATCTTATTAGCTAGCTATATTATGCTTATTGCATTCAATGCGTGAGAAAAAATTATGTCTGTGCTGTAAACTGTTGAGGAGTTTCCTGTTCGAGAGTTGTTCTTGGTTGCACCAACGGGTCATGCTTATCATATTAATGTTGTCATCCAAACAAAAAGTGTGTATAAAATTTCAACTCATATGATTTATTACGTGATTATTATTAAATTATTTAAATGTATTTAAATTTTATGGAGGTCTATGTGTTTCTTTATCTTCTTCTTCTTGATCTTATCCCACTCATGTGGGGTCGGCACAGTATGTAAGTTCCTTCCATTTTGTTCTGTCTTTTGCCATATCCATTGATACTCCTTTCCTGTTCATACTATCCTTGACACACTCAATACATTTCTTCTTAGGTCTTCCTCTATTCCTGGAACCCTTTATTTCCATCTTTAATGCCCTTTGAGTGACGTGATTTTCATCTCTTCATAAAATATGCCCGTACCAGCCTAAGCTATAGTCTATGTATTTCTTTACATGTGGTTTTCAGTTCACTCATTTGTTATAGATCTCTTTTTTCATGGACCACCATTTGTATTTGTTTGTACTATGCTTTCACTAAGGTAGCCTGGAAGAGACTGCACCAGCGATAAGGCCGCCAATTGTGCTTATTTTCTACATTTTAGTCTCCTAAGTTTTTGTCTAAATCTTGTTTTATAAAGTATTTTTACTTACATACTTGAAGGTATCTATTCAAAATTGAGCTCTAAGATTCCGCTCGAACATACCTACATACATACATGTATTGCAAGTGATATAAAAGCTTGTTAAATCGTCTTTACCGATAACTTTTCCAGGACATATTTATAACACCTTTAGCCTCACACCGGCTTTATATAGAGCCAGTGATATATGTTTTTTCCGGCTTTCTTTATAGGTCAAAGCGGCTGGAGTTGATCCAAGTACCTCAAGTAAATAAAACTTGAAGTGGAGGAATAAGCTTTACGATAAAGAGGTCTTTTCATATTAATAAAAATATGTAGGAATTGTAGAACACATGAAAACAATTAGATTTAGGTAATCAATTCAAAGCGACCTAGCCAAACGTTTCCTTCGAGTTCCACAACTCTCGGCTCGGTGTCTCGCAAGAGTCAAAGTTGTGATACTATATTCTGTTTACTATTTATGTTTAACTGTGAAGGAAGGGAAGGCTTTTGCCAATCGATGGCATACAACAGGCTATAAAAAAACTATTTTTATTTTCACCTCACCTTATTTCACCTATTGACACCTAGGTGGCGGATTGGTAAAGTTCTTGCCACTGATCCGAGAGGTCCCGGATTCGATCCCCGGTCCCAGGTCATGATGGAAAATAAGCTTTTTCTTGTTGGCCCGGGTCTTAGATGTTTATCTATATATGTATTTGTTATAAAATATAGTATCGTTGAGTTAGTATCCCATAACACAAGTCTCGAACTTACTTTGGGGCTATCTCAATCTGTGTGATTTGGCCCAATATATTTATTTATTTCAAGACGGCAATACTCGTCGTTAAATTGTTTAAATAAATATGTGGTTTTATATTTTACTAGCTGCTTATCTGAGCTTCACTCGTGTTGGAATACAGAATTATTCCTAATCGACGACGATAGTGACATGACTGAAAATTTACAAATATTCCTTCTCAATATTAGTGAAAGTTATTGTTGATTTTTAGTAATAATATTACTAACACTAACACCAACTTTCACATAATGCTGTCAAGGAAGGCAAGTGTCCCAACAGTGGGAACAAAATGGCTGAAAATGAGAGTACACGTAGGTACCTATATATTAGTAGGTACCTAGTTTGATGACAAATAAATAAATTGACTACGCTCACGGTCCACACTAACAACTAAGCGTGTATCGTGGATGCAATAGATACAAACACACCAAGAAACGCAGACAAATGAAAACGTGTGTTGACGAGCACAAATATTAGCCCACGCTGGGAATCGACCACGACCTCCAGAACGGGCGCTAAGCGGTAAAGATTTATGCAACTCAAACAGAATTCAAAAGCGAGAAGTGACGTATGGATCCTGTTCAATCCATCCTGGCGCGGGTCCAAGGAGCGACTAAGCCGTCATGGAGTTTGTTCGATAAACCTTCTACTAACTGAGAGATACAGTTTATATTCTAATCTTTCTACACCATGCACTTAGCTTTGTAGATCAAAAATACATCACTTCCTTTCTAACATTTCTTAGAGAAATTAATTGGGTCCCACCCCTAGAATAATGGACTTCCACGGGCATTATAAAGTGCCGTGGATGTCGCAAGAGGTCCCTGAAGGAGAACGAGAAGATGTTTGTGAAAAAGAGAGGTGAGAAAGAGAGAGATATATATAGGTACACCTCTGGTACCTCTAAAACTAAATTGAAAAGGTTAACATTATCCAGTGCATATATAGGAAGCGGTGGTGGCATAATGGATAAGCCCGCATGTGGATCGAAAGGTCTCAGTTCGTATCCTACTCGTGCCGTATGAGTTTATATATTATTCGAACTCATATAGATATAGCAGTTTTTATAGACCACCACTTGCTTCCGGTGAAGGAAAACATCGTGAGGAAACCTGCACACTGGTTGACAGTTTAGTTCCCTAGTGTGTATGCGATTACCTGCCACTACATGGAGGTAAGTAGTCGTAAAAGTCATGTCAGATGCCATTAGGCGACTTGAATAAAATCTGACACTAGTATTAGTAATAACACACTCGATATGATGAGTGCATATATTCGTCAAAGCTCCAGTTGATCGCAGCATATTTATTTCCGTTTTATTGGCTACGGTGTCGCGATACCCTTCCTCAGATGACAAGTTTGCCAACTTTACAAAAATACGATTGAACTCGTACAGTCGACAGCACATCAACTATTTTTTATATTAATAAGCATGCCGTCCGCTTGATGATAAGTGGTGACTACAGCCCACGAACGCCTGCAGCACCAGGGGTATCTATCGATATTGAGACTTAAGATCTTTTGCCACAGTATTCTGTAATCACACTGCCTCTCTCACCTTTCAAACTGGAACACAATGCAAGCATTGCTGTTTGGCAGCAGAAATAGACAAGAAAGAAGTAACCATGCAGACGACCATTCGTTGCAATCTCCTATTCCCACAGCATAAAGATGAATGCAGTGTAATTTGATAAGCGGTCGACTGTACCTATATTATACGGTTTTTCCGAGTTTCGTCTCTGATCAGGTTGGAGCCACGCCAGGAAGGCTGGCATTCAGATTATATGCCTCGGTTATATATGGTCAAGATTCGTTGGCAGAAGGCTTTGTTGTATATGGCACAATTTTTTTAAAGTGAAAACTTCTTTAGTGGCGTTGTGCACTTCTTGTGATGGGTAAAAAATGTTATTAGGAAATTCGTAAGACGTCAAAAATTCACAACGTTAGTATTCAAGTTTTCGCTTCTGCCGGCACTCACGGAGTGCAACCAATTTTTACGATTTATATTTTAACTCTGGTTAAGTTTAGGATTGATCAGAAAAAAAATATGCTTTACTATGTTATGTTGAGCGAAAGTTAAGTATCGACTGAAGTTCAAGTTAAGTTGACACTCCTCAAATGTCTATATTGGTATATATAAAAAGTAGCCTATGTTTGAACGGGGGTCTTTAACTACGCATACCAAATTTAACATTTTATTGAAAGCGGAACAGAGAGATAAACGGATAGACTTTCGCATTTATAATATTAGTATGGAAGTATGGATATTATATTATACTTAAAAATATTTTTCATGCACAAATACTATTTAAAAGTCTCACCTTTTGCCAGTCTTTGCAATGAGATAACCCGCTAGTATCACAAGTAGTGTCAATCTCAAAAAAAAAAAATCTGAAAAATATATCTCCGAAAAATTTCCTTCAGAAATGATGTAATACGTCACCCAGTGCACGCTAATCTGGATATATCTGGTTTGCTCAGGGATGCACTCACGGCTCGAAGTCAATCTCTCCGGTGAATAGGCGATTTATGTTCTTATCTGTCTGATCGTTAAAATTTAACAATTTAAGTTGAACTAAATCGTGAACTTATAAAATATGACATGGTATTTTTACGTGAAATGATAAAATACAAGATGGTAGGTAAGCATTTTTATTGACAAAAATATATAAATATATACATGGAGCGGCCCATCCGGGCTTCTCTCTTCAAATCATTTATTCAGAAATTAGGTCTTAACAGGCACTTTTTCACGTCATATTCTAAATTAAATGATGTTTACCAAAGCTACAAACTACTAGCATTTCTGAACGACCACTGCTGAGAAGAAATGCCGAAAGAAACTCATTCAAACAGTGTTGGTCCCTATCATGCCAGAAGGGCTTACCATTTTTTAAATATAAATTTATGTTATATATATCCCATAATGTTACTTAATTGCTGTATACTTCCTCGAGAATTACACTATATCTTGGTGAAAACCGCATGAAAAACCGTGCATTAGTTTCAGTTGGTCACGAATAGGCAGACGCGGCACAGGACTTGTTTTGTTGTAAGGATAAATTACCTACAGAGTAATTTTTTAGCTTGGACTTGGACAGCTAATCATAATATTTTAATAGCTACCCCAGCGATCCTTGAACCCAAATGGACACACGACTAACCGCCTAACCCCGTCCTCCTCATGGCTGTAGGGTAGAAGCCATTAAATGGAATGAACATACACAATGACATCCTATTGGACAATATTAATGGAGAGCTGTCGTTCTCCATTTCACACACACAACTGATAAACTATCAACTAAGTGCTCATTAAGTTTTCGTTCACCGGAAGAAATACTGCTTGTGATAAGTGTCATAATCTGTTTGTCTCATTTTTTTAATTGAAAAATATCCCCAAAACGTGCTGAAAAGTAGATACAAACATAAAACTACGTAAATAGTTTTCCTTATGGCGGTATAGGTATTTAATGTCAGTAAAGAGTTTAAAAAATACTACTGCTTTTTCCATTACGTTCGTAGGTAATTAATTCATTTGTTTTCGATACAACACGTTTAACGTTATGGTTTGCCATTGTGTGTACGAGAAAAACCAATAAAAATGGAATTAATAAGAATTTATAATTGTAAAGCCTTCAAAGTATAAATTTGCAAAGGAAACCTCAAATGTTGCCAGAAGCAAAAAGTTCACAAGTCAACGAAACGTCAAGTCATTCCGATTATAACATTTTATCGATTGTGACAGCCATGGCATTCTGCGAACAGCTGAGGCTGAGGTTATCCTGCCGGGTCTAACAAGACGCAATGCAGATCACGTGTGCGCCGGTCAGCTTACACCACCTTCTGTTACGCCCTAAAAGTAACCCATCTCTTTCTGACGAAATATATATGTAACAAGTTCGACAGAGAAGGCTAATAGGGTTGGGAGTTGACGCCGACGCGTCTGCGTGTTGCGCATCCCTATCGGTCGATTGCGAATGCGCGCGCCGGTATTTCCTCGCCGGCTTTTCGAATTCATTCCGTTCGGAGTAGTCGTCCCGCACGGTCGCACCCGAGCGATTTCTGGGCGATCCGTCGGCAGTCGCGCCGGCGTCGCCGACCGCGATGGACCACGACGAAGAGAGGTCCCTGTCTCTGGGCACGGAGATATCGGCCTCCGTGCCACCCCCTAGCCCCCTGACGGGATGTTACTTACTTGCTGTTATTGGTGAACCGCACACGCATGAGCACAAGGAGATTATTCTTCAGCGCCTAGTCAAAGGTAAGTCATGTCGCCGGTCAACTTTCAGTTTATTTCTTTTTAATGATCACTTTTTTCTGTTACGTCATCCCATCCGTGACATGTACTCGGCTAGAACAGTTTTTTTCCGCCGTCGGAAACTAATTGGCAAGTGTTTACCATACCGGAGCAAGAGAGAGCTAATTCGCTAACAGAGAAATGGATCGACAGCTGTTCCGGCAAGCCGTCAAAGTGACATTTTGCATATGTTTTGATTGACTTTCAGGCGTATTTCTTGATGAAAGTGAAAAGAAAATGAGGATAATCGGACGATGTTATCTTTTTCTACATTAGAATTACCACGGTAGCGAAATCAATGGATTATTTTGTATTAGAAATGAAGTAATTATGGAAAAAAAACCTATAAGAATGCGGTATAATACTATGTTTTTTTCTATGAGATACCTACTTGTAACAAAAAGTGTTATTGTAATAATCAGAACCAAATAACGCGACAACAATCGCCGCGCCGCCGCCGGCCGGTATACCTATTCGGATTCAGCAAAATTTGTAAACAAAACTGATTCGCGTTCGATATTTGAAGTCAATTAAAATAATTATCTACCGTTTATTTTGTTACAGCCAGTATTTTCGCTTAATTATAATTATAGAAACTGGAGAAAATGAAATATTCTCTATAGACTAAATAAGAAAAAAAAAATACCAATTACAAATTAACTTTTTTTGTATTTGACGATAACATTTTTTAAATTATGATGTAAAACACGTATTGGTTTATGTAATTATAAAACTCATTAAAATAATAAGTTTGTACGGTCAACAGCTAATAAACGTGGACAAATTGAAGGAATTGTGGCCTAACCTGCCTATTAAATAGTCTATTATAATTTCAACACCTGTAAGAAAAGATCTCGGAAATAGTTCAACGTAAAAAAAAAACCATAAAAAATATTCTGATGTCAACGACTTTAACAAAAACTGTGCTTCGAGGTCTGTCGTGTTTATTTTGAAATTATAGGCGAGGAATCGATCGATTGTATAGGCAATCGTCGATCAATAAGAAGGATACGGATAATATAGTTAGATAATAATATTCTCAATCGAATCTGTGTTAATATTACTTATAAAGAGAATTATAAAGAGAAAAGATTTGTATTTTTGTTTATAATTAATAAACTCAAAAACTACTGGGCCGATTTCGATAAAATTTTGCACAGAGTTAGACGAAATCATCCGGAGTGACATATGCTACTTTTGTATAAATATAAATAGATAAAAAACTGTATTTACTACTATATAACACAATTACTATAAAAGAAAAGGAATACAAAAGAGAAGAATACTTAAAAACTAAGAATTACATAGTAACAAAAAGGCTGTAGCTCAGCTTTACTTAGTCAAGTAACAGCTGATTGTCAGCTGGACACCTTTGAGGAAGCTTGGACCAGACGATAGCTATTGTGGTATATAAAAAGACGTTAAAATACTGGCCACTAAAATTCTGGGCCTATTTAAAAAATACGATTGTCATTTTTATTCAATGTCAAGATTATTGATTTCTTGTGTTTTATTTGGAATTTGTATCTTATTGATTTAGTATTTTTTTGGATTTCTAATATAGTTTAATATTTATTACACACTATCCTTGCTTTATTTAAAATCCCGCCAATAGTATGCAAGTGGTTTACGTGTGCAGTTCAGGCACAACTAAAAAAAATTAAAGGTAATTAAAATAACAATTTAAAATATTTTGTTTTACCAAGCAGGCAGACAGGCATGCGGCCCACGTGGTAAGTGGTTACCACAGCCTACGGGCGCCTGGAGCTACACAGGAAAATAACTGAATGGGAATCAACGACTGTTGTCTATAAAAGTGACCTTTAACGGAATAAGCGTGTAATGATCACGATAGATCTATTTAATTCACTGTAATAAGGATTTCTCGATGAGACTGGAAACAAAAAAAATTACTAAACTGCCAATATATGTAATACCTTAATGTGAAGCAGATATAGAGTGCCAGTGCCTTCACTAGTACGGCCACGTCTTTGTAAACCAGGAAGATTACATGACAAACAAATTTTACTATCGATTTTTCAGTACATATGTAAAAAATGCCCTCCAACCACAGACTAAATTGTCAGATATTGGCAAAAAAAGTATTATATTGTAAAAAGTATATTTGGAAAGTATTCATTAAACATAATACTTATATTATGTATTTATAATTGTATGTTATTTCGAATATGTATTTATATCTATTTTATGTATTTTTTTGTTATTGTTATATATGTATTTATTTGTTTAGATTTTACTTTTCCTAAGTTTATTTATTAATTTTCTTACAATTTATAGTCTTCTCTGTTCATGTTGTACTTCTGGCTAGCCTGCTACTGTATACACGTCCTCTCAACCTATCGCCGGTTGACTGTAAGAGATCCCTACATGGGATAAGTCCGCCGTTGTACAATGTATCTTTCTTGTATTAATTTTGATTAATGTACTTATTCTCGTGGAATAAAGTTATTTTAAACAAACAAACAAACTTATTCCTAAACGACTAGATTTTTTCACTATTTTACTTTAGTATTGATAGAAATCTATAACAGTCGTAACAATTAAACTTATTTTGTGTCTCGTCGAGCATCCACATAAGTGTTAAGGTAATAAAAAATAGTGTTTTAAAAGCGCAGAAGAAAATGAGGAAATTCGACATTGCCCGGCGGCAAAGCCCTAGAAATGAAGGGCGAAGGTTACTTCGACGGTTCCATGCGATGCCGAATGATAGGATTAGGGATTAAGCTGCAGCCCTTTAGAAATCGGAGGTCAATGTTTTACTGCAAATATATTGATTAGAATTCGAAAATAATTTAGATATGTCCACTGTCATTAATAATTTTATGTACCTACTGTAAATGAAGATTTTAACATCCCTTCGGCCGCCATTTAAACCGCTCTAGTTTTGACTTAGCTCAAAAAACAGATAAAATTATCTTTGTTACATATCTCTAATTACATCTTTATACAATAATGAATAGTCTAGAATATGAACACTTATATCTACATAGAATAGTTTGGATGTAAAACCTGCACACTGGTTGACAGCTTAAATTTATTTGTGTATACGAATATTTGTCACTAGACGCGGTAGGTGGTCGTAAAAGTCATGTCACATGCCATTAGGTGACTTGAATAAAATAACACCAGTGTTACCAATTAATACACTCGGGGACAGAAAGATCGGTTTGCAAAATTTCCAGTAGGAAACTACATCATTGTTGAGTGACATAGGGTACAGTCAACAGCACATCAACCTGCTCAAATTAATTGCAAATTCGCCGCTATTTCCGCGCCATAGAGGTTCATGCAGGGTAACTTGATGTGCTTCTGTCCTAATAGTCCCACGGGGGCGAAGTCACGGGTCGAAGTTAGTGTTGCGTAATGTAGATTTGCCGTAGAATGAGCTTTATTGGGCTATACATCTCACCGAGCCCTTCATCCTATAATCCGAGAAAGACAGGGGTCTCTATTACAGAAGGATTAAGACAAAGGGGTTTAAATTCATTGTGTTACAATCAAGAATGAAGGACAGTTTTTTTATTAATATAAAAGTCAATAATTTGAGTCAATAATTTGACTCCTATACACTCATTATGTTTGAGTATCTTGTTGTAACTTCTAACTGCTTTGTGAATGCTGCAATAAAGAGTTTATCTATCTATCTATCTACACTACACATACCTAAAATAATGGAAATAAAATAATAATATTTACAATTTTATTCTTAGGTAAGTTTAGTTTTATAACTACATTTTGGTTTTCTATGTTAATTAAAATTGAATTGAATAAACGAACCTGAATTTGAAAATAAAAATAATTATTACGTTTAGTTTTTATTTTCATTAAAACAAATAATATAAACTTTTTTTACTATAAATTTATACTATTACATTACACAGTAAATCGACTTAAGTGATGACTCGAAGATGAGATGAATTCAATCGGTCAACACAACTGACATTACGGACTTATTTATAAATAGTGAACCTACTCTATAGAAAGCACTTAAAATATTTATACTCTATGCATAGCCTATAAAAAACAATCAATTTCATAATACAATTCCGCGGCCGTAATGGCTGTTATAACACTTTCATTTTTCAATTCGGTAAAATTGATTCAATGGAGAAAGTGATCTTTCAGCCGGTGAAGAAGACAAAGAATGCATTGTGTAAAAAATCTCTCACAGAATTACATCATTGGTGCTAGATGTGAAGATCTAGGTTTAGATAAACAGTCATTGTTTGAGCTAGGTTTTTATAACGGCTCCGCTATAAACGAGGTCGTTTTATGGTTTTATTGTAGTGGTTTTAGGATAACTCTTTTTGTTCATTAAATTTTTTGGCCATGAAAATTAAATCTTATAGTTTTTTTTTTATACTATCATGTAGGGAAATAGGCATACGGTCCACCAGATGCCAAGTTGTCACCACAGCTTATCAACGCCTGCAACACAAGGGATACCACACGAGCGTTGTCACAGAGTAGGCACTGTGCGGCATTTTGCCACAGTACTCTGTAATTACACTGTTTATATAACGAACATTTAAGAAATGTATGTAAAGTGATTACCGCTAAAAAAGAACAACTGCAGTACAGGGTCATCACAAAGTCCTTGTCTTTCAGGAAGTCATAGTTTTTGACTTGTAGTTTCCAATGTCGTATCGGATTATAACTAAATTCTTTTACACTTATAAGACCCACATTTGTCTATTGACGTCTTTGGAGAAAAGGCTAGGGTGAAGTTTATTGCGTTTCTTTTTCTTATTTACATTTTTGACGTCATTAAGTTGTTGTATCATCATTGAACGTCTAATTAGAGAATTTGAATTTAGCGTCCGCGAATGATCTTACAAATGATAATATTATTCCTAATTTAACTGACGCCGCGCCGCACCGTTTAGTAACGAGTGAATAAGCCATTCAAACAAAGATACAATCGTGTCAATGAATCACGCTTGTGTCTGTGCGAGATCGTAAAAAGAAAGTACATGCAATGTTTAAAACGGCTGCATACCGATGTCCGTGTCCATTGCACCACGATATTTTACAACTCTATTCTTTTAGCGTCATGTGGACATTTACATATAATAATTATTCACTCTATTATATATATTATTGAGATGAGTGATATCGGGTAAGATATCACAGCCACACGTAAGTTTTTCTACAAACTTTTTTTGACGGAAAGCGTTTTGTCAATTTCAAAGCATTTATTAAGCATAATTGCTTACCTCACATTTCATGTCAAATTTTATATTATACAGTGGTTTCTCAGAAAGCTACAAAGACAAAAGACAATGAAGAGAAATTGTTAGACGAGATTTTATTATGGCCGAGTTCTATGAGATCCTCTATGATAGACGAGTAGAGTTCACGCCTCGAAAAAACTCGCTGAAAACAACAACGTGGCGCATCTTATCTACATCATAATGCATAGTCCTGTATTTGGTGATTAAAATCCTTTTATCTTTAAACGTGAATTTTAGTTGAACAAATAAAATGTAAATCAGTTCCGTTCCCAATACTCGCAAAAGCTTCAGAACAAAGCAATGATTTATTCAGTGATCGGTCAAATGGAAATAAAATTAACCCAACGCCAAAGAGATTCGTACAAAAATTACCGTTGCCTGCCGAGCCCGGGTAATATGGCAAAGGTCAAGGTCGGAAGGTCAAGTTAAAGTTGTAATCAAGGTCGTTTTAGCGGATATCGTTTAGTGTAGATTTAAATACATAATATTGTTGTGTTTTAAATATCATATTGTCATACATTGTGTTTAAATTCCCTAGATTATATTTTTTTGTTAGCAATTAATTTTCCACAAATTTTCACTAGTTTCTGTCTCGTGTTTTTTTTTTATTTCCACTGCTTATGATAGCTTCGAACATTTTTTCCATTAAATAAATAACGTCGTTGAAAAAAATTGCCAGACACTACATCATTTTCGTTTAATTGTCATATTATGATAGTTATGAGTAAGGACAGACATGCAATGGAAACACACTCCAGATCAGATCTAACTAAAATTACTACGAAATTTCAGTGATGCGCATGAGACAAAGGACATTTTGAGAATGGAACCAATTTATCCACGTATCATGTGATGTAAAATCTCTGGTTTGCTTTTTGTGTCATAAAATACTACTTACTGTATTTTTTTATTTCAATAAAAAAATATATTAATGACATTACCTATACAAGATAAATATAATTTAGATTAATTAAATAAAACTAATTAAATAAATATTAAAACTAAAATATAAATTTATAAAATATAAACTGTAATTTTAATCAATACATTACGAAAATAACATATTCCGTTCTATAGCAAAACCCATAATCATAATAAAAACTCATTTGATATTCTCTCCACACTCGTTTGTCGTACAGTCACCTTCATATCAAGTTGCTCTTCTAGACCTCTATGCGGCGAATATTCAATGAAACTGGGTGGGTTGAAGTGTAGTAGACTGTACTGTAGGTACCTCCATTCGATGATTGAACGCGGTCTTCGTGGAGCAATATTACCATTTATATAATTTACATAGCCATTTCAGGACATAAAATTTATGCTTTTCAAAATATTGTCGGACAAAATTTTATTTGCTTGAATACAGACAGACAGTGGGTTAGTACATCTCTTATTTAAACATCTGATTAGCTTTACATTGAGAGGGTTGTAAAATTCCGGGAAAATTATAAAATTTCTGTATCGTCATCTAGAAATGTCCTATCCAATAGCTAAAATCGCATCGAAATGGACACTTTAGTTGTTTTTAGACGCAGGCAGAGGAGTGCGTTTCTTTTTTAGTGATAAAATATATTTAATTTACAAATAAGTGAATTAAAATTACTATCATCTTCGTCTTCCAATTGATTTGCTGTCCGTTATTAGTTAACACTACAGTGTTAACTAGTAACGGACAGCAAATAAATTTTTTGAGATATCTCAAAAAAATCATAAATTAGTAGTGAATATTCAATACATACCTAGTACAACAATGCGTAATATATTATGCGCATGCGCACTGAGTCACAGAATTACTGACGGAAGCGGGCGATGCGCGCTTCCTTGCAGGGTCTCCCGTGTTTGGGATATAAGTAGACCGACCGTTAGCCGACTATTTTGTATAGATATATACATTATACATACTATACGATTAATATGCTAGTCACCACACCATAGAAACATTATAAAAATCGTGAATTTCCAAAATACGTACCTACTTTAGGTAGGTATTTCGTTTTTGGCTTAGCCTCGATTAAATTTATAATTATAAAACCTCAATTCCAAGCGAAATTCGTTTAAATTTCCGATGAGTAATTACTAAGCCCCAAATTTCAGAAACCCTACTGGGAAGCCATTTAATTGGATCGGTCAGCGTCATCCGGACTCCGGATTTACGATATGTTTGAACCTGGGCAGGAAATAATGGGAGCGCCGTTAAAATAAATATTACCTGTCCTAAATTTAAATGTCTGTTGACAGACATTGGATGGAGAAAGGGAACGAGTGGAAAGAGTGGAGGGGCTTTTGCCCAGCAGTGGGACATGTTATAGCTATTTAAAAAATGAAATGTCAGCCAACGCGAGACAACCAGCACATGTGTTTTTTTTATTGATTTATGTATTGTGACGATGCTTCATTATGGCAATAGATTAACACATAGCGTCTCCACTTATATTCTAAATTCACTTTCAATAGTATTAATAAACATGATGCAGTTTTTGACTAATCAATAAAGATTCTTGAAGTGACCATGCTAATAAAATACACATATCAATTCAAACGTAATTACGGAAGTCCTTCGATTGTTCTTGTTAATTTACTTGATCAAAGTTAGATATCAATTTTGTGCCTGGAATGCAATAAATTATTTATTTATTT
The DNA here is from genome assembly GCF_027563975.2 of Plodia interpunctella. Classification (NCBI taxonomy): domain Eukaryota; kingdom Metazoa; phylum Arthropoda; class Insecta; order Lepidoptera; family Pyralidae; genus Plodia; species Plodia interpunctella. The sequence goes on along the minus strand of NC_071308.1, from coordinate 913,731 downwards.
ATTTATTTTAAAATGTCATAATATTTAAATATCATAACATTTAAAAATAATATGTACAAATGGTGGACTTAACACCATATGACATACTTAACTATAAAACCAAACGGAGACATGTGATTGAGCTTGAGTAGATGACTTTGGCGCCCCTTAAAGTTTAGCACCTATGGTAAGTGTACCAATTTCCCTTCACAACATATCCATGACACAAGTATTACCTAGTCGACTGTTCAAAATTATTATACAAAGATGTGGACTTGAAGTTAATTTAGAAACAGGGATTGTATATGAACTGACATGGAATATAAATTGTGTGTGTTCTTAGATACTTTACCAATTCCTCGTTGAGTTAGGACAAAACACACCACCTCCCTTTTTTTTTTTGTTTACCCAGGGGAATGCTTGTTACGCACTGAGTGTGGGACTCCTGGACCGTTAGTCGGCCCAGCATACCCACTAAACCCCTGGGGCGTTTCCACGCTGTCGTTATGGGGGACGTCACGGGGTCGCTAGGCATTTCACCGCGAGGCCCCCCCGGCTGGCCTTTCGGCCTCGACCTGGGCGAGCAGCAAGCACAAGTGCTAACCACCCGCCCCTTACGCCACGCGAGCGTGGCGCGGACCATCAAGCCCGCTCCGCGCACCAGTCAGAAAGCTGACGGGGGGAGCGGGCATCACCGACCGCTGGTCCTGAAGGGACCAGCGGTCACAACACACACAGGACATACACATAATCTTGGGTGCCACAGGGCACCCAAGTCTGCCTCTGTACGGGCGCAAGAGGTGATAGGCAGGTGACACCCACACATTGCGCCCCATACAGAGACAGCCACCCTTCGGCCGCAGAGGACAGGGGGATCGTTGAGAGACATACCGACTCTCCTCTTCCCCTGCGGCCCCACCGCACCGTGTTCAGCGCCACGGCCGCGCTGTGGTCGCGGAGGACAAACCCCCGCGACCCCACCTCTGGTCCCCTCTAGTTTCCACATCCAAAGGCTGATGGCGGGTCACCAGCCAATGGCAGTACTACTGAGGGGACCGTCCACCAGGCCCAGAGCACCCACCAAAGTCTCTGGGCCTTGGGTTCCTCTTGGTTCACCGGGGTGGCTGGTTGTGTCAGACCAGTCCCCCCGGTTACTAAGCCCCACCATCGCGACAAGATGGGAACCCGTCGGGGGGACCTGCCTTTTTTGTCCTAACTCAACCATTTGTTTCCCGCCCTGGAATCGGACCACTCCATATCATAGTAGAGTTAAACTCAATGGCGTATGACGCGACTAAAGGGATATTCTATCCTTGACAGCTAATATGCAAGGACAGGAGGTCCAAAGAGGGTCAGTCAGACAGGCCGGTCGGGAAATCACAGGTGCATTTTCAAAATTTGAAGGTTTATTTTGTTTTATATGCTAAACTAGCGTCTCGCCCCGGCTTCGCTTGGGTAAAACCATAATAAAAAATAACCTTTGTCACTCCTGAAGGTTTCGCCTATATCTGTGCCAAATTTCATTAAAATCGGCCAAGTAGTTTTTGAGTTTATCCATTACAAAGAAAAATACTAATCTTTTCTCTTTATAATATTAGTATGGATAGGTGAAGTAATAAACTTCACAGCATTATAAAGTTACCTCTCAGCATAAAACTGGGGTCCTCACACAGTTGAATTTTTGTCATTTTCGTGGATGTAAGAGAGGGGTTGATTGTGTAAGAAAGATGGTTGTATGGAGCTTAGGATTACATTTTCAAGCCAATAGATCTCGTCATGGCAAGAAGTGACGCATAATATAAAAGATTGGGTAATGGTATCGGCGGGCGAGATCCTCTTGGATTTGTGTCGCTATCGTGAGCCAGCGTAATACGTAGCAGTATTCAACTATAATCTTTTAAGTAAGCTTTTTAAAATCTCTGCATTAAATATCACTACATAGTATAAAGAAAAGTCGATATCCGCGACTGTTATTTTTTATTTATTTATTTATTTATTTACACAACATATGTTTTTTTTTTAAATAATAATAATAAAACGTTTGTTTACTCTTCATAATAATACCCTCAAGTACTAGTTAACAAAATTAAATGTGCTTGATCTATTAATGACATTGTTGTCTTGTGACGAGTCTAGTTCCTGAAATAGGTCCAGATGGACCTGTGCTACAGGTAACTAGGCCCCTCCCTCGGCATAATTTGTGTGAGGTTTTACACATTAGGTGATTTTGTACTTGTAACTAAACTAATTGCTAACAAAGAATAACTATACTGATTACTAACAGAACATAACAACGTAAATATAAAACTTACAAATAAGAAACTTAGCACAAAGGTACCTACTAATTTTCCCTTTCTTCTTTTAAACTACGCAATGGATTTTGATGTGTTATTCAATGTTATTGAAAGAATTCATATCTGAAGGTTTATAATATACATAAATGACAACGTGCGAAGCCGGGCCAATTCGCTAGTTATACGAGTTTTTTTGAGTAAGTAGATAATTGACACTAAATTTATGCAGTCATTTTATGGATGTGTGCCAATATCGGACATAAGCGACGCGTCGTCTCGCCACACCGTACAATCACCAGCACACCGAGTTACCCTGCATTAACCTGTATATCGCGGTAACGCCTGAAACACAGGGTGATTTATTTACATCCCAGTTCAGGCACCTTATTAATTTGTGATCCTTTTATTTATATGCTTATTTCTGGTAATTTATTCTTCTTCTTCTTGACCTTATCCCACTCATGTGGGGTCGGCACAGTAAGTTCCTTCCATTTTGTTCTGTCATTTGCCATATCCATTGATCCATTTTCTGGTAATTTATTATCCTGTAAGAATTGAATAAAGATTTTTTTATTTTTTTAATATCGGCAAGTTTGCAATGAATTTGGGTTTGATGTGCTGTTGACTGTACGAGCAACACGCGGTATATAGACCTTAGCGATGGCTCTCTCAGATAAATGGTGCAAGCAGTAAAAAATGTAATTGCCACGTCTTCACTCGTGTGCGACGTCGGCGTCACACTGTATTCTAATCGTGCAGATGCTAAAGAGCTATGTCGAGTTTTTTTTTATATAGTAATTTGATAGAATATAGGAACACTAAGTGTTCACCGCGTCTTCGCCCCCGGTAAACGGTAACCTGTGTTATCTCATCTCAAGCTATTTCCACACAAAAATTTCCGCGATTCAATGCTCCAGTTTTAATGATACAATGAAAAAATATGAAAGAAGGACAAACAAACATACATTTATAATATATTTGCGGCCCGTTCCCGCTTCGCTCGGGTAAAACCATGATAAATTACACATCTAAACCTTCTTAAGGAATCACACTGTTTAATTAAAAAACCCCCATCAAAATCAGTCGCGTTGTTTTAAAGATCTAAGTATACATAGGGACAGACAAATGAAAGCAACTTTCTATATATAGTGAAGTATGAAAGTATGAATATTTTAATGTAAAAGTTACGTGTGCTTAGTTACAAGTATATCTTAAGTCAGAAAAAGCACCGACAATTAGGGAAAGTGTTTCATAAGAAAAGTGTGTCGAAAACATAAATTAAAAGGGGATTAGGACTGGAAAATAAATTAAACATCGTTACAACATCTTAAACGGCTTATGATGCACACCTGAGGATTATACACTTGGTTTCTTGGGTAGAAATATTTCAAAAGGATCTGGGTAAAGTAGTAGGTTGTTATTGATGGCCTACCAAGAAGAGAGGGCAGGGCGTGTAAGTAAGTAACGCTAATTAATTGTAATCGTAAACGGACAAATCATACAGATTGAGTTAGTTATAATTTCGAGACTTGTGGGATACTAATTAAACATACTACATTCTAAAACATATAAATAAACATACAAGACCCAGGCCCATCTGAAAAAGATCATTTTTCATCTTGACCTGACCGGGGACCTCCATTGTAAATAAATAAGGTTAAGTACATCAATAAAGTTAAAACTTATGACGTTAAGAAAGTAAATTCAATGTTAAGTAACGTTAACAAGTAACTTTACCAATTAACGTTATAAGTATCGATACTTCTTTCAGTATTAAGTTGGTTTTAAAAATAAATACAAAGTCAAAAATTAAATCGAGTGTGGATTGTCGATAGAATTAAAGTCATCTCATAAATCCAAGAGTACGTATTCATGAAAATTTATCCCAAAAATGTTAAATATATTATACCTTATATAAATTAGGTAAGATAAAAAAATAATCAAAAACAAATCTCATAAAAATGCATAATTTGGTTTGGTCAACTTTGTACAACAAAATCCACAAAAACATACGATAATTCGTAATCATTGAAAAATATGAAACATCAATATTTGGAGTTAGTCGCCATTACGCTATTTCGTGCAATATTTCTCAGTGTGCAGTCAACAATTAGGTATTTGCATATCTTTGCAACAGCCTTCGTAAGATTAAACATATATAACTTGTTTTTGAGGCTAGGTTTTAAGAACTGAAATCATCGCTATATATTCTTAGGTTTTATTAACATAAATGCTTTAACAATTACACAATACAAAATAAATATTAAACTAGCTTACCTATTTGGCATAACATTTTGCAAGATTTGAGATATCACTGACAGACACAGCACAATCCATGATTGGTGAAACTAAATGGAAAGAAAACAATACGTCCACCATTTTATTATCCGTGGACACGGGCTGGAAATATTAGATATATGCAATTAAAATATAAGTATGTTATAGAAAGCTATTTTTATTGGCGCCGGTTACGAAATAATGAGTATCTGGTGAACTGCATGTCATTGTGCGAGATCCCAAAGGCCTAAATTTTTTTTGGCCTAAATTTGTGTCTCACTGATGGGCTTATCATTATTTTGTTTAGTGACATCTTATTATTCTCGTAGTAAAATATTCTGTGGCGTTGCCTTGCAACAACAGGAACACAACAACATATTATGGATGATTATAAAATACCAATTACGTTCGATGAATAGGGCTTTACATAGGGTCGCCACAAATCTATACTATTGTTATAAAGAGGAAAGCGTTTGTGAGTTTATATGTTTGGGGCGGGTAATCTACGAAACTACCGAGCCGATTTCAAAAATTATTTCACCATTAGAAAGGTACATTATCCAAGATTGCTATAGGCTATATTTTATCGCAAAATTCCCACGGGAGCGAAGCCCTGGGCAACATCTAGTGCACCTATAAAATAGAGAAGTTTCCGTAATCCCTCAATGGGTAATTTCTGAAAATCAGTAAAATCTAAAACAGACAGTGTCCAGATGTCTATTTGCTTCAGCCATAAACCCCGCTGACTGAGTGGTGGCGAGTGCTGGCCGTCTGCCAACGAGTTCCGGGTTCGAAGCCAGCTCGGTTTCGACTTATTTGCTACCCGTTTTGTGTGTTGTTTACTGTTGAACAATAATGGTTATTGTGTGTGAAAACTGAGCAAATATACTTATATTTTCTGTGATAATGTTTGGATGGATATCACTGGACGGATTTCGATGGAATTTGTTATACAGGTATAATGATATCTGGAAAATACATTTAATTTTCAAATGCTTGTTACCTTTATGTGGCTCTTCTCCATCTCTTTTCACTGCCTCTTAATTTATCTATCTGATAGTGTGTATATAGATAGAGAGATAGATAAAAACTTTATTTGTTACTGTTTCACACAATTACAGAAAAATAATATAACTAAAAATACATTAAACTAATAATTACATTGTGCCATAAAGTAACAAAAAGGCAACTCAGCAGCTATATGTTACCCAGAAGAGTAACAGTTGATTTTCAGCTGGCACCTTAGAGGTAGCTCAGACTGAACTGAGGTAGTAATGAATGTAACAGATTCTTAACTTAGACTGATAATAGATAGTTACATAATATATGCATTAAATGTTACATAAAATAAAATAAATCTCTCAACGATTTAAATTTTATTATCAAACTATTATACCCGACATAAATTAATTAGTAAAAAAAACAAAGTTAATACCTATATTCGGGAAAAACAAATTTTCACTATTACCAGCTAAAGTCGAAGTATTCTCTAAAAGGATGGACAATTAATTAACACACACTTAGAATACAACAAATGATGCACGTCCAAAATTAAAATTATCAGAAAAATAAATATTTGACATCAGTGCAGGCTGGCCTTGCGAACTGATAAGCAGGTGACATCACACTGCAGGTGACACACGGTCACGGAAGATTTGCAATGGTTTTCATCTGTCTACAATGTTATGAATGACTAGCTGCGCCCAGCGGCTTCTATCCCGTGGGAATTTCGGAATAAAAAGTACCCTATGTGTTATTCCCGGTTATATTTTACCCGTGTACCAAATTTCATAACAATTTCTGAATTATATTTTTAGTTATAATCTGATACCAGTGTTAGCAATAGCAAACTCGATAGTTTGCTTTGCTAACACTGGTATCAGATTTCATTCAAGTCGCCTAAAGGCATCTGACATGACCTTTACGACAACCACCGCCATTTAGTAATTAATAAAAGTAATTATTGATGCTCTCATTTTTTACAAATAAGTTACAGTTCTCTTCATAGTCTCAATTCCACATGGTTGCGGGTCGTGGTCATTAGGTGGAATGGAACAAACACATCAACTTTCTTGGCACTATTAATGGAGTGGTTTATCATTGGCTTCTCCATTTCATGCACATGTTACGAATCAACCAGTGTGCAGGTTTCTTCACGATGTTGTCCTTCTCCGGAAGCATGTAGTGGTCTACTAAAACCAATTTACATGAGTCAGATTGGTATACAAACTCATGTGGCAAGAGTAGGACTCGAACCTGGGACCTTTCGATCCACCTACGGGCGTCTTAACCATTACTCCAACGAACATCGCTTCGCAAAGTTACAGCAACAGTTTTGTAATTAAGAAATTAATAAGAAGTAACGAAGTGAAACCAATTGCTTATCGGCTAATAAGGGCGGACTAATAATATTTATTCGTGCAAGCGCAGATCGTCTAAAAACAGCGCGCTGAATGGTTGACTTCGCGGGAAAATGGCGGCGGTTCCCTTTGGAATACTAATTCAAGTTACAACTATGTAATCAAGCGCTACTTACGTTACAAATGAAGAATAACATGAGACTTTAAAAGTCTTTGATAATGGTGTCACCGAAAAGCCGCTACAATATCTCCACTTTTCTAATTATCTTAATAGAAAAAATAACATTAATTAATTGATTCATTTTGGCGTGCAAGAAGGACCAACTCACAATAAAAACATTAGTAGTGATTGCATTTTTTATCTTTTTATTTTTATATATTTTTTTAAACAAATCACATACCATACCCATTATTGTCTATGTGTTAGAATAGGACGTCCACATACCTTCCCTTGGATATCGTATGAGCCGGCTGAGGAACATATAGCCTTGGCAGGTTGGCAGCTGATAGCAGCAGAGGCATCCCTTAAGAGAGTAGACGATAGCCAATAAAATCACAGCCAAATTTTTAAAATTTTAAGATTTAATTTTTTACACTGAAACTGGTCTTTGCTGCGTCGTAAGCCCGAATCCATACGGGAACATTAAATACACATTCAAATTCAGACGCGGGTTTTCTATTCAGTAAAATAGGTCAGGTTTTTTCGCTTTGATTTTGGAGTTTAAAACACACCTACCCACTGAAATTTTACCATATTTAACTAACAAGAGAATTAACCCCAGATCTAGTCATTACGACTGCCAGTTGACCATAAAGAAGACCTTGACGCCGCGTCGGCTAAGTGTTTAAATTCATGATTCATACGGCTCGGTGATAACGGCCCAAGTTACGAGTGAATGTGGATGCTGTAACAAATTTCAAGGTCAGAGGCTGCACTGAGCGCGATATTAATACTATGTACGTAGCCTATCATAAATAATGCTTTTATTTTGCTTTTATCACTCATTTCTCTACATTACTTCCTCGCTTGATTGGTAAAATAGTCTTTGGCAAGTCGGTATATTGCATTGGATTCATGTGATTTTTGATGTGCAGATAGTTGAAAAGCTATAGAGTGACATAGTAGATTTTTAACAACATATTATATAATATAGAAAACCTCATTCATTCATTCATAACCTAGAAATAAGAACCTTGACATAGTCAGGCAATAATCATCCACACATTATAATTGTTTTATTTTATATGCCTTTTTTATTTTTATGGGCTTGCTATTTCTTAAATCAATCATTTGATTTATCTAAGATTATGTATTTTTTTATTTATGCTCCAAATTTTTTGTCCCCACATTGTTACTATATACTTAAGTACTCACCTCCAATTTGTTTATATATTGTTTACTTGCCGTCACTTAAGTTAATCATGCTGAGTGCACTTGTTTTTGGTTTTGCAACTGGCCATGTTTCTATTGTTTATTTTTATATTAACTTTTGTTGTAAAACTGTTTTGTGTACCTAATAAATAAATAAATAAATCAATAGGTTGCAAAATCACACCCGTGTCTTCAAAATTTTAAGGTTTAATTTTTACGCTGATGCTGACCGCATCCCCACAATCCCAAATCTAGAACAAGTAAGATAAGAGAGAGAATAAAATAAATACACGTAACAAATTATAACGGAATTTCGCTCTCCGCCAATGACTTGCGCGACACAGTTGCAATGGAGCCGATCCGTATGACGCAAGCGCAGATTTTTGCACACTTTACGAGCCACGAATTGAGATTGAGACACTGAACGGAGAATTACAGTCTATTTACAGAATATGATTATGCATCCGTGTCACTGGTAAAGACGGTAGTTGGTTTTAACCAATCATAACTTTGTACTAATATACACTCAGAACTCATGGATAATAAAGAACGAATATGGCACGAATATCTTATTGAAGTTGAATTGTTTACACACATTTTGATAAGAATATAAATTTAGGATCGTCGATCTACCAACAAATGCATCTTAAAATAAAAAATAAGACAATTTTTAAGAAAAATCTCACTAACTTTACTATTTTTTTTTACGGTAACAAATCACTGTCATCATCAAGTCACAATTAAAATAAATCATAGGAATATAAAATAATTATCTTATTTACTTCTGTGGAGTGGAGACATGCAATGCTATGCATCGCGACTCCTCTCGCGTTTTCTTACACGAAAAAAAATTAAGACTAACAATATAAAACATACAGTTAAGTAAGTTCCTAAAGAATATAACGATCAAGAAAACACAAATTGTTCTTATGCCGGCTCCACACTGTCGAGCGTCGTGGTATGTGGTTGCGCCCTGGAATAAGAAAGATCAGTTATTTTTCTACGCTGACTTCGGGTTCGAGGCGCCATGAACTAACACGAAAATTTAGATACCTAACAGGTCGGGCACATCTCATTATGTGACAATTCTTTAATGGTCGATCTAATGGCTACTTTACGGCGAGAAATGGCCCAATAGGCCATCATGCGATGTTTATGGCTAATGATGACCCCTATGTGTTAGAATCCAAGGGCGAATATTGTGCGGCAATGTTTTATGCACATCGTAAATGTAATTTCTGGAAAAACGGCTTTCGTATTAGTAGAATTACTATTTTATGTCGTGTTTCATTACGTCTAGATTTTACAGAGAAGTATGTGCTATTTCTTGTAATAGCTTTATAAGCATGTTTTAATAGTTGATGGTGTTTTAAGACCGTCCGCCAGTAATTGAAAGGTCCCAGATCCTACTCGTTTGCTCGTGCCACATGAGTTTGTATATGTTACCGGCCAAACCCGATTCTAGGATAAACTAGTTTTACCTAAGCTAAATTAATTCTTCCTACATGCGACAAGATAAACTGGTATAGCGTAGGCTAAACCAGTTCGTCCTAAGCCCGATAGGATAAACCAGTTTACACTAGGCTAAACAAAGTTATCCTAATAGAAATACACACTCTGGATAAACTGGCATGGCCTAGTTTAAACATTATAGAATATCTAGAAAGACGAAATAAATAGGTAAATTGAATACTATTTAATTAAAATTAATAATTTCATTAAAACGATAACGGTAAATCATAATCACATTGTAACAATTAATAAAGTATTTTTAATAATATTAAAACAATATAGTATTTTTAATATTTAAAATACTTATTAAAAATACTATATTTATAATACTATTTCGAAGACTTAGTTTGTTGGACTAGGCTAAATAAATTTAGACTAGGTCATTTCTGTTTAACCTGAGTGTGTTTATTTCTATCAGGAGAAATTAGTTTGGCCTAGTATAAACAAATTTTTCCTATATGCGATAGGACGAATTAGTATAGCCTAGGCTAAACCAGTTTATCCTATCGCATGTAGGAAGAATTAGTTTGACCTAGGCAAAACTAGTTTATCCTGGAATCGGGTTTGGCCGGTAACATATATACCAATCTGACTCATGTGTAGTAGTAGTTTTCAGAGACCACCACTTGCTTGTGGTGAAGGAAAATATCGTGAGGATTAAACTATACGCTTAACAAAATTCATATAAAATCGGTTCAGTGAATGCTTATTTAGTTCATCTTGGAATGCCTAATAGAAAGAAATTTCTAATTTATGTATAAAAAGTATAGATAGTTAAGTACTTAGTTTCATTAGCTGCAATAAAGTTTCGAAACCGCAATCGATTTCATGAACAAAAATTGCATAAACTGTATGCAATGTAAACATGTTACTATAAACTTGAGAGTTCTCTATTACTGTTAGCGAGTGAGTGCCAAGTTTTTGTTGCATCAAGTTTTTGCTAAATACAAGCCTAATAACATACAATAGACAATGCTATGTAAAACTGTTTTTAATTATGGTTTTCGCAAAAAAGCTTATGTTCTAGTATTTGCAAATTTAATTACACTTGACATAACAAATATTATGATTATTAAACACCTGTTCCGGTCTGCGTACCAACTCAAATCGCACCGATTAGAATTAATAGCACCTAATGATCGTTACTAATGATAAGGTCTATTGGTGACGTTTTGAAGTGTTTGTTTTGTCTACTCGATTCTAACACGGTTCTCCGACAATTGCTTCGTCTACGAACGTTTCGTCGACAGAATGTCTCCTGTATTCTGTCGTCGAATCGTTCGTAGACGACACAATTGTCGGAGAACCTTTTCAGACTCGTCTACTCTCTCCTTCAGTTTTACGCGAAATTTACGCGGGCGAAGCCGAGGGTAAAAGCTAGTCTACTAATATATTAATGATTATATTAATTTCTTTTATTAAGATCTATATTCTATATGTATAGAAATAGAAAATGTCCCACATCATATGAATATCCGATTGCGAATTTATTTGCCGATCTCCAAGTGTTCAACAATACAAGCTTTCGTTTGGAATATATTCAAATAACATCCAATATTTTGTTTGCAATAAATACACAAATATTGGCGTACGGTACAGTGTCGATTACTCAATATTTTTCCAGACGGGTTCTAAAAACAAATATTTATTTTCGAAAATAGATGGTCATCCTTATTTACTTGCTAGATAGTTGTGTGTGGGCTTTGAAAAAAAGCGGTCTCTGGGCTCCGACGCTCAATGTCTGAAGGAACCGGGAAAACTATCAGAGAGACAGAATTGTGCCTCGGGCTTGGAATCCCGGAGGAATTTCCAGCAAGTTTGAACAAAGCATCATTGTGACAGTCTTAAAAAGAATAAAACTGAATTTGTGGCAAACGCAGAATTAAGAATAATTTCGACAAACAGAATTTCCGAGTGTCTTTTCACACTGAAGTTCATAAAACCAAAAACGGTAATTTCTAAGCTATAGAGCAATTTATACCTATTCTGTTTATGTAAAGCGATAAAATAAGACGCTTATTGACATGATTATACTGAGGTAATCACTACACAGTATAAAATAAAGTCGGTTTCCTCTGTCTGTCCCTATGAATGCCTATATCTTTAAAACTACGCAAAGGATTTTGATGCGGGTTTTTTTAATAGATAGTTTGATTCCTGAGGAAGGTTTAGGTGTATGATTTTAGTTCAAAACTTTAATAAGTATACTTTTAAAGGTCAAAATAAATAAATAAATAATACAATTAATTCAGTGTTAAATTGAGTACTTACAAGGTTTTATTCGCAATAATTCCCTTCAGCTTATCATCAGAGTATAGGACATCATTTTCACTGCCTATATTTTGCCCTTTTATTCTCCTAAAGTTCGTGCCGCGTCCCGTGTCCCGTTATTACATACGTATGTAGTGAAAATAGCTAGTTTAAATCATTACCTATTTATCGTTTTATATAATTTCAAACTCTGTGATGGCAACGGCCGTCGTCAGTTGTAAACTTTTTGCTCCGTGCATTTTGTAGAGATGAGTCGACAATCGATTCCGTCGCGGCACTCGGCGCCAGGCGGCCGCCCTGGCGTAATACGATTTATTTCCTTGCTTTCTGACTTTAAGATTTGTAGATGTCCTTTTGCAAAGGATCCAAATAGGAAAGCAGGTTAGGTTCAGACACTCAACGGTTGAGGAATCATTATTTGCCAAACTGATTCTGGAATCAATGATTCTAAACTTGCCAAATTCGCTGGTTTGAGGCCATACATTGTAATTTTAGTAATTTTTTACCAATTTATTATATCCTGTAACACGATGTAAGGATAGTTAGTATCTTACCTTACCGTACCAGGAAACGTATTCATATTCAGGTTTCTGGGTCGAATATTGCGTGTAAATATATCTTGTTATGATACGTGTATGAGGTGTAATTTATTGCCCTAACCCTTAAACTTTCCTTGCCATCCCTATATTTTGCAAAACATTTATTGAGCGAGGTATTTCTAACAAAAATATGTATAAATCCGAACATGGAATCATCTCGTACAGCCCATAGAACTGTCCAAATTCATTGCAAAATAGTCGGTGCCACCGCGGCTTAGAGATCGATGCAGGTTAACTTGATGTGCAGATGGCTGTACTTATATTTTATATGTTTTCACAATAATATTAACTTACCATTTTTCACATTTTTCATTGTCCCTTTGTTGTGCTCGCATGGTTGAGATCTGGTTTGAAGGGTACCGAAGGGCAAAATATCCTAGGACACAAAGCCGGTAACGAACTCTCCTATCTGGTGTTGCAGTATCCAATATGGTTTGACCATTTCCAATCAGGTGAGTTATATTCCTTTCTCTCTCTCGACTGAGGTTTTTCGAGTTGTTTCCTCAGTCAATGAGCGTTGGGACCTAAGGTTCGCTTACCTACTTTTCCGTCTTCACCGTATGCCATCGCATGCCTGTTTGGTAGTATAAAAATACATATGTATCCTTCTATCCAGACTTTAATGGCATATAAAAAATGTTTTTCGCTTCAATTCCTGTGACGTAAGGAAATGTTTGCTTTCTCTACAGTCGGATGTAGACATTAACCGGGTTACATCATTGAAGCTCGGCTTTTCAGGGTCAATTCAGAATTGAGCGAATCATTTTTTAACAAGTACCTACTACGCATAGGGAGGTACAATCTATGATAGGACAGAGAATGGAAAATACTTCCATTGACAAGAACCTCGTTTTAAAATTTATTGCTGATGATGACATACACGTTTTAGAAGCTGGGCAAAGGCCTCCCCACTCTCTTTATATGTATACCTGAGTAGTTCAAATCTTATGAAAGGACTAGACTAATTTGAAATGCCTCTCGATAAACTAGTATTTTGTTTTGACTCTTACTAAAATTTACGACTAAAACTAATGTCTTTTGAGTTTTGACAACTCAGACAAGTGTACTGCTAATATATTTGTGACTAGCTTTTGCCCGCGGCTCCGCCCGCGTGAATTTCCCACGGGAACAGTTATTTTTCCGGAATGAGAGGTATGCCCTTCTCCGTGCTTCAAACTACCTACACGTATGCAAAATTTCAAGAAGATTAGTTGAGTAGATAGAGCGTGAAGAGGTAACAAACAAAATTACTTTCTAATTTATATTATTAATTAGGATATATTAGCATATATACTTGTTTATTGATCACAGAAATACATCACATTATAGGTATGCCATGGTTAGTTTCCTAGTAATATTCATATATATATGGAAATACTAATTTTGTAATTTTTGTATGGCAACACTAGCTGTTAGTAGTCCGTCCTGTGTCAAAATCAGTTGTCACTGTCAGTGCGTGAAAAAGTTGGAAGATGTAAGGATGTTTGTTTGGTCGATGGCTGAAATAAAAATAAAGTTTTGTGTAAAATAGATAGTGTTTGCATCAATTATATAATCTACATTCCACATATATTATTGTTTTTTTTGTCTAATCTATTATTTTTGTTTATTTCAGGTACATAATCAACACAGGCTGATGGAGTAACTAATAAGCCACATTATGTCTTATATAACTTAGTTACTTGACTAATAAATATGTCAATGGTTTGTGAATTAAGTATAACAAATAGTATATTATAATTTATTATATAACCGGTGATGGGTAGAACCCGAGTATGGGTTTAAAACCCAGATCTTTATCACCCATTTGGATGATTGAAATGGATGATAACTGGATTTTATTCCGGGTAGTTGTATAGGTATATCACTTTATATAATCAATAAACATTAATATTTCATTCAGCAATATTTACAGTCGCGAAAATGATTTATTATCATATCAATATTCAGTACATGTGGTCGGTCAGTGCAAACTGTAAACTTGTACGTTTTCAAATTTGATATTTGTGAAAATTATATGCGAAAATAAGTGTTGAATACTGCTCATTTCGTATTAATATGAAGGCCTTGACGTACAGACAACAAAGTGATTTAAATACATTATAATTTATTACTAATTCTTGCAAGTTATATTTCTCCTACTTCCAATTTTGACATTTCCCACGTCGCTATCGGTTTCCATTACAATACATTATTATGACAAGTACGACCCACACGTATGGGTTTGATAAAAAAAAAAAATGAGTTTCAGTTCTAAGTATGGAGACCACCAAAATGTTTTGTTTTATTTTTTCTATTTTTGTGTATTATCTTAATGCGGTTCACAGAATACATCTACTTACCAAGTTTCAACAGTATAGTAGAAAAGTGACTGTGACGGACGGACAGACAGACAGACAGACATAGCGAATATATAAGGGTTCCGTTTTTGCTACGGAACCCTAAAAAAGGAAAATTTTCGTATTCATTACGCTTAGAAAAGTCGTAGAACAAAAGATAGATGTTAGTCTCTATGTACCTTATGCGCCTTTGGAAGGTTAAGTATTAGAATACCAGTAAGCCTGCATTACCTAATAAATTATTAAGGGAAATTTGAATATACCCTGAGTAAAGTCTCTAAATCAAATCAAATCATTTTTATTTGCTTAAATAGGGTAGGTTAATACAATATCCACATAATGGTTTAGATCAAGCCTATTTAGCCGTTGTCGACGGTATGCAAATGTTAATAACGGCATATTTAAGAAACTATAAAATGACATCAGATTAAATTAAGATAAAATGTCACTTACAAATTTAAATTTAGTGACAATACCTTAATTAATTTATAGTCTTAATTAATTTATAGTCTAGATAGCGGTTAAGCTCAGTGGTTAAGAGCACTGTCCCGGTTAGGCAGGTGTGTGAATTCGATTCCTGAACTTTTTCATCTCATTAATATTTTTGAAATCGTTCAAAAAGCATATGTTAAGCCTGTTTGAGTATTGAGTTATAGAAATTCAGAATCCCACACGACACTTTTTATTCCAATTGTATTTATAATTGTCTCATTAAAATCCAGGTGCACCAATGTAACGGACGTGGATGCAGCGAAGTGAAAAAACGTCAATTTATTTAAATTGGCTTCGCAAGAACAGACACACAGACCTATCTATCTATATTGTTACACATCTCGTATCCAAGGCTGTATTGACAATGAAAAAGTGTGGCACGTTTTTATGTATAATGCCTTTTAATTTTGAATCGTTCAAGACTAATAGCTAAAATATTTAATTTAAATAAATAAGTACTATTAAAAAAAGTGTCCGATCGAAACTATGACCTTTGCAGCTTGTAATAAAATATAGTTATAAAAAAATATTTTTACCCCATGACCTATTTATGTAAAAAAAATTGTTTCGGCTGCTAAGTAAGCAACTAGCAGAGATAGGTATCTATCTCTATTTACAATTTAATAACGTTTTCCTCATGCATCGGGACTGTAGTAGTTTGTAGCTTTGGTAAATATCATTTAATTTTGAATATGACGTGAAATGACGTGCATGTGAAGACCTAATTTCTGAATAAATGATTTCATTTAAAAATACACGCGAGTGAAGTCGCGGGATACAGGTAGATCGTATAAAAAATAAAATTACAGCAAAATGAAACCATTCGTCGAATTTCGACGTTGATTAAAATTTAATCTGTGCATCGTTAAATTCGTGTTTCATATCAGTATTCCCAAATTGCATTCCCTTTAACAGTGCAAATTAATAAAGGAAACCCCGCCATTGTTTGCAGACCAAAACTGAGTCATGTTGGGAGTATGACTCATAAACACGACCATACGACCAATTTAAGCTGACACACCAGTTCCCCCTGGCAAAAGCCACAGAATTTGTATTAATAAGGCACATAGAAATGCCATATTGTACATAAATACATCATAGCAATACGTTATTGAAAATTAAAATTCAATTGGTTATTTTTCCCGAGCAGTGGTCTTTACCAAACGGCAGCAGATGTTAGCTATGAAAATTTATAATTATAATAACATTTGACGTAAAAAATTGGCTGCAAGTTTTATTTTTAAATGTCGGACGTTGAGTTCTCATATGGACATACGAGTATTTCAAGAAAGGAAAAACGTTTGTCACGTCCTTAAAATTAGAAGGGTTTTATTAATAGATAATATTAAGGGTACAAGTTTCGATCTTACTTTGGGGCTGACTCAATCTGTGTCATTTGTCGCTATATATTTATTTATATAAAAAAATATATATTAATAGAGGAAGACCAACGGATTGAGTGTATTAAGTATGATATAAATAATGGCAATATCGATTCAGAAGTAAACGAAGATCAAAAATTGGAGGGCAAGATAAACACTGAGTATGGAATTACTTACTCTGAAGGAAAGATCTCTCTGTGTAGTTTACCTCGGGCAGGGATAAAATAACGAACATATAACGAACATATGCCACTTCTATTGTTTATACAGTTCGAAATTCAATGATAAAAGGGTATTAAAAAGGTAGCGTGAACAGAATGCCAAAGGTCAAGATAAGATGGTCATGTCTCACGCACGTCTCGTCGAATGACCTTTAAATAATGATGTTTGTTGTCTCGTTGACACGGTTCGCGTGAATTTGTGACGTCACTAATTTGTGGAGTGATCACGGAAATGATAATATATAATAGATTTTATAGAAGTGCTATATTAGTATTTTTCGGTAGGATACAGAAAAACGAAATGTCGTTGATAATATTAATTTTATTTGAGAGATACTCCGTTACACGTTGTCTCTTATAATGATGAGTGATGGAACCATGACAGCTGTCAAATGTTAGTAAATCGGTAGATTTTTGTTCCTTTGCTGATATCATTCCTTACCTAAATTTAAAAGGTTAGTAAACCGGCCGTCCTTTTATCTGTGTGCAAGCGAGGCGATATTATTATTGGGAAATTGAATAACAACAAATGGTTTCGATTTCCAATGTAAACGTCATATTTTGATCTGATGTTAAGAATAAAGGTGGGTTGCACCGTCAAATTATATATAGACGTTAACTTTAAGATGCGCAGAAAAACGCAAATTATCTAAACGTCATTTTATCTAAACGTCAGCGGCGCGCAGGTATATAAATCAACGACAATTTGACGGTGCAACTCTAAGTAGCTTTACTCAAGTAAGTAATTCAGATTCAAATTCAAAATTCTTTATTCAATTTAGAATGATATACATCACTTATTGACGTCAAAAAATTACTTAAACTAAGTCTACTGCCGGCTTCCAAAGCGCAGGTGAAGACGAAGCGGCGCATCAAACTTCACCGCAGCCTTTTCTCCAAGGACGTCAATTAACAAATATAGGTCTTAATACAACATGTCTATATTATTGTTTATGCATTAATATTTATCAAACATTACTCATTATCATTAAATATTTGATAAATGCGACTGCGTGATGTGCATTCAAAAGTAATTAATTTAAAATATTTACAACTGTTTTTATTTATATTTATAAATGCGAAAATATGTTTGTTACGCTTTCGCGCTTTGATTCGATATGAATAGAATGAAGTTTTAGTGAACATAGTCTTTCTTTTTCTTCATAGTCATATTCCTCATGGTTGAGGGTCTAGGTCATTACGTGGAATGAAATACACACAACTTTCTTGGCACTATCAATAGAGTGTGGCATTATTAATGGAGTGGTTTGCCATTACCTTCTCAATTTCACACACAAGTTAATAATAATCAACCAGTGTGCAGGTTTCCACACGATGTTTTCCTTCACCGGAAGCAAGTGATGGTCGATGATAACTACTATACATGAGTCAGATTGGTTGGTATACAAACTCATGTGGCACTAGTAGAATTCGAAGCTCGGACCTTTCGATCCACAGTCGGGCGTCTTAACCATTACACCACCACCGCTGCATCATCGAACATAGTCTGTAGCTTATTATTATTTCAATTATCACACTCGAAGAGAAGAAGAAGAATTTCGATGTCTGAAGCATATAACTAACTTTTTATAACTGTTTCGGTTTTGACCAGTTTCGGCCTAAAAATCTAGTTAAGGTCACATTTTAGTTTTCGGCCTGTTATGCTGAAACTTTCTAGTTCAATTAGTAACTAGTTACTAACTAGTTTTATGCATGAACAGGTTTCTAAGATGATAATAAAAAAATATATTTTATTTGTTTGCGATAACTGAATTATACGATAACTATTTAGATTAAGATTAATACAAGAAAAATATAACTATATATTACCACGGCCGATTTTTCTCAAGTAGGGATCTCTTACAGTTGAGAGAACATGAGGCATACAGTAGCAGGCTAGTTACAACTAATAACGTACAAAACGTGAAAAAATCTCAACTTACGTATTATTTTTTGTATGTATATTAACGATAAGATAAGATTTTTAACTACTGATAGATTGTAGAATATTTCAATACAGAAATGGTAAAAACGACTCTAAATTGTCGAGGAAAGCACAGTCGGTGCCTTGTCAAGTTACAATATTAGTTTGCCGGTTAACCACTAACGTAACTTCTGGACTTCCGGTCAAGTGCGAGCGTCCAATACTGGACAATTATAAATGAGGCAAACTACAAATTTGCGCAGGAAGCATTTAATTTACCCAGGCTATAGGGGCACAGACGTCAATTGTATTGTTGCTGGAATGGTTAAAGTGATGTAACCAATTTCACAAGAAATAAGTCAACACAATTAGATTTAAAAGAATATCTTATCCGATGACAGAATGACAGAACGACAGAACATATCTTACGCGGGATGTCGTAAGGAATATTAAAATATCCAAAACATTAATATATCTATGATGACATTAATATATCAGATAGATATTAATTATAGTCGTAATATTATTTGTTATACATATTATGAGCATTCACAAACATCTATACTGAACTAATATGAAGCGAAAGTCTGTCTGTCTCTAACGCTTTCACGGCTAAACCACTAGATTAATATTGGAACAGATATATTTAGTGACTCTAGATCAAACATAGTCTATCGTCGTCGGCGGAGTTGTGAATATTTAGGTTTGTAATATTATGTATACGAACCAAATATGGCACTCGTTTGTCATTAAACTAAGTTCGGTTTGGACAGAATTGTCTTAAGTCCCGTTGCGTATGTACATGAGTATGTATCTCAAACGCAAAAGTTTGTAAAAGATTGTGGTATTCCTAGTCCAGCACAACGTACTCGTAATAAGGTCAGTGTGACCACAACGTCGGAGAGGGAACGAAACTTTATCGATTGGCGTTAGTGGCAACAACTACAGAACAGAGTTAAATAAATAAATAAATATATTAGGACAAATCACACAGATTGAGCTAGCCCCAAAGTAAGTTCGAGACTTGTGTTATGGGATACTAACTCATTTTATAACAAATACATATATAACATCTAAGACCCGGCCCAATAAGAAAAATATCATTTTCCATCATGACCCGACCGGGGATCGAACCCGGGACCTCTCGGTTCAGAGGCAAGCACTTTAACACTGCGTGAGTTGATCTATGCCATAGATATAAGAATATTCTTATATCTGTGGTCTATTCCATTCGACCAAAAACACTAGTTACAGGGAAGCTTTTCAGGTTCAGTAATGGCAATAATACAAACACTTCCAAACAAAAAAGGTTATAAATTTTTTACTTCTTTTCTTATAGGTAATAAACTTATTTGATTTGCTTCTCTTTCTCTTGTATACCTGCATCCCCTTCTGTGAATCGGTCGGCGTCTTCCAAATCGGATTGTCTACTTGTTTATGTCTGATCACAATTTTGCTGTTATTTATTGGCATTCTATTGGTCATCCAAACCTTCTGTGTATCCAAACCTATGGAAATTATGCGTGTTTTAAAAAAAACCGTATAATTTTGGGTTACCTTTTAAGCCCGGGAGTTATATTTTTTTAGTTAATATTCCAGGATACTTTCAGATGGAATAGAAAGTTTTCCTCTTTCGCTCAAGATCTGGAATTGAACCATCGATGTTCTGACTTCAGCAACTTTGAATTTTATTCTGAACAAGACTGCATACATCTGAAAGTTGTATGGAGTTCTTAATAGTGGACGTTGTTATCAAAACTTTGTCTTTATAATAATTTGTCTTTGAGATGATCTCGACATTTCATATCACTTCATTTATTATCACACTCATGTACGACAAAATGTCTCATCAATTCTTTTGTGGTGGATAGTGGATGTTGCCCGGGGCTTCGCTCGCGTGTGAATTTTGAAATAAAATATAGCCTATAGCAATCTTGGATAATGTACTAACCTTTCTAATGGCGAAAGAATTTTTGAAATCGGTTCGGTAGTTTCGGGGATTATCCGCTTCGAACTCTTCGCTTCAAACATACAAACTCACAAATGCTTATCTCTTTATAATAATAGTATAGACAAAATGAAGTAAAAGTAAAATGTATTTTTATTAATTTCCATTATGATTGCATTTGTTTAAGAGATAAATTGGTTTTCTTTGGCATTTTAAAATTTTCTCTATGCTCTATTTAGTTTTATCCATAGATTAGGCCAGTGCCCCAGCACATGGGGACAATTAAATGGCTGATGATTACGTTTACTCAACTTTATTCTCATAAAAAATCTCATTTTCTTTTTGTTAACAATGAAACATGGCTAAGAACACTCGGGATAAAATTATCTATGAAACAAAAAAAAAACTAAACGAAAAACGGATTCATCCGTTTGGGAGCTACGATGCCACAGACAGATACACACGTTAAACTTACACCCCTTACACTTAACACCCCTCTTTTTGCGTCGGGGGTTAAAACAATACTCAGTTATGCAAACAAAACAGAACAATTATATGACGAACAGATGCTCAAAGTGACAATCTTGTTCAGACTGGCATTATCCCATTGACCCCGACAATTGTGGATATAATACAATAACCATTTACATAAGTACAATGGTCGAGTAAACTGGCCATTTTGATTCTCACTTCTTCTTATTTAATAGCTATATTCTTGTCAGTGGAGTGGGCACACCTCTTTATCTTGTGGTAGCTACCCTTAACTATGAGCACACGACTGTTATAAACATTGCTATTGATATGCAACACTGACTTAACATAATTTACAACCAGAGTTGTCTTAATAATTTTTATATAGTCACATAGCGTCGTATCGCGTCGTGTAGTATTCCGCAACGCAACTAGGGCACCAGGTAGTACAATGGGCCATTTAAATATCAATATATGCGCGACCAATATGGATGTATGCGTCTTTCTGAACAAGACAATTCGCCCAAATTGAGACATTTTGCGTCGCGTGCACCAAATACATTATGCCGGCTCCAACTATCGCCGAACTCAGACAGATGGACGAGAATGCATGAACATTGCGTAGTATATACAAGATCTTTTATTTACCGCAATGAATAACCAGCAGTGTATACCGAATCCGCCAGCGCAAACTATTTCGCGATGATTTATAGTCAACATTAGAGATTCTTGCCTTTGTGACTCACTACAGTTAGGACGATAATGTTCGGGATTTCCTATCTCTTTCTTCAAGTATTATAGCACAATGATTTCCATGTCATTCGACGTGTTTGTTCAGTGTTTTTAGCATAAAATAATATGAGAAAATGGACCGATTACCGATATTATCAACGTGGAAACCGGAGACGAAGCCGCAAACGAACTTGAAATGTAGACAGAAAGGTAATTAAAGTAAAGTAAAATAAAAAACATTTTATTGACAAATTTATTACCTACATAGTTTAACATATTAAAGTAACCAATTAATTTGGGATTTTGCGAATTAATAAGGCGGTGAAAAATCATCACTAATATAAATAACATTTACTAAGAAAATACACAAAAAATATACCTACCGACATCTTATTTTACAACTAAATGGTTTTAGGAACAAGATTAGCAAGCACCATATGAAATTTACTTCAGTAAAAACATGTGATTTATGAAAGCCCTTCTACTAATATATGGGCAAAAATATCGTGCGAAAAATTCCCGCAAATAAAGAGAATTTAGTCCGCCCAGATTTTTATGAGTCACCGATTACCGATATGGCTAAAATAATGGTCGGCACAGCTGACCACGGCCCTTTTTTGGGGTTGAAAAGCCACCCTTTTTAGGCCACTGCCAGTGCCACACATGGTATTTACATAATAGGGAATATTAATGAACTTTTCTTGTGTATTTTATGTTTCAATCTTTTTTTTTTTTACAACAATATTTTATTTTTAATTTTACCTTTTGTGTTCGGGAGTTTTGTTCATGAATTTTCTGTTACACGTTAATTTCCGTAAGTATTTTTTTTTCCTATTGTAATGTTCTTTTTCAACATCACGCGTTGTTTTGTTATATATATATATATATATTCTATCTCCATATATAAAAAACGTATATATTTAAGAATCTATTAGAGAAAGATGAGGGATCTTTATAATCTGTCTCCCTTTATATCTACGAACTTGTGAACTATGGATTTAATTTAAACAATTTCCATGTGAACGTTCGCGAGCGGAGCAAAAACTAATTACTACTATACAAAACGTAATTTAAAGTAAGAAAATATTTTACCGAAATCACGACACTATACGGGGAATGTAGGACACATCGCGTCATACATCCTGCAAACATTTCAAGCCAAAATTGTGACTATGACCTAAACTGGAGCAATTTGAGGTGTGACATCTGCTTCAAATTAGATTTGCGGTCAGCCACCTTCACCGCCGCCTCTCTCTCATTCATACGTGTTTGCATTTATGGCTGAAAATAAAACTATTTTGACCTTGATCAATTTTAATTTTGTAAACTAGAACAACTAAAAAAAATATGACGCAACGACAACCACACGGCGATGTGATTGGTTCGCTGCGTCTCACTTCGAATCAATTTTATAGTGAGATGTGAAATGCAAACTTACACTACTGGAAATAACGTAATAACTTTAATCTGTACCTGAAAATAAGCCTCTGTATATCGCCACAGAAAATTCTGTCGATGGCGTAGTCCCACTGGTCATCAATAATATGATTCTCCGAGACACGCCAAGAAGAAAAAGAAGAATTATGATCAAAGATTTAATAATCTCATTATTAGAAAAGCTACATGAGTTTTGGACACGGTTGAAAGACGTCAATTCCAGTCCAGTTTAAAATATCGTACAGTAATTGATTCCTTTCGTTGCTTGTTTTACAGTTGTTGCTGTTTTACTACTTAATCAAATATCCTTGTCATTCTGTACCATGTGTTTTAAAACATTGTAGATTCTACAGTTGTCCTAGATAATCTGGAATACGACGTGGCACTATTAGAAATGTCACCAGGTAATTCAGTTAGCTCGCTTGGATTGAACTGCGACACACGCTCACAAAATGTCAATATCCCTCGTGTTTCTCAATTCTGATTGGCCAGTTTTGATGATTGCTATTGGCTACTGTGTACATTGCTAATGTACCAACTAGATTTACGGATATAAATAAATATATACCTATATATGGACATATCATACAGATTGTTTTTGCCCCAAAGTAAGTTAAGACTTATGTTATGAGATTTACTTCGTGGTTGTGTAATGGTTAAGACGCCTGTGGATCGAAAGGTCTCAGGTTCGATCCCTACTCGTGCCACATATGTTTGTATACCAATCTGACTCATATATTATAGTAGTTTTCATCGACTACCACTTCAGGTTTCCACACGAAAACATCGTGAGGAAACCTGCACACTTGTTAACTTGTGTGTGAAATCGAGAAAGGAAACGGCAACCCACTCCATTAATAATGCTTCACCGCTTCATGCCTCGTGTAACAGGTAACAAAATAGAACACAGAATAAAATGTGCAGAATACAAATTAAAATTCCCTTTCTTTTAAGTCAAAGAGCAGAAACATTAACAGTGAAGAGGAAGTGACATCTCACTGCAAAGGTTCTTGAATTACAGACGAACATTTTTATTTTGAAGTAAAATTGCGGGATAATTAAAACAAAAGTAGGTCAGATATTCAGATCGAATAGATTGTGTAGTCTTTTTGTTTTAACCCACTACAAAAATGACACGTGTGGAAAAATGTTTTTTCCACTTTTGATTTTGTCCTCAGTTTTTGTTTCAAAGTGTGTGTAATTCATGTCACATAATGCTGGTTGACTAGAATAGATCCCTTTATGGAATAAGTCCGCGACTGTAAATTAATCTCCTTGTTATGTGTGTGCTTTTAACACGTGTTCTTTGTACAGTGAAGATATTATAAACAAACAAACAAAACATGTAACAAATAAAAAAATAAATTACAATTTCGTTGCGCAGAGAGCGCTCGGACGGCCGAGTATGAAATTGTAACAAAGGACAGAGAGCCGTTTGAGGACCCTATGAATAAGAAATATACAAGAAATTGATATTTTCTTCCATTTTCTTTTACGATATACAAGAAAGTTGACATCAATAACTGAAAGGATTTTTTTTTCTCGTATTTCATACAGGCTTGTATTACAATTACAATATTTTTATTGAAGTGAAAACATCTTTAGCGGCGTTGTGCACTTTTTGTGATGGGTAAAAACGGGACCACGCACGGGGCCCTTCTAAATCAATGGAACAACCCTGATCTTATTTTATTTCAAATAAAAAATGATGTTTTTATTAGAAATAAAAAATATAGTTTTTACTAGCAATTATGTTCATAAGTGTACATAATGAAAAACTGTCGATTTCCTAAATAGAAGCTTTGTTTTGTAGACCTTTTCATAGTTAGACGTTTTTCTACATGGGCGATTAGCTAGCTAGGCAAATTGCTCATTAGACGTATCGCTTTATTGGACGTTTTGCTACTTAGACTTTCTGATTGAGAGGGAAAAATATGTAAGTGTCTACCATATTATTATTCAAGAGCCCTCTGATAGAGCTACAGACAGTAGAGACAAATTTAATGCCAGCTCCACACTGTCGCCAACTATTATTCCCAGTAGTCCCCTCTAGTACCGTCCCCCGGGATGACAACTATGAATTTTCTTGCCAAACAGTTTGCCAAACTTTAGCAGATTCAGTATACATTGCTGGTTTTTCATTGCGGTAAATAAAATAACTCATACTAACTACGCAATGTTCACGTATTCGCGTCGGCATGTGTCTGAGTTCGGCGACAGGAGCTGGCATTAAATGGAGTAGGGACTGTTTTGTAAATTACAGAGCGCTAGGTAATGACTGGGTTTCTTTATATTCCTGTGTTGTCTATTAGCCGCGCCACGAAAAGAGCCCCCAGAGGTGGCGCTACTGTCGCCTGTCGACCACAGTTTAGACGAAGTGTTACTCATAGTTCCATATTTCGCCGTGACTTGTTTCGTGGCACGTTCCTAGGCGCACAGTCACGGTTTGAGATCGTTATGATTGTAGACTGTAAACTATTTATTAGATATGGTAATCAATAAAACAAATAGCATGGTATGATGGTAACCTATCGTGCATGCTTTGAACATCAGTTTATTAACGCAAATTCTGATTTTTATTCCTATCTTTAGTCAAAGTTGAGAGACAAATCATTTATTCAGAATAAAGACCTTCACAGACACTTTTTCACGTCATATTCTAATTTATAATAAATAAATAAAGAAATATATATATATATATATATATATATATATATATATATATATATATATATATATATATATATATATATATTTATTTATTTACGCCTTTTGCTATGGAGACCCTGGGACCTTGGGGTGCGGATGCAAAAACCCTTTACAAAGAAATTTCCACATGCCTGGTCGATGTCTCTGGGGACCCAAAAGCTATTTTGGCCAACGTTTGAGTTTGGCCATACAAAGAGGAAATGTTGCCAGCCTTCTGGGAACTTTGCCGCACGACGACGGCGATTTAGGATCAATTTTTTATTGAAATTAATTTAGTATTTATCATTTAGTTTAGTTATTTTAAGTTATAGTAATTTATATTGTAAACACTTTTATTCTTTTAGTCCATACCATTAGGTTCTATTCTCATTTATAATTTAGTTGAGATATTTCCTATATTTTTTCTTTTTGTAAGATAGATTGGATGTAGAAACGGGGAGGATTTAGCCCAGCATTGGGATAAGACAGTTCAAAAACATAGAGTATTTAAACTTTGCCAAATTCTATTGTAAAAGGTCAATTGGAATTTATCTACAATATTTAATTTTCCATTGGAAATAAATTGCCATCACTTCTGATAGCCGTTTGATAACCGCGATTCCCAAATATACTATTAACATTGTGAAATTTAACCCGATTAGATGATAATCCTTCAATTTCCAAAGAAAATGACCGCAATTAAAAATCCGTTAATACGTCAATTAAACACAAATACTGTTTAACAACGAAGCAAAAAGTTGCATGAATTTACGACTGTTGTGTGTCCAATTATTAAAGTGGATGTACACGATGTTAGTACAATACAATTAATTACACTTAGTAAGTAGCAAACGTTTAGTAAAAATAAAAATTGACGAGAAAAATTGCCTGTGAAGCTCTAATTTCTGAATAAATGATTTGAATTTGAATTTAGTATTTCAACAGTTTTGCAAACTGCGTGTTCGCTTCTATATAATGCTATACAGAGTTTTTTAAAACACTGGCTTTTTAACATACAACCATATCGTAGTGAAATTGATGACTGAGGAAAGATCATCCCAACTCTAAATAAGCTGTAGTTCTATCCGACGATTAATATCCTAATCCTAATCTTCAGTAATACTATAAAACCGTAAGTTCGTTTGTTTATTACTTCTTTAACTGCTTAAACAATGTTCTTGAAATTATACATGTACTTTGTAGTATGAAGAAGGACGTAAGGAAGACATCCCGGAAAAATAAAGGTTCCCGTGAGAAATTCACGCGGCCTAAACCACCGGTAAAAGCCAGTAACATATTAAAATAATAATAGATAAACATAATTTCGTGAATGCGTTAAGATTAATTTCGGAACTGTTAAAAATAAATTAATGTCTTCAATGCGGCACGAAAAATACTACCAATTAATACTATCTGCTAAATTGATCATTAGGAAAAACTTTTCGTAGTTAATCGTGCAATTTTTTTTACAGCGAATTGTAAAGTGAGTGGCCGGTTTTATCTTTGATGTCTACACGTCGCTATCAAAAAAGTGTTCGGTCGAAAAAATCAATGCATGTTTGTGATTTACGGTCCAATAGACATAGTATAGTCAGATATAGATCAAAAGTCGTGTACTCCGGTTGTAATGAAAGAATTTTGCAACTTTGTAACATTGCTTGTTTTACTGTGTGCGTAATGCGACTATAATACTATTCTGGATCTATTATAGCGTACGTAAAATTGTTCTTATTTTGGCACGTGAATACCAGATTGTAATGTGAATTGCATGCAGGGATATTATACATTAGTCTGATTTGTATCATTTGGAAATATAAATAAAAAAAATAAAAGAAAAACATGGTGAAAGAATTTTTGAAATCGGTTCGGTATTTTCGGAGATTACCCGCCTCAACATACAAACTCACAAACGCTTACAATATTAGTCTTCATAGTCGTATTCCTCATGGCTGAGGGTCGTGGTCATTAGGTATGTGGAATGAAACACACACAACAACTTTCTTGGCATTATTAATGGAGTGGTTTGCCATTGTCTTCTCCATTTCACACACAAGTTAATAATGTTAATAATAATCAACCAGTGTGCAGGTTTCCTCACGATGTTTTCCTTCACCGGAAGCAAGTGGTGATCGATGAAAACTACTATACATGAGTCAGATTGGTATACAAACTCATGTGGCACGAGTAGGATTCGAACCAGGGACCTTTCGATCCACAGGCGGGCGTCTTAACCATTACACCACCACCGCTTCAATATGTACAATATATATATAATAAAACTGTAAATGGGATATGTCTGTACATAGGAGATATTATGGGACGTTTTTGTCTGTCTGTCTGTATGTTTGTTTGTTCGCGTACTTGTATACCTTGTACACTTTTTTCTGTAGTTTTTCCGTGTCCATAAACTTATAAACCAATAAATAGAATCAATTTATATATATATCATTAAATAACAATAGCTGTACATTTCACAGAACTGTTCCAGAACCCGTCCCTCAACTACAGTTTAACAGTTCTAAACATAGACATACAAATAATGGCAATCGCGATACAATACAAGGCTATTGAGAAAGTAGTTCGCGCTTGGCCCAGTTTAGGAGCAGAGGAGTTCTATTGTGGCGGATTTTAGATCTAAATCCGTGATATCGATTGTTGATGAGATGAGAAAGAAAACATCGTGAGGAAACCTGCACACTGGTTGATTATTATTAACTTGTGTTTGAAATGGATTGGTGGTATTTTAAGTTAATTGTGTTTCACATCGATATATGATCGACATATGAGAACTGTACTCAAACAAGTATCATATAAGTTGGTATCTAGTAGATAAATCGCAATTGCAACGATGCAGTGGGCGAGACACAGACCTTTGCATCCGACCCAGTCAGTTGGGCCCACACTTCAAGGCTAACCTCAAATATTCACTTCGTTCACGAATTTTAAACAATACTAAGTATATTCAGTCGGTAGGTAGGTGCTATAAATGGTATATAATTCGTAGTAAACTTAAAAACTGCAGATTTTCTTTTCATTGTTTAATGGGGTTAATCATGTAATGAGGAGAGTTTGATGATAAATCTTTTTGGCGAGCCATTTCTCCATATTCTTTTCTTTTTCAGCCAATTTGGGGCCGAAAACTATTATGCTGGTGATAAAGTTAGGTATACGAGCAATGTCGCAATCAAAAGTAAATAAATAAAACTTATGAACTCTATTAGTCATTCTTATTCCAATACATACCATACTATATACCATACCATTATACCTGGGTATAAAGAAAAAAAATTTATTATTTTTACGTGATTTTTTTGTTGTGACCTGTTAAATGGTCCTAAAGAGCGATTGAAATAGTTCCATATAGGGTAAGAAATTTACCTACATTTTACTGATATTATTGAATCTTAACCTTTCTACTGTCGAATATTTAAGTATAATACCTAAAAGCATGCGATTTTCCAATCGAATGCAAATTCGATCGAACATACAGGTCATACAGGTCAACGGCCCACTAACCATAACCATGCCAGTTAAGCAAAGTAGTAATTAGAAAATTGCAATATAACATTTGAATCATACGATCTGCGTCTACGTCACAGATATGGGCTTTTTTGAGTTGTACATTCGTATCGCATGTCGAGCAATTTTAGCACGTCATATTTTGTTTCTTATCTAATCCCGATGATATCTGGGCTCCGGCGTTCTACTGAGGAAGAAACTAGGAAGTCGCTCAGATGAAAAAGAGATCATTTTCTATAATGCTGGCTACACACTATCGTCGAACTCAGATGCCGACGCGAATGCATAAGCATTGAGTAGTTCGTTTGAGAGCTTATATTTACCGCAAGTAAAAACCAGCAATATGCGTCGAACAGCGAAAATGTTTGCTGATAGTGTGGAGCCGGTATAAAAATAGAAGGTTCAGATTTATTTTAAAAGTAACAGTTTTAAAAAATTAGAAACAGAGACTGTTTCTAATTTTTAAGAACTGTATTTTTGTACAATCAAGAGTTAGTAATAACTGGACATATTAAAAATATATTTTTCCAATGGAAAGTAACCGGTTTGATTCTCATTTTTGTTTATAATATATTTAAATAATATATGCAATTGACATGAAAGTGGTGACATTACAGAAAGTACTAAAGCCGGTGCCATACAGCTGCTAATTGGCACCGCTTTCTCTGAACCTCTATGGGAATAATTATTTTCAATTTAAAATGGTATATGCAAGTGTCGGATTGCTGGAATTTTATTACGCCTAAATGATTAAGAGAAGGTATAATAAATGTAAAATGACTGTCTATTGCCTATATATATATATATATATATATATATATATATATATATATATATATATATATATATATATATATATATATATATATATATATATATATATATATATATATATATATATATATATTATAATCAGCACTCGGATCACAATCATAACCTGTTTTGATATACCTTTTGACTATGTACATTATGTACTTTTACATATTATTAGAAAAAAAAACATTGTAAGAAACAATAACGGTAAGTCAATCTGGCATGATAGGGACCAACACTGTTCAAATGAGTTTCTTTCGGCATTTCTTCTCAGTAGTGGTCGTTCCGAAATGCCAGTAGTTTGTAGCTTGTGAGAAATAACTATAAATATAAAAATTGACGAGAAAAAGTGCCTGTGAAGGTCTAATTTCTGAATAAATGATTTGAATTTGAATTTTTTGAATTTGAATTTGAATTTGGAGAAGGCAATGGCGAACCACTCCATTAATAATGCCAAGAAAGTTGTTGTGTGTGTTTCACTCCACGTAATGACCACGACCCTCAGCCATGAGGAATACGATTATGAAGAAGTCTAGTGAATGTTGTTTATACGGAAAAGTGGTCAAAGCCAATAATCGCGACCATTTGTCACTTGCACAGCGTGCTACGGTCCCGTCCCGATACAATCTGCGTTTATTTCCGACGGGCCGATGTGAAACAAGAGTTTGTCTTCAAATATGGACGTTAAAGATAGTATTGATAATACAGTCTGTCTATGAAGAGCAGAATGAGAAAACAAGAGAGCGCTGTGTTCTTTACGGAGTTATAGTGTTCACTGTACACTATATCTCCCGCATATATGTAAGTTAAGTTTTAAAAATGTACCCGCATCGGTATTGTGGATATTAAGTGTTACCTACCCTTATAACAAGAAGTTTATTTGTTGGATGAAATTTAAAAAAAAAACTACTTTCAATATTCATTTCGCTACAACTTTTGAACAACTGAACCGATTTCGCTCAAACAAATCAAAGTACCAAAAATTGCATTTTCCGCATAAAATTAGCTATGAAATAAATAAAAAAAACCTCATCCAAATCGGTTCACCCGTTGATGAGCTACGGTGCCACGTATACGTGGTCACAGACACACTTCAAACTTATAACACCAATAATTTTGCGTCGTTGGTTAAAAAGTAAAAGCATACTTTATGCTAAAGTATGCTTTGTCAAAATCGCAATTGTATATGAACAATGACAGGTACATTAACTTAACTATTTGCGCCTCGGATCGTTGTCGTTTTTATTCTCTTCTTGTTTTATTACCTCGATGAATACTATTATTATTATCAATTATCTGTACATGTGAACTCTATAAATTAGCATTGGAAGATGTATGAAAATATGAAATGAATACTTGCCCAGGAAAATATAATTCCAATATAGCTGGAAAGAATCGACACGTAAAGAAGAAGAATTTAATTTTGAAATGGTGTTCAGTGTTCTTATTATATATGGTTGAATCTAGAAATACAACTGAAAAAAAAAATATAAGTCCAGTGAGACACAATCGTGACTTTAAAGAATTAGAGTTGCCACTTTTGCCATTTGCCACCATGTTCAGCCCTCGCTAAATCATATATATATATTTTTATACGGAATCATATATATATACGGACAAATCACACAGATTGAGCTAGCCCCAAAGTAAGTTCGAGACTTGTGTTATGGGATACTAACTCAACGATATTATATTTTATAACAAATACATATATAGATAAACATCCAAGACCCGGGCCAATCAGAAAAAGATCATTTTCCATCATGACCCGACCGGGGATCGAACCCGGGACCTCTCGGTTCAGAGGCAAGCACTTTACCACTGCGCCATCGAGGTCGTCAAATATTAGGGACGATAAATAAGATTATTCAGATGATCAGACAAAAACAATGGCCACTCTGAATAGAAGCAGACTGATGACTTGGACGATTGTTGTTTTATTAGATAACAATATCTATTGTGGACGAGAAGCGATTATTTCGTGTCAAGTGTTTGTAATTACAATTCCTGGGATGATTTATCATATCGAGTGTGTTATCGCGGACACAGGCGTCAGATTTCGGATTTTTTAAATACGTATTTAAATTAAACAAACTAGGATTTTAAAATTCCTTCGATAAACAGATAGTTAATAATATGTTAAATCTATCTTATAAATGACTAGCTGCGACCCGGAGCTTTGCTCCCGTAAGAATTTCAGGATAAAAAATACCCTATGTGTTATTCCAATCGGTTTAGTAGATTTTGCGTGAAATAGTAATAAAATACATACACCCTTACAAACCTTCGCATTTATAATATTAGTCAAATAGGATTTCAATACTAATTCTGTTACATACTAAAGTGGTTACAACGTGAATTTTGGCGTCATGTATGCTCACTTAACTTACCTATTCTTTGTGGCATTTATTTAGATTTTTGTCTAAGTTGGTTTGAAAGACTTATTTATATAGAGCTATTATATATAATATATTATATGAAATATGATAACAATGAACAATTTTATGAAAAAACATTACAAATGTACACTTTATATGAAATAACTCAAAGCGAGTCATAATTTACACAAACCTCACCAGATCCAGCTCGTTTAAAATGACTAGACCCTTCTACCCTTCACACACATGTCCATTAAACCCATATCGTGTTTCCAAGAAGCCTTTTGACCTAGAAATAGGATATTTTCCTTACATTACAACCGGGACACAGAAAGGTTATATCGTAGAGTAGATAAGAACAAAGACAAGCATCTTATAAACATTTGTTTAAAAATCAATTTGGTGTACATAAACTGTTATTCGCTATGAACTAAGAGCTCGCGGACACAATAAATTTTTGATGAGTTGAGAGATGAGAGATCACACCAACGGTTCGAAAGCTATCGCGTTACAAACATACATACATGTTTGTAACGCAATAACTTTCGAACCGTTGGTCTGATTTTGATGAAATTTATAATAATATAAAAAATATTGACTGATAAGTCAATAGAATTTTTATGTTCGTGGGGCATCAAAATCGTTTAAGTCGTTTTTGAAATATTCCCAAATTTTGTAAAAAAATATTGTGTTCGCGAGATCTAAGTTCGCGGCGAATAGCTAGTATACTTAAATTTACTTTTAATGGTATAACAGCCCTTATAAAACTGGAGTTTACATAATTTAACGTAGCACTGAAATACAGCTATTTTATGTTTTCAATACGCCTGATGAAACGTTTCAATAGCTTGCACATGTATTTTATGTATGTGATTGGATTTTATTTAAGCCAAACTTATTCAAAGCTTGGTCTTCAAAATATATTTCATCTTGCAAGAGTTTGAATAGGCAAGGACTCAAGTTATAATCATAATATTGAATTGTTATGGTATGATGGAAGTGAGATGTTGGCATTGGATTTTTACGATTATTATAAGGCAATTTTAAAAGAAAATTTGTGTATTCGTTTGTGGATTATGTGTTATATTGTAGTTTACGGCAGTGCCATCTATCCAGTTATATAAAATCAGAAGTCATTTGTTTATTAAATCATTATGTTGTCTGAAATTTTGTCTATTTCACTATTTGTGGACTGATTTACCCGATATGTTGTAGCACATAGGTTAGTCTTTGTTAATCAATCGATCGGAAATTGGGCTGAAAAATTATTGTAATGAAAATATCAAAGAACGTTGACACGTTAAAATTTTCCCGAATTGAAAAACTTTCAGTCCACATTAACCAACCAACACTATTCAAACACTACCTATTTGAATGAATTTCATTCAGCATTTCTTCTCGGCTGTAGCCGTTGCGAAATATAGACGACTTCGGTGGCGCAGTGCTAAAGCTCTTGCCAGTAAACCAAGAGGTCCCGGGTTCGATCCCCTGTCGGGTCATGATGGAATATGATCTTTTTCTGATTGGCCCGGGTCTTGGATGTTTATCTATATAATGTATTTGTTATAAAATATAGTATCGTTGAGTTAGTATCCCATAAAACAAGTCTCGAACTTACTTTGGGGCTAGCTCAAACTGGGTGATTTATCCTAATACATATATATATATATTTCTTTAAAAACTTTTCGAGAAATCACTATATAAAAGAGTTCCTGTGAAGGTCTAACTTCTGAAAAAATTGACAGTTACTTTGTATATTCGAATTGAAAATGAAATCTAAATTTTGCTATTTAACTTTTCACAGGTAAGTCGACTGTTAAGAAGCCAATTCCCAGCAAATAAGTTAATAACTTTGGTAAGTTCATTAGTTTATTTTGGGGTTTATTGGACAAACACAATAGGACAAATGCGATTCCGGTTTCTTTTTTTTTTTGTTTTGTGTATGTCAAGACTTTCGAGATATCATATCATGAAATCAAATTAAATTCTTTATTTGCGTATATGGGTGTACAACACTTTAAAATATAATATTATAGCACTGCCATACACTACCTATAGGCATACAAATTTTACAATGTTAATTAATTACAAATCTAATGAATTAAGTACAATAAAATGTATGTTAAATATTTTTTTTTTCAATATGGTTGCTATGTCCTAAACTGTCAACACTTTAGTTGTATGGAAAAAAAAATTATAATTAGACAATTAGACATGCATAATGTTCAAGTGAATGTCTTCTTCTTGGAGTTTATTTCTGGCCAGTTCCGTAAACTACTGAGTTTTTCTCTTGTTTCCATTTATACTAATTCCTGTTCCATTATAAATGAGTAAATTGTATCTTTATATGTTTGTTTATTAACTCTACATGTTTTATTTGCTCAATACCTTACTCACTCAGCCTATATAGAAATTTTGCATACATTTATTGAGTAGAGTACCTAAGTTTACAGAGCAAGTAAAGCCGCGCGCAAAGGTTAGTGATAAATAAACGTAAAAAGAACCGTTTAGTCTCGCTCCGTCGCTTTAAGAGAAAACCGCAAAAGTCGTTAATTTTTTACCGTCAACGCGCCTTTTTTTTTTAAATATTTTTTGCGGATTTGCATACTGCACGCGATGCACTGCATACCAATGGATTCGTTAAAAAAAAGCTTGCGCTGACGTAATTAGCGGCTCATACGGAAAAGTGAGACGTAACTTTCATTATTTTTAGGGTTCTTTAGTGAACAAGGAATTTACAATTGTGTCATGTCTGACCGTCATCCTTTTAGTATCGAAACTGTAGCTAAAAGATTATAATTTGGTATAGATATATTTATAAAGCGACCATATTTTTCTGTAAACGACAATAGATTAGCCTGTAATGATAGATGTGAGTTGCAAATCAATAAAAATATTACTATAGAAAAAAATCACAATGTCTAGACTTAAAGTGGGAACAGTTTCAATGCCAGACAGGGTTAACATTGTACTTAGATTTGTAATGATTGGGGTGATTGAGATTTTGAAAATCTTCACCTACTGTGTTCATTGTGAAAACAATTAAAGATTTGAATTGAATTGGAATACATTTTTTCACTCGATCATCACTTCGTGTGAGGTATCATTTTGTTTTAGCCCTAGGACCTTCAAGATCACCCGATACGAGCCAATTTACTTAAAATCTAAGCTATAGTTGCCAACTCCTGTCCTTCCCGTGGTCAATGACATTGGTAGAACATTGCCCTCAAACAGAATTAGCGCGACCGTTTTAGAATGTCTAGATATTCGGTCCCCGAGACATAGACTTATGCTGAACTTGAAGACAGATGTCTCAAATAAAGTGCTTAAATTGCAACTTATTTGAACAAGCTTATAATTAATGTGACGAAATTAATTTAATTTTGAAATTGATCATGTACTTCGTGAGTTTTTCAAGTAAATACTTGTTCAAACTTTATACAAATCATTTCATGTCATTCGATGTGTCTTCAAACCTGTACTTAAAAAAGTGGGAAACGGTAGATTTCAATGAATTAAAGAAAAAAACATTTAACAAAAAGTTACCTAAAAACTATGTTCATTACGGGTCCCTCTATGGGCAAGCCTCGCACTTATCCACTTTTTACGACATAAACTCTAGGTTATTCGGGAGTTTATGTCTTATATTTTAGATATAGGTGCCAACTCCTTCATTTTCACCCATATTTCATGCCCCCCAAATGTCAATGATACTATAAATAATAATAAATAAATAATCATTTATTTCAGACATGTGTCCATTTTGTTAGTAACAATTTACTTATACTAAGGTTAGTGCGGAACTTAGCTACAAAAAAATATTAAAAGTTAAGTTAAAAAAAAAAAAGTTAGGAAAAAATAGATTAGGTGAACAAATGGAACAGTCCAACTACCCACAATGCAACCTGTTCCAGTGAATGAGCATTGGACTATTCCACCTGTCCACAATCATTTTTAATATGCAGTTGGAGCTGTCACGTAGCCGCCTAAGCATGGAGGCACACCTCTTACGAATTATCGCATGAAAGCCGTCTATGTGCGCCTCCGCAAACATGCCCGACGCGCTGCAGCGCCGCGACAGCCCCATCAGCGCTCGGAACGAGTTATTGTACTGAACTCTCAGGGCGTTGTATGCCCGCTGCGTATAGCTGACCCACAGACTACACGTGTAATAAGATTGGCAGTACGCTTTGAATAGGGTAATCTTACTTTCCCTTGAACATTTTGCAAATCTGCGAGCCAGCATATTGCACCGTACAGACAACGCCCTGCGTTCCCTCTCTAAATCTAAGTTATCGCTTAGATCCTCAGAGACCCAATGGCCCAAATATTTAAATTTGTTTACCCTGGAAAGCGTTGCTCCATCTAAAGTGACCTCCGGCAGGTCCGAGTATTTTTTATTTCCCGCTTGAAAGACAAGAACATTGCTTTTCCTCACATTGTATTTGAGCCCATGGGCCTCTGCATAGGATTCACAGATTCTCAACAATTTTCTCATTGCTTTGATTGAGGGACTCAGCAGGACCATGTCGTCCGCATAACTGACATTATTGACACATACTCCGTCAACATGACAGCCGATCCCAGTCCTACTGAGTTCCTCAATCAAACCGTTCATGTAGAGATTAAACAGCCGAGGAGATGTCAACCCCCCCTGCCTCACCCCGCATTCCAAGTCGTACTCGTCAGAAAGGACCCCTGCCCACCTCACTCGGTTCCGTTGTCTACCATACCAATATTGGAGTATCGACACTACTTCGCTAGCCACACGTGTATCGTTTTTCAGCTTCGTCCACAAAAGATCATAGGACACCAGATCGAAAGCCTGGGAGAGATCCAAAAAACAAGCCACGACAGGTGTTTTTCTTTGCGTGTAATACTGAACTGTATGCTTGACCGCAAGTATGGCACTTTCTGTAGAGAGATTTGGTCTGAATCCGAACTGAGCATCATGTATCTCTATACGGTCAGACATGTGCCGGTCAATCACACCATCCAGCACCTTAGCCAAGATGGTGGCCAGAGAAATAGGCCTATAATTGGTGAGGTCAGATGCGTCACCCGTCTTATTCTTAATAACAGGGACTACTACTGTTCTAATTAAGTCATCGGGTAGGTGACAATGCCCTATACATAATGTAAAAAACATTGATAGAACTCTGGGCAGATGTAGTCCAGCGTACTGCAAATGTTCTATGCTGAGTCCATCATGGCCAGGTGACTTCCCTCTTGTCATGCCATTAATAATATCAGATATCTCTTTAGTTGAGATTCTGACACTCAGCTGATTGTCATTACACGACCTCCCAGACTCGATCACCGGCGATGACGGACCCAGCAAAGAATGTACTTTAAAATGATTCTTAAAACAATTAGCAATATCCACTGGCGCACTCTCACCCGCCACACTCGCGGGAAGGCTCGGTTTAGGATTCAAACTATTTGTGCTTTTCCAAAATTTTGCAAAATCTTTTGATTTATGGAATTTAGCTATGTTGTCCATCTGAATTTGTGACTGATTGTCTTGACACCATTTCAGCTTTTTTTTGAATATTTTACGTTTCTTTTTCATATTTTCATATAAATATCCCATTTTAGGTTTACCCTGGCGACACCATTCTTGAAATGCTAGACGAGCCTCCCCATGAGCAAGCTTTACATGAGCGTTCCAACCAGTGATGTAATTCTTTTTATTACGTGCCCTACCTTTGTTTACATAACAATATTCAGCCGCATCCGACAAGATTTTTATTACGTTATTATATATGCTATTCAAGATTAACTTATGATTATTATTAGTACATATTTTATCACTGCATTTATTAAATTCGGAAGGAAAGTCAATTTTACACAATCGTGCGTGACAGTAGTCATTATAGTCATTTATTTGGGCATTGTCCCGTTTACCCCAAATTACTTTATTAATTCTATTCACATTTATTGTCGTTTTGGATTTTAACAATTGCAAATTACAAACCACTTGTAACGGCATGTGATCAGACCAGTATGATCCATACAAAACTTCTACACTACTAATAGTACAATACGCAGCGTCAGTCACCAAACAGTGATCCAACCAGCTCAGGCTACCGTACACATCACTCACGAACGTATAAGTGTCTTTTGGTAATAATTCCTGATCTACGCAAGTCCATGATTGTTCAGAGCAAAAATGTAAAAGTTCAAGGTTAAACAACTCACCAGGGTGTGCGTTGAAGTCCCCTAATATGAACACGGAATCCACATTATTTGTCTCAATTATGGCGTTCACTTCACTTAACACACTGGTAAACTCAATAAGATTTTCCTGTAAATCAACAGGCATATATACGGAGAATATAAGAAAAGAACGCTCCTGTTGCATCACTTTTATCGCGACCAGCCGTACACTTTTACACTCAATAACGCTCACAGAACCAAGTATACTTTTTCTCCACAGTAGGGCAACGCCGCCGTGTGGCCTTCCCCTAAAAACTCCACTCGAAATATCCACTGCTGATTTACCGAAGAATGCAAAACGGTCATCAATTTGCCCCAGGCAACCAACGTCATACGGCATAACCCAGGTCTCCTGCAACGCGATGATGTCCGCATTCGCACATAGCTTCCCAATACAATCAGTAGACCGTTTAACTCCCTTGCAGTTGAATGATATCATTGTAAAGGGCTTATCCATAATTAGTTATTCGGTGCTTCGCTATTCCGAGCCGGGGCTCTGTCTGTTTTACTATATTTAAATTCAATAAAACGTCGAAAACTTATACCCTCGGGCCACAGGTCTTTGTTCAAAAAATCCGTTATTTTATTTTTCGGTATAAAGATTTTGTATGAATTGTACTCTCGTTGTTCTTTGGTATTTATTTTTTGTAATGACACAGTTATACTAGTTTTGCTTTGTATATATGTACATATATCTTCCTCCGACGTGTCCTTGTGAACATAGTTAATAAACAACGGAATTTTCATGTCCGCCGCCCTAAATTTTCCGTCCGTACTTGACGTCCCCTTTTCTCCGATAAAACGATTTTTTCGTTTTTTCTTCTGGACCGTTATCCATACCTGCCCCTTATCACTTTCTAACAGATGTTTATCAGTGCAGTCAGCTGTTATTGACGCGTAATTCATATTGTGCAAATTATCTGCTGCGGCGGTGGCTTCCAAGCGTCCTTGACTTTGAGCGATAGATAATATGTCCGCCTTTGCGGGCGAGCGGGATGGCAGACTCCGCGCTTGCGGTAGATGCGTACTGTTTTTATTCACCAAGGATGAATCTAACGGATGTTTGCTAGTTTCCTTCGAATTGTGTGATACGTTTATAAAACCATACGGCCCGCTATCACAGTCATAACTATCCACTAAATTAGCCGCACCTCGTTTCTTAGTGATATACTTGTCACACTGAAAATTATTGACGATCGATGCCTGTTTGAGGTTAGCCAACTCATCCTTCAATTGTTGAAACTCACTCATGGGCACATATTGTTCTTTCATATCTTCTATACTTTGCTTCATGCAAACAAGATCTTTCAACAGCCGCGTCACGTCAATGTGATCGAAAGTAACGGGCGGCAATTTCTGCAAATCACGGGCGACGAATGTGGGTATTTCGTCAGGATCAGTTACTTTAAAAAAGGATATCATGTCCTCCAGCTCCCTTTCAGTTTTTCCTTCTCTCTTCCTAATGTAATACTGGCGGCCTGACCCGGCTTCGCTCGGGTAAAAACATAATAAATTATACACTTAAACCTTCCTCAGATATCACACTATCTATTAGAAAAACTCGCATCAAAATCCGTTGCGTAGTTTCAAAGATAGCATTCATAGGGACAGACAGAGAGCGGAAAGCGACTTTCTTTATATTATGTGACTAATATTACAAGCATAATAGGGTATGAAACTAGTGATGAATCACTGTATTATAATAATATTACAGGTTCGGTGCGTTACGAGCTCGCTTGCACTGGGAAATTGGATTTCAGGTCATAATACCTAGTACAGCCAACCGCAAGTTCAGTCATCCAATATAGATCTCTATGCGGCGGTAATAGCTACGACATTGCTATGAAATTTATTGCATAGAACGCAGTATAAGTCTTAAGAATCTGTTTCACTGCTTGGTGATACATTAAATAAATAATGTATTAGGACAAATCACACAGATTGAGCTAGCCCCAAAGTAAGTTCGAGACTTGTGTTATGGGATACTAACTCAACGACGCTATATTTTATAACAAATACATATATAGATAAACATTCAAGACCCGGGCCAATCAGAAAAAGATCATTGTCCATCATGACCCGACCGGGGATCGAACCCGGGACCTCTCGGTTCAGAGGCAAGCACTTTACCACTGCGCTATAGAGGTCGTCAAAGCATTATACGTTATTTGATAACCTTTATGTACCATACTAGTTGTGCCCGCAACTTCGTTTGTGCGTTTCAAAATAAATAACACTTTCTCTCACCAAAGATATAATACATAATTTCCCTATTTACTAAGGAAATCTACCAACATAACACTATACACAATAACATTGTGTTTCACAAAAGTATAGTACTAACTGGCTAATCGGTTAGTTTATCCGTCAGATACAATATCGTCAATCGCGCCTACCTTATGAGCACAATTTTTAGAATTTTATGCCTAGCTTAGATTCTTTATGCGTAGTACAAAATACAGTTCAAAAAGTCAAGTCTGTATATACGAAGAGATAGGTCTCTTCGTATATACAGGTGACCTTTTTATATATTGGGGTACCCTTTCTACATGCTCAGTCTACGATATGGGAGCAACTCCGAAATCGCGTAAAATAATTCGGCTATTTCCATACATTTTCCTCAAGTTAGTTATTGATTTGATATGGAACAGCTGTAGTTTTTGCGCGATTTCGGTTGTTTGCTCCCATACAAAAAGTTGTTCAGTATCATGGACTGAGAATAATAAACAAAATGTATAAAAATATCAACCTGTATATAGACGTTTAATAAAGTTGCAACCGTGTTAGTTGGCCATCAACTCGTGCGCATCGATTAAATCATCAATTACCGAGATTCCTCAAATATTCTAATCCTAATCGAAACTTTCATCAAATTAGCGTGGTTTTGTGCGCATGTGCGCTGTTCCGCGAGTTTTGTAATGTGAAGATTGTAAAAATTAACACGTTTTATTCAGACATGAGTAAATAATTAAATAACGCATGCGGCCTGGACAGAGTTCGGCCATTTGGCACTCATTCCAGCATGCCCTCGGCCAGAACGCTCTCACATCGATCAATCGTCATATTAACAAGTCATGTACTGTAGTATAGTAAGCTAGCATAAGTTATTATATAGTAGTGATATTTATGTATATAATATAATGTATATTTATTTGGTGACAGCGAAAGGATTCGAGGGCGTCCTGCAGGCTTACCATCAACTTTTACCTAACGATTCTAATGTAACTCAGTTCAATTTAGGAACCTGAAATAAACAGTTTATGATGGAGGTAGAATGAGTGCTTATTATGGCCAGATGTCTACCATTACCTCTGTAGGGCAAGGTAGAAGCGGGACGACCTTAGCAAATTTTCATAAGAATGTACTTTTATTTCATGTCTACATTATGCTTTGGATAGAATGGTAGATTCAATCCTCACATCCTTGCGGTTTCTCTTCTGCCATGAAGACCGTGGTCAGAGCAAAGTAAAAGGTTTAAAATTATGAAGTTAAGTATACGACTGATTTTACAACTGGCTGATGTCTTGGGGAATACTATTGTTGCCTGCCAGATGCCACGGCTGTCTGTCTCATAGCCGCCTGTATGACAACCACAAACAAATAGGTATATATATATAAACCGTATAACTTATTATTGTATTGAAGAACAAACTCCTTATTTTTCTTTTGAAAAAATAAGATAAATTTTCTACCCTTACAAAAGCCAAGCTATCTGAATTCAATTCCACACAAACTGTAATTTCGGCTTCGTGCCGGCAGGTGTCAACGCATTTGAGTAGTTGAAATGGCATTTCCATATAAATTCAGTCAATGCAGCCTCCTGTGCGAACGCCCACAGTGTATTGAAAAGACAGTTTGTGTTTCAAGTCATGAGAGTTGTGTTTGATACGTACACATACATGGGGGTAGGAAGAGACTAGGGATATCCACTTGTGATCCTCTATACTCATTACTCACTTCATGCATGTAAAATTTATCTCCCTCTTTTTCATCCTTGCATATTCGCTGGCCAGATCTGACGCCTTAAAATCCAGGGTCAACGTAAAAAAATCCTTGAAATTTAGAAGATTCGGCTGGTTTTTGAATCTCGCGGAATAGTGGTCCAGTGGAAGTGCACGTAATATTGAGAATCATATGTTACTCAACGTATCTTATTTTTCACCATTAGAAAGGTACATTATCCAAGGTTGCTATAGGCTATATTTTATCTCAAAATTCCCACGGGAGCGAAACCGCGGGCAACATCTAGTACATAATATTAGTATGGATAACGTAACTTAATTTTTGTCTATCTCTTGATCTATATATTCAAA
Source organism: Plodia interpunctella (assembly GCF_027563975.2). NCBI lineage: Eukaryota > Metazoa > Arthropoda > Insecta > Lepidoptera > Pyralidae > Plodia > Plodia interpunctella. The sequence goes on along the minus strand of NC_071308.1, from coordinate 870,191 downwards.
AAGTCACAAAAGTCTAATTGGAAGTTTGCTGTTGGCAATAGGCAGAAATAGCACAATTTAGCACAAAGGAAAATTTATAGAATTTCATTATATGTAGTTCATGTAAATGATGCTCAATACCTAATTATTATGATAATGTATAAAATAATTTCGTTAAGGCCGCATTGTTTATGTCAAAAATGTCGCTTCCGCTCGTAACTTCAAACATCCTGTGGAAAATTCTCATTTTGAGCGTTGAAAATGATTCGTGATATTTTGCGTCGCATGAAATTTCATTTTAAGCAGGTAGAACACGTTCAGCCTCATATCAACATTAATATACTTTATGCATTTTAAATATCTTTATCTCCGGCTATCATAATATTCTATAATCTTCACGGTTTATAATATGTACTTATATTTTTCATAACACGTGTTATTAATATTATATTGTATTTGTTTTTCTAATGTGTATAATCAGGATACCAGTGCTGCAGACACACTTCATGTAGTATTCGTAGTAAAATGTATATGTCTATCATGGCTAAACCGATTTGGGCCGATTTTGATAACATTTGGAATAGATTAGTTAATAACGGGGTCAAACAGGCTACTTTGGGCGAAGCATTCATTGTTGTTAATCATTAATTAATTGTGTTCACGAAAACTGAAGATATGTGACGTGACAAATTTCATCTCTGTAGAACAAGGAGAACAAGCCATGTAAGTAAATATTTCATTACAGACAAACATCACAAGTGAATGAGTATTTAAATAAAAGCTTGTAAAAGTGTTAAATTAATATCTAGACAAACGTTCTACGTTCATCTAAACTATCATTATAAAGAGGTAAGCGTTTGTGAGTTTGTATGTTTGAGGCGGGTAATCACCCAAACTACCGAACCGATTTTAAAAATTTTTTCACCATTAGAAAGGTACATTATCCAAGGTTGCTATAGGCTATATTTTATCTCAAAACTCTCACGGGAGCGAAACCGCGGGCAACATCTAGTACATAATATTAGTATGGATAGAATTTTAAATTCAATGATTCAACTTTCATATACGCTCATTCCAGCGATAAAACTTTTTAATTCTCACTCCCCCCTTCACCCACCCTTTTTGCAGTTCCTAGAGGATTGCTAACGAACTTTACACTGAACCGGATTAAATATGGATTGATTGGATTCTGTTCGTCAGAAGTGTTACAGCTAAACCTCGAAATCCGGCTAAAACTAGGTATAGCTGGTTAGATCTAGGTATAGTCTCATTTGGCGGCGCAGACCTCGGTGGCGCAGTAGTAAAGCCGAGAGGCCCCGGGTTCGATCCCCGGTCGGTCATGATGGAAAATAATTTTTTTCTTATTGGCCCGGGTCTTGGATATTTATATCTATTTGTTATAAAATATAGTAGCGTTGAGTTAGTATCCCAGATTGTGTTATGGGATACTACGAACGTACGTATGGAACTTATTTTTGGGGCCAGCTCAATCTGTGTGATTTTATTTTTATTTATTTTATAGGTATGGCTTACTTATCTTAGACTAGCCCTCGATTTATTTATCCCCGCTAAATCTAGATTAAGCCGACCTTAAATGGTTAATATCTAGATGTACGCTGCTTATCTTCGGCTTAACCTAGGTTTTAGCCTTATTGTCCCGGCAATAACAGTGAGTGCATGCGATTTCCAACTTAATTTCATATTCGCTCATACTGACCCTTAAGCCTAATTTTCGATAACAATATAGGTCTTAACCAAACTATAGCGTATGATATATTCGCGTGTTTTATCTATTGATTATCAAAAGTCACAGACTTATATATTAAAGTGCTGGAATTTTGCACAATAGCCGCTTCACGGGTAAAGCCGAAAATAACTACGCATGACACCATTTCTAAATTAGGTATACGGATTCGTTAAAATATAGTCACAGTTAATAAAAAATACTACTTACCTACATCCGAACAAGACGTAAAAATTGTTCATAATATTATTAATAGTATACATAATGAACTCTTCTTGCTACTTTCAGTTTGAATTTATATACTTGGATTGAATTATTAATTCGCTTATTATACTTATTAAAGTTCCCTTACTGCCGATATCGTCATAAGAAGGTTACGTTACGTCGATTAGTTGTAGGGCCTTAGCGTTTTGGCCAAATATCGCCAAAAATATGCATAGTTTTGTTATTATTAAATCAAAGTATTTTTCTAAATATAGAAGAAACAAGGGAGTAAAACCACAATACATTACACTTATAATACCTTAGGAATCACACTCAAAGTCAGTAGTGTATCTTTAAAGATCTAACATTAAAGACAGACAGCAGGAAGCGACTTTGTTTTACACTATGTAGTGATACGAGTATAATCATAGTACCTATTGTGATTCTTTCACTGATGATTGCATTAAACCAACATATTGTCAAGTAGTTTCTTGTAATAACTGTACTTAACCAGAAGAAATGACTGGTGGTAATTTCGGAAATGTATCCTTTATGTAAATCTTCTTCATATCCATTTACTACCTACCAAAGTTACCTACAATAAGCAGCACATCAGGATTTTTTTTGTAAATTTCAAACTTCTGTTTTTCATCTGTACTCAGTACGTAAAAGAGGTTTAGAATGTCCAAAAAATATGTACTAAATAATAGCGAGAAGATTTTTAATTAGAAGAAAGGAAAGTAGATATACCTACCTAGGTAGTTACTGCTTTGATTCGCTATTTAAGAAGAAACAAAACCGACTGTGTACTCGTAATATGGTTAAAACAAATATATCTTTATGCCATATTCCCTCTAAATACCCTCAAAATACAGTTCTAGATGAGATACAATTTGTTTTACAAGACCTATCAATGAGACCTTGATCTTGTCTCCAAAGCGCCTGCAGATTTCCACGAGCATATGTAAATGCGACGGCTTTGCCTTTCAATGTCTCCAGGCGTTTCGGTATTATACTTTTTATTACTGTGGGTAACGACTTTAGGTACGGTTACTGGAAGTATTATATAATCTGTGGTACGGTTTAGCACTTTAGTATAAAAGGAGAGTATTTTTGTTGTTTCTTGATAGGTTGTTTACATGATATTCTGTGAAAAATAAAACATCAAAATATATCTAACAAGATGCTTTCGAATTTATAATATCAAATATGAATAGATATCTATGTATATAATAGGGTAGAGGATATAGATACCAATCTTATTTTAAATTCTGCTGAATTAAAAGAAAAGTGTAAAAAGCGAATCATTGTGTGCCTAGTTATCCCAACAGAGCACGGCTTTTGATTCAGTCCACAAAGAGTTAAGCCAGCTATAGAACTGAATGGAAATATTCAGAGGACCAGCTTAGCATAAACCCATTTAAACCGCTCGGTATTGTGCTAAATGCGCAAAAATATGGCATTAAATAGCAGTTTTAGCGATTAAAAGAGCTGAAACATGTGACAAAGTAGGTACTTAATTAACAAGTGAACAATAAAGGTAGGAAATATAACTTTGTGATTTCCAACTGTTATCCATATTATACATAAGAAAGATTTGTATTTTTATTTGTAATGAATAAACTCAAAAACTACTGAGCCTATTTTGATGGAATTTGGCACAGAGATAGGCGAAACATTTACTTTTTATTATGGTTTTCCCCGAGCGAAGCCGGGGCGAGACGCTAGCAAAAATATAGATCTATCGATCAATCTAAATTTCCAATGCGTCATCAGAAATGTATTTTTCGACCTGATTTTCACATGCTTGCTGTGAAAAATTCTGAAACATTGAAGGTAAAATCTGTTTTATCTCAGTTATGAAAATCTATATAGCTCTATAATATCGGTATCAAAACGGTAGTAATATACGTACTGAACTGAAAGTGTTTTGTACTTTGTTTTAGCTTATTATTTAATTATCATTGTATTTAAGCACTTAATTAATGTGTATAAGTTTGTTTGTGTTACTTTTTTGCGCCGCACAATTTTTGTTCTGTTCGTCCTAATGATCAGCTGAGAGAGAATGCTTTTAGCATGAAGTTCGTCATTTGTTTATTATAAGTATTTATATCTATGTCAATTTAAAATTAATTTATAAAGTGAATATTTAAAGCGTGTCTCACACGCTAGGAATTGTCCTAATATCAAGAGTCGGATTTTCCCAAAATCTGTATTTCAGTATTTCAGAATTGTTTGGATGAAATCGACTAAGTTTTATTTAGAAAACAGCACCTTAACACGTCTACATAAAGTTTTTATTGCGATATTCAGGTGCACGTTTCGAAAAATCGTAAATTTTCACGCGATGTCGTAAAACTTGTACCAAGTCTAACGATGCCTCTAATAACCATACTCAACTACATGGAAAACCAGTAAAGAAACGCTTAGTTATTTTTTCCCAAGAATAAAGAACTATTCGTTATATTGTATACAGAGCCGTCAGGAAAACAATGTATGCACCGTCTTTGTCGTCGAGTGTGGAGTGCTTTGAATTGAGTTTGTCTTTGTTCCTCTGTGGAGCTGCGATGACAGTACGGATACAGCTGTTTATGCGGTAAATTTGTGGTAATTTATCAAATATTTTTTTATTAAATCGATTGCATATTAGTTAGTAGTCAGTGAGTTGGTTTAATATTGCGATATTGTGATAAATGAGACTTTGTAGGCTAAAGAGAGAGATTTTCTAGACAAAACAAAGGAGCGGACTCCTTAAGGACTCCTTACGAATTATCGGAGCAAATAAACACAATCGTTTGGCGATATATAAATAGATAGAAAGAGCCTTATTGTCGAACTTTATCCATTTATCCACGGGGATTTATGATTTTTCGATAAACATCCGGGCTGTGTATTAATAAAAGTTTTTGGAATGATAATAATGGCTTTAGTGCCGACTTGGCTTGCTTTGATAAGCTTATAATAGTCTCATACATCTATCCTAAACTTAACCTATTGTATGTGAGGTAAGTTATGCTTGGGCATTTTAAGAAAAAATATGTACATACAGTCACTTTACCACGTTTCCCACTATTTCATCTTCTTTTAGGTGTCTACGTTTTTTAAATAAATAAATAGATTGGGACAAATCACACAGATTGAGCTAGCCCCAAAGTAAGTTCGAGACTTGCGTTATGGGATACTAACTGAACGATACTATATTTTATAACAAATACATATATAGATAAACATCCAAGAGATCCGGGCCAATCAGAAAAAGATCATTTTCCATCATGACCCGGCCGGGGATCGAACCCGCATCTTCAAAATCTTCTATAGGTATCGTATCCTAGAAAAATGTGGGAATTACTTCTAAAGATTACCACAACCGCTTCAAAAAACCAGTCCACGCACCAAACCCTAGATTGCGCGCAACAAATTAATATTGATTGTCGTTTGTTCCTCCACCTTTCTACTAAAATCACGTTGGTCGAGTAAAACCCACTACAGTTACAGAACGAGTAGTCTCTAAGAGAAATTATAAAATGTTTAATGAATATTTTGGCATTAGTCCGAGGATATAGATGTCTTACAAACTCAACATTTATAAAAATATAATTTTTTATAATTTTTTTTTTTATATTTAAATATATATATATATATATATATATATATATATATATATATATATATTATATAAATATATTAGGACAAATCACACAGATTGAGCTAGCCCCAAAGTAAGTTCGAGACTTGTGTTATGGGATACTAACTCAACGATACTATATTGTATAACAAATACATATATAGATAAACATCCAAGACCCGGATCAATCAGAAAAAGATCATTTTCCATCATGGTCCAACCGGGGATCGAACCCAGGACCTCTCGGTTCAGTGGCAAGAACTTTACCACTGCACTCATTTTTAATTGCTTTGCTTAACTACAAGTTACTGCTGCTGTTTTCTTACCTTGCAAATGCTTACCTATCGCAAAATATTCTTCAGACAGATTAATGAAATGATAGAAAAAAATCGTTCACATTACTCGACCAATCTACCATTTTCCCTAATTAAATCCCTTTGGCCGGGGGATGGGACGATAAATTTCTTACACGGAACGTCCAGTCATTAAATGAATTGACTTCCTTCGTGGGAATTAGAGAGAGCATTTAATTGCCGAATCGATGAGTATCGACACCAGTTCGCTGCAAGCTGATTGGATAAAATTCTGGAGCAATCTTTGACCCAATGAAATTGTTTTGTTAGAGTTGATTTTCAATGAAGTCGACAGCACAGTCAACCGCATGTCAAGTTACTCAGCATGAATCTTATACGACGCAGTAACAGCGCTGAATTTGCAATGACTGTTGAGTTTAAAATAAACTTAATTACAATGAAATGAAATCAGATGTATAGATAACGTTTTCTGCGATTGCGCTGTTTATAATCAAAAACTGTTCGCCTGTCTGGGGTCTGACCACCTGGGTCAACAGGTATCACTTATACGTGACGGAGAGTCTGACCTAAGCACCGCTCCTGTAACTTGTAGGCCTCTAACTAAGCAACGTAAAATGCGTTTTCGCGAATCCGTTTATAACAAATTGCCAGATGTAGACCTCACAAAAAACCCGAATGACCAATACAATGAGGTGTTCAATATAGTAGAAAAAGAATTCAAAAAATCTTTTCCTATCAAAACTTTCATCAAGAAAGATAAACTTAACTTTTGTGATTGGGCCTCAAACGGTATCTATATTAGTAGAAACAGACTTTATGAACTTTATGGCCAAAAACAGTACAATTTTAATGCGGAATTCATAACATATGTTAAACGCTATTCTAAAACTTTTAAAAAAGTATGTTCTGTCGCGAAATCTTTGTATTTAACTAATAAAATAAAAAATTCGAGTGATAAGATAAAGACGGCCTGGTCTATCATAAATAAAGAGACTGGTAAAATTAACACGCGCGACGTAAATTTTGTATTAAAACTTGACGGTAAAACCATAAGTGCAGATGACGAAGTTTCCAACGAATTTAATAATTTCTTTTCCAACATTTCTAAGAATATCACAGGTTCCCTTTTCTCTTGCTCCTATGCGGCAGATGATCTATTAAAAAGAAATGCTCCGGACCCTAAGTCCACTTTTACATTCAGACATATTACACCAGATGAAATTATATGTGCTTTTAAAGCCCTAAATGTTAAAAACACTGAGGACCTGTGGGGGATTTCCGTCTCAGTATTGAGCAGCATTATTGACCTGATTGCTCCTCACCTAACCATAATATTCAATAAATGTATATCTGAAGGCGTGTTCCCAGACTTAATGAAAATAAGTAAAGTAATTCCTCTATTTAAACAAGGCGTTAAACATGATCCCACAAACTATAGACCTTTTTCTATATTACCCACTCTAAGTAAAATATTTGCAAAAATTATTTTCAGTCAACTTGTGTCGTATTTTAATATAAATAAAATATTACATAATCGTCAATACGGTTTCACCAAAGGTCGTTCAACTACTGATGCAGCAGCCACTTTAGTCGAAATAATTAATGAAGCTTGGGAATCCAAGCAAGATGTCGTAGGTATTTTCTGTGACTTATCGAAAGCTTTTGACTGTGTAGATCATAATATACTCAAAAATAAACTTCAACATTATGGTGTCACTGGCGCGGCTCTTAGTGTTCTTTCGTCTTACCTAGATAATAGAACACAGAGAGTAGAAATTAACAAAACAATTTCCGATAGTGCACCTGTTCACATAGGCGTACCTCAAGGCTCCATTATCGGTCCCTTTTTATTTTTGATTTATATTAACGACCTCCCATGCCTTGCCCAACATTTATGCGAAGTAGTTCTATTTGCAGACGATACATCCTTATTATTTAAAGTCAATAGAAAAAGTGAAAACTATAACTTTATAAGTAATAGCATGTCGGTAGTGCTTAACTGGTTTACAACCAACAACTTAGCTCTAAATACAGAGAAGACAAAATGTATTAAATTTTCTCTCTTAAATAACTGGCACAATGTTATACCTTTAACAGTAAATGGTAAAGCTCTAGAATGGGTACATAGTACTAAATTCCTGGGCATTACTGTGGACGACAAATTAAAGTGGGATAAACATATTGAAATCACGGCCAAAAAACTTAGTACGGCAGCTTTTGCAGTGAGAAGGATCAGACAGTGTACGAACATAGATACAGCTAGACTTGTGTATTTCAGCTACTTTCATAGCATTATGTCCTACGGACTATTAGTTTGGGGTAATGCAGCTGACATAGGAAAAATTTTTGTATTACAGAAAAGAGCTATCCGTTTTATTTATGGGTTAAAACCTCGAGATTCTCTTCAAGAACTCTTCAAATCAATTAACATCCTCACTGTTGTATGTCAGTATATCTTTGATGTGCTTATTTTTGTCAAATCAAATTTACATTTATATAAAAAATTAAACGAAGTAAATAGTGTAAACACTAGAAATAAGCACAAACTTTGTATGAATAGATTCAGGCTTAAAAAGGTTCGGCGGTCTTTCGTGGGTCAAAGTGTAAAATTATTCAATAAACTCCCTGCAGAGGCTATTAATCTGCCAATGAAACATTTTAAAATTTATGTTAAGAAAAATTTAATGGATAAAGCGTATTACACAATTAACGCCTATTTGACTGATAAAAACGCTTGGATCCTCCCGACAACTTTGCCACTCCACACATGATCTCCTAATTTTTATTTTACTGTTTTTTATTATTTTATTCACAATTTTGAATTTTGTTATAATAATTCGTATGGCATTTAAATTTTATTTGTAAAACATGTACGTGATTTGTGATCTTCAAGTGTCTGAATTATACTTCTATTTCGACGAATAAGAATTGTAATTATGAAGTCATGGGAATCGAGTATGTCATGCTCACTCAAATGGTCAATCTGGTGGTGGCGTCGTGGGCCGGGTCGTGAGGTTCCCTCTATTATGGTTGAGCTACGCGATGGCTGTCCCATGCGTCAACTCGTGAACGGGTGCTGCCAGAGGGAACTGGTCATCTCGTTTCTCATATATTTTCATGTAAGTTAATTGTGTTTCACATCGATATATATATATATATTATAATCAGCACTCGGATCACGATCATAACCTGTTTTGATATACCTTTTGACTATGTACATTATGTACTTTTATATATTATTAGAAAGAAAAGAAAAAAAAAAAAATTTTTTTGTAAGAAACAATAATGGTAAGCCGATCTGGCATGATAGGGACCAACACTGTTCAAATGAGTTTCTTTCGGCATTTCTTCTCAGCAGTGGTCGTTCCGAAATGCCAGTAGTTTCTAGCTTGTGAGAAATAACTATAAATTTAAAGATTGACGAGAAAAAGTGCCTGTGAAGGTCTAATTTCTGAATAAATGATTTGAATTTGAATTTGAATTTGAAAGAGGATTTTTATCCCTTTCCTTGGAAAGGGATAGAGGATTTTTATCCCTTTCCTTGGAAAGGGATAAAAATCCTCTTTAATTTCCAGGAAAACGCCCGGATAGTGAATAGTTAGCCAAGCTGCAAAACTATTCACTATCCGGGCGTTTTCCCGGTTGCATCCACAGCCTCAGGGCATCGGGGCACAAGATCCGCTATGCTACTGTTTCTCCATTACTCCTCCACTTAACAAAGACTTACCTCTACAATACACCATGTTCTCTTTGACAACGTCAATGCATCAATTTTTGGACTTAGAGCCTGAGATTTGTCGGGTTACAAGACGTGGGGTTACCAGTCATTACTCTTGAAATTTGATTTGTCTATATCTAATTTCTTTTTGTTTTACTGTTTATCTGGTCAAGATTAGATAAAGCTTTAATGAAGCGAAAATCCTGTTACTTATAAGTAAGGATTCTGTATCTCTTAAGATAAGTAATGCCATATAATAAGCTCCTTGAGGACACACAAAATAATTTCCTGCCAAAAAGTCTCGTATTTCTCGACGGCATGCCATCTTAATATTTAATTAAGGTTCGTCCTCATGAGACAGGGAGAAGTTATCGTCTTTATGTCACATAGGTGTTTGTATCGTAGTGTTAAATTAGATTTACTGTCCTATCTGCTCTGAGTTCGCACACGACTGCCGCTTCTGATTCAAATTTCAATAGTGTTTAGAACGAGACAGGAATATGGCTTTGAAATGGACTATTTTGCAAACTAAATGTCACTTTTGTGACTAGCCATGTACCAGAGGGGCGGCGTAGGCGCAGCGTGAAAGAGATAGCGAAACGATAATGGTTTCCTGCGGTGGGCAACAGGCTGACCTCGACCGAGATTTGTGAAAAATAATAATGAAATTAAAATGTTCTGGAATCGAGCGGGAATGGAAAAGTGTCGTGACATGTTTTGACAAAACTGTTATAAAGGTATTTAGATTATACAAAAACGTCTTTACCCCTTACGAGATAGACAGAGCCATCAGTTGCGAAATTCGAAGGCCACGTTTATCTGTATGGCGAACTTATGGATGGAATTATGATTAAATTAATAATTTTTATTGTACTTTTTCCAGGCGTTGTAAAACATATTCAAGTCGCCCGCGGCTTCGTCCGTGTAAATTTTACATTAAACATTGGTGAAATGAGCACGTAAATTGCTTACCCTGTCAGAAATATACCATTCTATCGTAGATCCCAATAATCATTTATCAAACCGCCAAAAAAATCTAGAATATTGGAGCAGACACCGCAATATAACCAATTTATCATACTCTATTGGCACTTTTTCCGTAAAGTTATCGAGGTTAGATAGCAGGTTCTGGAATGATCTGCGGCCATTGATCTGAGAGTAAGTTGATATATAGGACGGCAATCGTGTTTTTTTTTTTAATTTATTTAAGTTAGACCTTCCGTTATACAACTGTAAAACCGCATCAAATTCCATTCAGTAGTTTTTTCGTGATGAGCTAACAAAAAAAAAATAAAAAAAATTATTTTGGCTTCAATTAGTCCTATAAATATGTTTATTTAATATATTCTATATACAGACATAGCCTATTTACCTACTTACATTTTTTTATTATATGTATAAAATATTGCAAAAACGCTGGATACGAATAGCTGTTTTCTTGTCATCAATCTAAGGTGATGTAGCTATTAGAACGGCATAGCTTTCTCACTATATATAAGTAGGTGCTATAGTTATTTAAATTATCGAAATTAATTCAGTAATCGTATGACATAAAGAGATTTAGCTGCATATAAAATTACTCTGAATTTGCAACGAATTGGGATTTCCGTGTCTTTGCCTGTACACAGTAAGTTCTGGAAAAATCTAGGGTCGTTGACCTGGGTTAGGGCTTCACAAAAAGGTGTACCCGTCATGTGGGACGCCAAAGTGGGATTGTAGGTCAGCCCCATTTACCAAATTGGTTTTTAGACGTGGGAATTTTTATGCAAGTATAGCGTTGACACGCGCGTGATACAAAACATTTGTGTGAGTTTTGTTTAATGGGTCATTTTCTATGTCTGATTGGACATTCTCATCTTTAAACTCCCGAGTGTAATAAATTATTTATTTCGTTATTTAGATAGGATGCGTGCTAAATAAAATAATATATTTATTTCTCCCGGGGACGGAAATGGTAAATTGTGATGCCTATATACGAATTGCCTGAGGGTATAAAATAATGATGGACAGATCAGAAGAAAAGTTAACTGTCTTATTGCATTGAATATATATTTTTGCACTAAGATCACTCTTCTTCATAGGATTATTTCTCGTGGTAATTACGTAAAATGAAACACACACAACGAAATCTTGGCAAAATCATTGTTTGCCATTGCCTTCTCCATTTCACACACAAGATCAACCAGTGTGCAAGTTTAACTACGATGCTTTCCTATGAAAGTTGTGTGAAAATTTAATTATCTCATCTCAAGTCCTCTACCGTGTCTGTCCGTCAGTCTGCGATAAACTCAAAAACTACTGCACGGATTTTCATGCGGTTTTCACCAATAGATATAGTGATTCCTGAGGAAGGTTTAGGCTGAGTTAAGCTGTGTAGAATCGCAAATTAGATTGTATTTTTTTATATGAAAAAAAAAAACTATGAATCACGAGAAGTCGTAGAATAAAAGTAGCTTGTTTCGATATACCCTAGTAGTCTTTAGGAGGTTTTGTGTTTGATACCAGTAACTCTGTATATGGCAACTGTTGAAGTAGCATTATCTGTACAAACTTTATTTTATGCTTAAGGGAATATCGCACGAGATTCAATTTATGTTACTAGTGATTGATGCCTCAGGAGTTTTCTGAAAAACCCGCATGAAATGTATTTCGTTGAAGGATTTAAAATGTGTATTCCGTTAGAACCAGAGGGTTATTTTAATAAATCGATCCTTTTGTGATACCGTTTTGGTAAAACAATATTAGGATAGGGAATCTGTCTCTGTTCAAACATCATTACATGTATTTCAAGATTTTTTTCGTATTTTATGGGATACTAGCTTCGCTCACGTGTGTTGCCCACGGGAACAGTTACGTATTTTTCGGGAATCAAAGGTACCATATGTCCTTCTCCGTACTTCAAACTACAGCATACTAAAATTCCAAAAAGATTGGTTGAGTAGATAAAGCGTGAAAATGTACACAAACAAACTAACTTACTTTCGCATTTAATAATACTTAGTTTAATAGTTAGGACTTGTTATATTAGCTTCTTTATTCTAAAGATTTCAGTCAGACATTCCTTTATTTTACAAGCAATATTTTATTTTAAATTTTAATTTATATCGGATGTGTTGCATCAGTCAACTTTGACGTTAACTTCAACCTATGCTCCGCTCACTTTTACATAAAAATATGGAGTACTTTGCGATTTTCTGCGCAGATTAAACTTAACGTCAAAGTTGATTGATGCAACGCACCCATACAGACTATTGAGCCAAAATGTTGAAAGAACCATAGATAGATAGATACCATTAGATAGATAAATAATTTATTCTTTACAGTGATGTTATTAGGAACAATTAAGGGTGCAAAATATTCTGCCTCTTAGCCGTAGGAATGTTAAGGTTTAAGGAATTCACAATTATGGATAGGGTTACTATTTCTATACTATTATTATAAAGAGGTAAGCGTTTGTGAGTTTGTGTGTTTGTGGCGGGTAATCTACGAAACTACCGAACCGATATCAAAAATTCTTTCACCATTAGAAAGGTACCTTATCCAAGATTGCTATAGGTTGTATTACGAGTATATCTCTAGTTTTATACAAATATACAATTAATATTCATCAAACATGGTGTTATTAACGTAAAGCAATTAACATTGGTCAACCTAAACCAGGTAACCTCAAACTTATATTTCAGGATTGATGTATGTTAAGGTAATTGTTGAGATCCCGGTGTAACCGCACCTCGGCGACTACAATTGATTAAGTGTGTAACCATTATTAACGCGTTGTTTGCTATAAAGTTTATTGTTATTGTTTTGCTACGGTCTTGTTTACTATTATAGTATATTCAGAGGATAATGCTAATATAAACTATTATTATAAAGAGGCAAAAGTTTGTGAGTTTGTATGTTTGAGGCAAGTAATCTCCGAAACTACCGTACCGATTTCAAAAATTCTTTCACCATTAGAAAGGTACCTTATCCAAGATTGCTATAGGCTATATTTTATCTCAAAATTCCCGGGCGACATCTAGTAGTTTATACTAACGACTATTTTATTGGGCACATCATGAATTCTCATAAAATCATACAGCTCATCTAGATAAATATATTACTTCGGTTCAGCTAGATATATTATACCTGTACAGATGTTGACCTGTCAACATAAATAATAAAAGAAGAAAGAAACCTGTTTCTTTCTTCCTTTAATTTCACCAATGTCAAAATGAGAAATAGTATGGACTTAGATAGCGAAACCTATCATTGGTTTTGTTAAGACAATTTTAAATTTACTATACAATGCTGTTGGTTATCTCAATAATATAAAACTAAATCTTTCTAAAAGGGTAAAAGTGTGACAAGCAGTCAATTTCATTTTTCAACTTATTCCATTCTGACGAAGGATAATGTAGCGAAAAATTATAGACCACAAACCAACACCAAAATATAAAACATTCGGCGAAGTCTCACGTGAAAATGTTCGTTTCATTACACAAGAAAGTTTTCTTTGGTATTATAAGGCTGAGTTTCAAACTTTATCAAGTTGAGGAACTTCGAGTGAGGTGCCCTAATAACTCTTTTGAACGTGTAAAGTGCTGGATCAAAGTAAGTATTGAAGTTGAATAACCGTTTTCCATTGTTGGTTATAACGTTACCGTTATTTCGGTTAAAAGCAGCGAAGCTGTAAAATGTGTATCGTTGAGGTTTCTTTGGTTATTATCTTTCGCTTTTTATGGTCGCTTTTCATAGGCATATGAATATTAGAGTAAATTTATTCTTCAGCATACATAAAGAGGGAATTTTTCAGACACAAATCAGATATAAACGTAAGCTACCTCATACATAAACGCGAAAGTTGATCAATATACACGTATTTTTTTATTTATTTCGTACGTTCGTTTATAACTTATTATTGTTCATATCTCGGTTTCTAAGGGACGTATCGCGATGAAACCTATACAACATTTTAAGATAGACCATTCGCTTACCACAAACCAGTAGTTTCACGTGATCACTCACACCTTATTATTTGTACTGGATAGCACTAGATCATTGAATAAAAACATTAAACTTTGGCATTGTACGGGACCCTCTTCAAGCGCGTTCAACTGTCATAAATATAGATAAATAGAAATCAAACATTATAATTTTTTTTTTGTTATTTGTAGTGGATAGCATGCTCCTCTTTATTTATTTATATTTGCATACCTATATTCGGTAAAACGTGTAGGTTTAATTCATTTTGACATCAATTTGTATATTTTTGTACTCATGTTTTTGGCAAATAAATGTTTTCTTTCTTTCTTTCAAGTTTGTGGTACTGTTCCGTACTAAATTCTATATGCTATTTCTCAATTAAATGTTGCACAAAGTTTTGACGCGGAGCCCAATGGAAATGAATATTGGTAGGCCTTTGCCCTGCAGTGGGACTCCTGATATATCGTAATGACATGTAAAAGACACTTGGGATCTCCTTCGCAATTGTCAATAGCTCTGTATTGTCTGGCCCAAGCTTTCTCACACTCGTAACGTTGAAATGGTTAATTTTCACGATCATCTTCCTATCATCCTACCAATAATAAATTATAACTGTGACAAAGGGCTCGCCATTTAAATGTCAAAGCTACATTGTTGTTTACGACCGTACGCTTGTTTCAGGTAAGACCCACAAATAATATGGGCCCATTGTTCGGAAGTGACAAATTACAACTGTAATTTGTTCAGACATCGTACGTATGAACTGCTTGGGTCTTAATGTTTCAGGTGTTACCAAAATAAATAACTAAGTACTAATAACAACCTTTTGTGTACACAAAAGGTTGTCTACAACAAATCCGACTTTTGCACAATGTATCTAATTCATTAAATGATGTGTGACACATTTTGTACTTATATATACTACTATAGCTGCGCTCAGTGGG
Organism: Plodia interpunctella; assembly: GCF_027563975.2. Lineage (NCBI taxonomy): Eukaryota > Metazoa > Arthropoda > Insecta > Lepidoptera > Pyralidae > Plodia > Plodia interpunctella. The sequence goes on along the minus strand of NC_071308.1, from coordinate 854,698 downwards.
GGAATTTCCGGATAAAAAATACCCAATGTGTTAATCCAGGTTATATTCTAGCCGTGTACCAAATTTCATAATAATCCGTCCAGTAAATTTTGCGTGAAAGGGTACCTAATAAACATACACACATAAATACATCCTCACAAACTCGCATTTATAATATTAGTAGGTTGGATGTGTGCTATATTTTGTACTTATGTCTATGTACTATGTCTTCTTCTTGACCTTATCCCACTCATGTGGGGTCGGCACAGTATGTAAGTTCTTCCATTTCGTTCTGTCATTTGCCATATCCATTGATACTCCTTTCCTGTTCATTCTATCCTTCACACACTCCATACATTTCTTCTTAGGTATTCCTCTATTCCTGGAACCCTTTACTTCCATCTTTAATGCCCTTATACTATGTATTGTAATATATTATTTATATTAATAGCTCTTTTAAATTGTTCTAATTTTCTGGCTAGATGAAGTCAACTTTCAAACTTACTTGAAACCAAGTTTAATACCGCCTCAAGTGGACAAGCGGAACGAAAACTTATGGTTCACATAAATCATGTTCTTCATTTTTTCTTTCCTTAAATTAGTATAGTGTGGTCTAGGTACTCGATGTTGTCAAAAAGAATATGCATGTCAGTGGTCCGGCTACAGTTATAGATGCAGATAACCTTGCGAAGAAGAAATACTTATTAAATAAACGTTTACAAAGTACTAGAGAGCTGACAGCCAGTTAATTAATTCACAAACAATAAGCAATGCGATGGCAGCAACCCGTCTGGAACTCGGTTCGTGTTGCTGGGAAAAACTTGGGAACAAAACCATTGGATAAAGTTCCCTCGCCTTTTCCTGTTCTAGAACTAAAACTGGTGCCAGGATCAGGAGGCAACATCATTGAGATGAAAAATAAATCAAATTCAAAATCAGCCCGTGTTACCTACTACTTGAGCAGATGAAAAAAAAAGAGTATTAGTAGAATCTCTTTTTGTCAAAATGTACCTCTATGACTATTGGGTCACATTATGACTAATTTATTCTTTTGCCGTAGCATAATTTATTTTGCCCTATTATTCTTTGGTATACCGGTTCTAGCATAAAATATTTTGGCATTATTAGGTCTAAGACAATTGATTTTTGGTATACGGGTAAAAGTGGCATAATTAACTTTGACGTTAGGTTAGTTGCGCTTTAAATAGTTAAGCGTAATAACGTTATGCTTAAAAATCATTATGCCATAATATTTATTTATGTATTTCATCATAATATGCATAATTACATTTTAATATAGGTATACTAAGAGAGTCAAATTATGGACCTCAAGGAAAAAGTTAGTGGCAAGGCTGGTAGTCACGCGCAAAATTAAAGGAAATGTGTAGTGATGGAAATTTTGCGCGATAAAGCAAACTTTCAAATATTCAACACGTAGCACAATATTAAAAGATTCAATATATGGGATAATTAGGTAATTGAACCCTGGGGTAACTAGCAAAATATATAGGTATATATTTTGCTAGTTACCCCAGGGTTCAGTAAACTTTATTCTATTCTGTGCATAAGTACTTTTCAGATATTTTTGTTACCTAGTTTTATTAGGTAACATACAGAACAGCGTCATAAACTTAACATGTTCTTAGTAAAGAATTACAATCAGATACACGTCTTTCCTCAAAAACCTTTGCATTTATAATAAAATAAGTGTAGTAGGAAATTAATGTCACACATATGTATAAATGAATTTGGATCATTAATCAAAATTACTTCAATAGTTTTGTTCAATTTAGTAAAGACTTTGAATACAATGCTTTTAATGCATATTAAGATAATGTCACACGTGTGATTTATTTAGTTGGTGAAAATAAAGTCTATACGAATTCAGTTTCATTTGGAGATTATAAATTCCTAAACGTTATTATGAAATTACAAATTTATATATTCAGTGTATTTCTCGTATGCAATTCTGGTCATATTTTGGACAGCAATCAACTAACAGAACTAGAAGACAATAATGTTAATACATGTGTTAGAAAAATAATAGAATACATCAAAGGAGATCACAAGTTCATTCGTGTAACAGTAGTGAACACAGATGGATCTTTATCTAAAGAACTTTATAATATCATGGGTTTGGAAATTACATCCATATCATTTCTCTGGCCACATTATACAGTTCATCATGCTGTTTATATAATTAATAGCGATGATACATATGAAATACAACATGGCATCGAAAAATTAAAAGACGATTACTTCTGGAATCCAAGAGCAACGTTTGTAATAATAGTAAAAAAGATCAAGAATGACTTAGAGCATCTTTCAAATGTATTAAAATATTATAATATATTTAACGTAACAGTTATTTTGAAAGCAAAAGAAATTAATAATTATTCAATTTACGATTTCGGATCCAAAATTGATAACTGTCATCGCCCAACGGAAAAAATCCTAAAAGAAGCTACGAATTGTTCAGAATTTAATACCGATGACATTTACAAATTATATCTCCCAAGAAACATGAACAACTGTAGGATGACAATGCTAGCAAATGACTATTGGCCTTTTATGTGTTTTCCTGAAAATAATTGCACGGGTATTGACCAATTTTTATTAAAACTTTGGGAAGAGAGTCATAATGTGACTATGATTATCAAAAATCTTGGAAAAGGTCAGCAAATAGATGACGTAATTGAAAAGAATCCTAATATTTACAAAAACAAAACTGAAGATTACGAAGGAATCATTGGAGGCGTCGTGTTGAACTATAACAGGACTGTTATTGGCGATTTCAGTTATCCTTTCATCATCGACCACAAGGTTATCTTAATTCTCCGTTCCAGTTTCTTTGGAAAATGGCAAGTCATCATCGAACAGGTGACTGCGCCAGTTTTCCTTCTTTTCTGTATTCTTTTTGCTGCATTTTGCATTTTGGCTATTTACATGTCCTTATTTAAAGAGTCCAAAGATAAAATCAGAAATATTATAATAGTTTACGGATACTTTGATACCAATATTAATATTAAAAGACTAAACAACAAGTTTGCCGCAAGGATCATTATAGTTTCTCTGTTAATATTTGTCTTTATGATGTCGAACGTAGTTCAAGCCTTTTTGCTCAGTGCTAGCACTCACCCTATAAGAGCTCCTCAAGTCACAGAAAAATCTGAAGTTTATGAGAACTACAAAGCCGTTATAAACGTTCCTTGGCAAAAAACTTACGATAGGTTTGACTTTGATTTGAAGGATGTTCGGAATTGTACTGAGCTCCTTAGTTGTATTGAAGAAGTTATAAATAATAAAGATGACAAATTATTTACGATTGCCTCTGAGACATTTTTTAGTCTAGCATATTGGAATTTGGTTAATACAGATGGTTCAATGCCAGTTTACAGATTACCTGAATACTCTGCGATATTGTATCGAGTTATATTTTTCAATCGAGGCTCTGTTTTAAAAATACCATTTGATAGTCACATGGAAAGGATTTTAATGGCAGGTTTGTACGACAAACATTTCAAAGACATTTTAGAAGAAGCCAGAAGGAAATCAAAAGCAAAACAAGTGCCGTCCTACGTACCCACAAAACTCTCAGATATCAAACAGCCTTTCTTTGTTCTGTTGATTGGATATTTTGCATCCTCTGTTGTATTTTTGTGTGAATGTTTGAAGAATAAAAAAATATCATAAACGTTAATACTTATACATTTTACCTTAATAAAAATATATGATATGACTTAAGTGGCTTTGATATTATTTTTTGAAAAAATAAAAATAAACAAAAATTTTTTTTTATGTTCGTCTTAAATGATACTTTTTGCTCTTGTGATGAAAAAGCAAGCAAGTACTGGAAATATCATAAGGCAAATAATAAATCTATACTCAATGTATCTGGAACCCTAAGTTTTACTTACGTAACTTGGAGTACTGGTAGACTCTCACAAATAACACTCAAAGCTGAATTGCTAACATTTTCGAGGACTTCGTAGTCTAAGGTTATCGCGGTGCTTCAAATATCCAACGTTTTGGGTACCCAATTAAGTTGGTATGTATTACATAATTCTAGGAACTAAGTAATGTTACAGTTAAAGACTGAACAGTTGTTTAAAATGAAACAATATCGGGTTTTTGTTAATTCTTCGTGCGTTTCGAAGTAGATTCAGAGGTGTTGTGTGTATGTATGTTCGGGTGGAACCTTGTAATTCAATCTTGAAGCAGATATCTTCAATCTGATAGAGTTGAAATTTTGTAGACACGTCTAATTTGGATGATGCATTATTATGATAATGCATGACTTGATGGTGCATCCAGGAACCTCCAGCCGAAGGAATTCCTCAACAATTTACTGCAAGGACATAATTTTTTTCTAAGGCATTTGAATCCAACAAGAACTCTCTGACGACAATACGAGATTGTTTCGAAAATATCATTTTTTGTTAAAATCTTAATTTTATTTGACACGTTGTCTATTTTTGCGAAACATTTTATACCTAGGGATAAAAATGTTTCACTGTTATTTTATTACATCACCGTTGAGGATATCGTGAAAAAAAAATTTGTTTATTTGATTTCCGTACATTGTATTGTAACCAATTTATGTCGTAACTCGATTGAATTCATACAAAAGAAGCTTCAACAGATCTTCCTCAATGTTTGTCAGTTTTCAAGGGATTTCTGCTCCGAATTGCTGCCGGAAATTTATGGATACGACAGGATTTTATTGAATACAGATCAGTCGGATAAGGCTGTGAATGGATAAACATTTTATATAGGTTAATGTTTGTTATAACATATGTTAAAACTTTGGTACAGTCAACAGCATATCAACCTATCCAAATTCATTGCAAACTCACCGCTATTGCCGCGCCATTGAGGTTCATGCTGGGTAACTTTATGTGCTGTTATCTGTACCTTAAATAATTACTGTTATCTGTACCTTAAATAATTACCATGAAAACGCCAAAAAAATCATGTCATTTTATTCTTTTTTTTGTGTTTGTCGTTATTATCAGCAACAGAAATTCACGATCTGTAAAAACTTCAACTATCTCGGTTGAACAGATGAACAGATAGACAGAAAGACTGACGGATAGCGGAGTTTAGTACTAAGGCCCCGTTTTTTCTTTTGGGTATGGAACCCTAAAGATGCGACTTTGATAATAATCTATATCTAACATTCAAAATAAAAGCAAAAACTATATTATATTTCAAAATTTTCGAAAGTCACATTCGCATAAAATGAACGACCTCCGTGGTAACATGAAACTATCACAGGATAACTTATTACGAGCGTGACATGTGACGTCTCAGTTTGACACGTTTCGCCAAACTTGCCACAGCCAGATGAAGTTGTGATAACTTTGGCTCTGTTTCTGAACTGTCAACATGCTATAATTGATTGTGCGTGTGCACTTATTAATTATATTAATGATGTAATTGTGTTGATGGAACGATGAACGATAAAAAAGTGAAATATTTAAAATTTGACATTACCTTGTGGATTTTTTGAGTACAAGAAACGAGATAATTGGAGGAGGAGTGCCGGCAAAAGTGAAAACTTGAATATTATGCATTTTTGACGTCTTACGAATTTTCGATCAGTCACGTATCCTGACGCGAGTTTAATTATTTTTTAATCATCACAAAAATTGCACAACACGCCGCTAAAAAAGTTTTCACTTCAATAGGTACTTCGGGCGCATTTCCATACATTTTTGTAAAGAGCGATTTCATTACGATTGAATTTGGATTCTAATCCTTACTTTTCAGTCGTTTTTTTTTTCGAATTATCATCAGTTAAACCCAAAATGATTCTGCTCATGTCATAACTTTCAGGTTTCCTCACGATGTTTTCCTTCCCGGAGGTATGTTAGTAGTCTATGAAAACTACCATACAAGAGTAAGATTGGTATACAAACTCATGTGGCACGAGTAGGATTCAAAACTGCGACCTCTCGAACATAAGCGGACGTCTCCAGCACCGCTTCCATTAGAGTCTTCCCAGAGTACACTAAACTCTAAATACAAAACCACAGATCTATTACAAAACAGTCGAAAATCATAGCTTTTTGATTACTTTCTTGACGCTGAATCTAATACAATCTAACACTAAAACCCACTTCAACCTCAACGGAGGAATTCAATTCATTGTGTGGGAACAATTACTCAAGTCTTGTAAGTACGGTCAGCAACACATAAAACCCGCCAAAGTTCGTTGTAAATTCGTCTTTATTGCGTTGGCTTCGAGGTGCATAGTAGGTTGAGATGTTGGCCTTACTATGTGAAATACGATTGCAATCGAATCCTGCCTAGTGACAAATGACTTTCCCGAATAAATGAGAGTGGTCAGCTCGGGAACGGAATCCTAGGACCATTAGTTTCATTTACACTGAAGTTTTCTGCGTCTAGTACGCAGACTGCTGTTTAGTACTAAAATGTGTTTGTTGAGATCCAAGATTGGTTTGAAATGACACGGTAACTTTAAAATTCATAAAGATAATACTTAGGGTATTTCGCATGCAAGCAAGCGGTTTTGAAGCGGTTTAATAGTTAGGTCAGGCCCAGGTTCGAATCCTAGTCGAGCCACATGAGTTTGTATACCAATAAGTCTCATTGACCACCACTTGCTTCCGTTGAAGGAAAATATCGCGCGGAAATCTCTGGTCGATTATCAAACCGCTCCATGAATAGTGCCAAAATGTCTTGTGTGTGTTTCATTCCACGCAATGATGAATCAGTTCCTCAGTCATTAGGAATACTACTATTATGACGAATATAACATTTAACATATAACATTTAATTTAACATTGAAACAAATTAATAACTTTTGAAATAGCGACGAGATGTTAAATTTAAACCGTTCATGATGTACTTAATTCTCATAACCGCAACTTTGTTAGAGTTTGTTGATACTTAAACTTGGTTCAAATTTAATTAATGTTACGAAGATAGGTACCTAATCTGCTTTGAGACTACGATGGTAATTTTAAAATATTTTTATTTTACTTGCTTACAACCAAGTATCATGCAAGCTGAATTAGAAATTACTTAAAAGTAAACATTCGAAAACCGTATACATTAAAAAAAATACGGAAAACAAAAACAAGTGTATCCTGTAGATTAAATATTTGAAGCGGCGCAACAAACTTCTCCGCAGCCTTTACGCCAAAGACGTCAATTAATAAAATAAAAAAAACTCTTACCAACATTGTTATGGAAACATTGAAATTTTTATGAGTTACGAAATTTCCCCATTTTCACACAATCCCGGTAAGATTTTCACCGAAATGATCCATCATTTAATTTCCCTAAAATATTCCTGAGAAAATGTTTGTTTCCCGTGAACACAGCAAATTTATCACGTGATCCATCAAGCGAGCTCGCTGAATGATTTATAGTTTTATTTCTAGACGGAATATATATTCATATATTCAGGTTTTCATTGCATCGTGATGTATTGGTTTATTGCAAAGACCCGCGGCTAAAACTGTGCTGTACGTGTGTTTCTAGCCTTATCCATATCCTTCCGTAGATGTCTAAGGGATAGCAACTGATATTATAGCAGCTAATAGGCAACAACACCTTTCCCAAAGAGGTCTGACGAGAAACAGACGGCAGACCGTAAAACCACGAATTGAATGCAACAATCAAATATAGTATGTAGGTATTGTACAGCTTTGGAGTTTAGTTCGTGTGACCGCTTGTTTAACATTCATAAAATGACGCGAATAATGTTATAAAAGTTAAATTTCTTTTTAAACAAGTTTCGAATTATAATGCAATGAGCTAGCACGTTTTTCATCAAGACTTTCCCCAATATCAATGCCGTATTTAGCATTACAAGTGCCTTTGGTGAAATTTTAAAGGGGCGCCCAAATAACGCGCGTCATTGCAACCAGAATTTCAGATAGATATTCTATGTCGATAAATATCGGTTTTGTATATATTTTTTACGAACATATGTATGCGAAGCTTGTAAAATAAGCCGGAATTAGGATGAAAATGGGAAAAGTAAAAAGGAGGCAATTCCAGACGTAATCGCAAATGAGATTAGGCACACAATATATGATTTGGAGAATTGGAACGGAACAAATTTTATCTTCGCAACGAGATCGAAATTAGAAAAGTTTTGTACACCTGAGCAAGAATTTCAGAGTCAAACACACTTTCCGACCATTTTAATATGTACATTTGTTATCGTTTTATACAAAGCGGAGAATAGAAAAATAGCGGCACACGTCCACAATCACGTATTTATAAATTTCTTTAATTAATGTTAGATTTTGTAATAACTATTGATCATTACTAATAATAATATAATTCGAGTGTAACTAACTTGCTTTTTCCCGCGGCTTCGCCCGCGTGATTTTCAAAGTAAATCGTAAATCGTTTCAAGTCACTAATTTCAACGGTGTAGAACTTTCATATAAAAGTTTTTCCACCCTTTCACCTACACTCCCCAGGGATTCTATATATCAAAATTTCAGCTTCCTACGCCCAGTAGTTTCGGCTGTTCGTTGTCTGTCAGTCAGTCAGTCAGTCAGTCACTCAATAACGGAAGAGTTTTATATATATAAGTAGATGAATGTCTCAAAGGACCGGGTCCTGTGACTGAAAATGCGTACAAATATAATTAATATTATTTTTATGTTATGTATGTACTCTTGAGTGTTGGAATAATGATTTCGCTTTATTTATGAGAAAAAAACACTAATGCAGTTTAGAAATTAAATTCCAAAACCATCAAAACGTCAAACAGCACACGTGAGATTCCGTCAGGCGAGCGAGCCGCGCGTGGAAATTTCCCACTAAAGCCCTGTTATATATTTTTCCACTTCTCCATCTAGGTATCCAGGTCAGGCAAACATTTCTTTCGTTCCACTTCGTCCCAAACGACTCGTCTAACGAGGCCGGTTAGGGCCCTCTGTAATTTTTTATCTCTTTAATTTGTGAGGTTCGCTCGCGTACACTTTTCTACGCTCAAAAAAATATGTACTGTTTTTAAAAAGTAAAAATCTGAGGAAAACAGGTATGATTTTGACTGATTGATATTATTATGCTTAGATATTTATAAACAACCAGCAATGGTTAGTTAGTTTTAAATTTACCAAGGATAAAATTTTGTATTTTTTTTTTGACGTGACAACGTCTTAAATTAGGTTGCGGCTGGGAGTCACTTATGAAAAAGTGTAACGCCCGGTAACGTTACGATGAGTCACCGAACGAGAGAGAGGCCCGCCGAATGCCTTGCGTCTCTCTCCCACTCAACTATGATCGGTCTGCCGCGCGCGTAAAAAGACGTTGTCACGTAAAATCTTCGCCCGTAAAACCGACTTTACAGGCGACCATTTTTTTTTCATTAAAAAATATCAGAAAATCCCTTGGATTCAATACAGATACAGTATCACGTCCTTTTCTATATACCTTACGAGGTAGACAGAGCAAAGATTTGCAAAATTCGAAGGCCACGTTTACGTCAACTTAACTGAATTGAAATATTGGTTTCATTCGTGTATGCCTAATTTTGCAGCATACAGTGAATTTTATTTGGTGGGATGATAGCATGCTTCCATTTATATTTGCATACCCGTAGCCATTGGAACATGCAAAATTCAAATTCATGCAAAATTCAGAAATTAGTAGACCTTCACAGGCATAATTTCACGTCAATTTTTATATTAAATAGTTATTTCTCACAAGCTACAAACTACTGGCATTTCGGAACGGCCACTGCTGAGAAGAAATACCGAAAGAAACTAATTTGAACAGTGTTGGTCCCTATCATGCCAGAAAGTCCCACCATTATTGTTTCTTACAATTTTTTTCTAATAATATATAAAAGTACATTTGGAAGTTTTCATTTTAACACCACATCGTTAATAATGTAAAGTCATGTTTTTGCAAACAAATGATTTTTGTCTTTGTCTTGAAGACAGAAACAAGTAAGAAGTCAAAAACTATTCTCATTACCTAGTCCCCCACAGGACGCGGGGCCGTAATACATTGAAGAGCAACTGTTTCAATATAGAAGTTTGTGCGTCGGGACTTGGACGCAATGAATAAAATAACGGTTGGGAGTTTTCCCATCGACCTCTCTCATCGCTTTCCCGGCTTCTTCCGCCGCCGCTAAGCGCCGGAGCCCATAATCCGTTTAGGAAAACTCTCTCATCCTCGCGTGTTCCGATTACATCGGAGCTGTGACACGAAGCCCAGGGTTCGCGTAAAAATCAGTTTAAAGAATTGATTATGCTTTTACAACCGGCTGAAATCACGACGTCAACCCTCTTTGGGGATGCTATTGTTGCCTATCAGCGGTTAAGGCATGTGCCCCTTAGTCGCCTCGTACGACATCCAAGGGAGGATTTGGATTGGTCCTATTCTAGGGGATTCCTAATCACACGCCACTTTAGAAATAAGAGGAACTGAAATTTTTTTTCACCTTTTTCCCATTGAGCGTACATTTGAGCGTAGTAGACATGAAAACCACACTGTCAGTCAGTTTTAAAAAATAACATTGCTCCTAGGCAATTTTATAAACGTACCGAACGTAATGGAAGTTGTGTGTAACACGTATATACGTACAGTTAACAGCACATCAACCAACTCAAATTAATTGCAAACTTGCCTCTATTACCGCGCTATTGAGGTTATATAGAGTAACTTGATGTGCTGTTCACTTTACGTCTACCACGATTTAGGTCGAGCAATATCAGCCGTTTGAGGGAGAAAATTGCAAGAGAAATTTCGATATAAGTTTCTCGGTTCATCTGCGATGCGCAGCTCGGAGAGTTATTAGTTGTGAAATTGGTTACTCTGTGATGTATTTTATTACAGAAAGTCTGCTTGTCTGTCTTTAACATGCTAAAATGGCTTCATGATTGACTGACATTTTTTTAAATTTTGGCAAAAATAATAGTTTATTTCAAAGTATATAGCGACTCACTGAACGCAAGTAACCCTTGTGACGTTACCGCAGTTCTGTAATTGTTGTATTTGTGTATGTAAGAAGAAAAATTACAAGATTAATCTTGTAATTTTTCTTAAAATTACAAGATCAATGTTGTAATTTTTCTTCTTGTTTATTTAATTCTTTTATAAATGGTCAATGAAAAAAATACATTAGTCATACTTATAATCATCTCAATCCAAGATATCACTGTGTTTATTTAAAGTTATCTATCTATATATATATATATATATATATATATATATATAACTCTTGCGTTATTGAGTGAGTGACTGACTGACAGACAACGCACAGCCGAAACTACTGGGCGTAGAAAGCTGAAACTTGGTGTGTAGGTTCCTAGGACAGTGTAAGGGAGCACAAAGAAGGGATTTCCTGAAATCCCCACGGGAAACGGATTTATAATGACATACGAAGTTTTGGGCAAAAGCTAGTCCTACATATACGTACTAATTACCTATGGAACCGGTAATGTTTACTTGTAATTATTTTTTATTTTTCCCCCAAACACATTCACACACCCCCATTGGTGGAACCTGGTTAAATAATTATTTAACCAGGTTCCACCAATGGGGGTCATTATCATCAATGGGGTCAAGATCATTTTTATTGGTAACTGGTTAAATAATTATTTAACCAGGTTTTACCAAAAATAAAAATTAATAAATAAAAATGATATTTTCACATCAACGTAATATACGTTAGTACGGGGTTGATGTGCAATCACAATACACAAAAATTTGAAACATGTAAAGCGGTTTCAATGTTTAATTTGTAAGTGTAAATAACTAGAGCCACCAGGGCGATATTGGAATGGAAAGATGTGGAAAATCAAATTACGTCACTCCAGCCTGAAACGGTAAAAATGTGAAATTCGTTGTGCAGTTTCATTCGGAATACTCGTGAACGATTCTCATTTTTCCCATTTCTGCTGCCGGCTTTTTCCTGTAAACTGTTTTATCACTTATTAATAAAAAATAAAAAACAAACCGGTTCTGCTGCGTTCTGAAATGTGTTAAACCTCACGCTTAATTCAAATCTCTGCCAGCTATTATGAAATACGTTCTAAAGTTTTTGAGTTTATTCGTTACGAACAAAAATGCAGATCTTTTCACTGTTATATTAGTGAGTAAGAGAAATTGTTTTTTTCCCTATAGTTTTTTTTTTCTGCAGGATAACCTAATTACTATTATGTGCATATAACCTAAATGTCAAACCATTTACACTAAGAATAGCAATCTTCATCCAATTTGAATATAGCTCAGAAACGTACATATAAATTTACTGGGAAATTGCAATTCGCCTTTCTATGGAATAATAATGGAGCCTGTTGCCGAATTTAGATACATGTCGGCGCAAATGCAAGAACATTGCGTAGTTAGTATGTGTGTTTTTATTTATCGCTATTAACAACCAGCAATGTATGGCAAACTCGACGACAGCGTGGAGCCGGCATTACTTTTTTTATTTACTAGATCTCAAATTTGCATGCAACTCTGACTGATCTAGTATTATTTTAAAGCTGTTTTTGTGGAGAAAATAAATAATATTATTATTACAATGTGTGCACGCATAATAACCAAATCGCGAATTATTAAATAATTAGTTAACAACACAGGCAAGTCATTAAACCACTTCATGGCCAATAAATATGGCTAATAAGCCAGTTAATAATGTAGTATTATTCACCCATTTTGCGGATTAAATTAGCAAAACATTGAAGTTATTAATAGTTCCAAAATGATCCATAATTCATTGGAATAACTGAATATATTCTCATCTGGAGTAAACAAAATGTTATCATCAACGCAAACTTTTCATGAATACCTCAAACTCAGTCGGATTTTCAATGAGGCGACGGGAATTTTGTTCGAAAAAACTATAAGTTAAAAAAAAAACACACAACTTTTGCTGATAAAAGACAAAATGGTAATTTTAATTTTCTGTTTTTGTTTCAGGTAAAAGTTACAAATTCGGATGAGACGTGGACGTTGGTTTGAAGAAGTTATTGAATTTACAGGCTGGAACAAATTTTAGTTTAATAATTGGATTTTGTATGTATAAAGTCCGCTCAATACTTGAGATCCTACATTCGCTCTTGAAACTGAATTTTCTTCTTTCACTAAAGACTTATGGGCCTTACAAAGCTTATCGGATTGAACGACCGAACGAATACGACCAATACAATGATAATTAAAATAATACGAATTCCAAACGAGCCAATTACAGATCAATAATCCTCCTATTGGGGCTGGCAAATAAACATGGCGGCGTTCATTCGAAAATTGAATTATTCATTATGTTCGTTTTCTCCGAGTGGCGAAAATAGGTGTGTCCCTGTGACCTAGCTGTTACGTAAAAGGTTATTGGCACATTTCAAATTTATGGGTGCGATTTTATTACGAAACATACCTACGCATTGCATTCAAATGGATTTTTAAGTACATACGATTAAATAATTCTAAACATTTTAATTTCGATTTTTCAAAATCACGCTAGTTGTCGGAGCGTACTTAAAAAAATATATACGTCAAAAACGTGACATAAACACAGTGGAGCATTTTGTACTATTCACAGTTTCAAATTAATTGGAAAATAAGTAAAAAAAATACGACTACTATTTCGTAATCCATCGATTATAAGTCAATCAAGTTATCAACTCAACCATAGAGTGGAGTGTATTTTTTGCTATTTTCAGGAACATATTGCGATCAGACTTTGATTGATTCATGCATTTGTTTATTAGTTTTTTTCTCATTTACACATGGAAGTACATTATGCTTAGTAGATACTTGATAACGTATATATTTATTAAAATATTTTAATTACACCTACGTCAGTAAGTGCTTAAACAATTTTTATCGTGTATGAGATAATGAGACGGATAAAAAGTGAACTTCGTTAATTTGCAATGAAAATGTTTAGAACTCTAATTGTAAGACCCATATATGTACGCAAATAGATAAATAAATTGATTATTGTAGTAATATTTACCATATTATTTAAGTGTAAATAATTGTGTGAATGTATATTTTCGCTGTAGCCACATGGTCCGACTTCCTTTGTCCGACAGATCGGACTAATTTTGCACTTTCCATACAACCCCAAATTTAACTGTTAGTTACTTTTTAGCATTAAGTCCACCCATGGTACTTGTACACAATATATTTTTGTACAATAAAGTTTTACTCACTGTTCACTTTACGTCTACCACGATTTAGGTCGAGCAATATCAGCCGTTTGAGGGAGAAAATTGCAAGAGAAATTTCGATATAAGTTTCTCGGTTCATCTGCGATGCGCAGCTCGGAGAGTTATTAGTTGTGAAATTGGTTACTCTGTGATGTATTTTATTACAGAAAGTCTGCTTGTCTGTCTTTAACATGCTAAAATGGCTTCATGATTGACTGACATTTTTTTAAATTTTGGCAAAAATAATAGTTTATTTCAAAGTATATAGCGACTCACTGAACGCAAGTAACCCTTGTGACGTTACCGCAGTTCTGTAATTGTTGTATTTGTGTATGTAAGAAGAAAAATTACAAGATTAATCTTGTAATTTTTCTTAAAATTACAAGATCAATGTTGTAATTTTTCTTCTTGTTTATTTAATTCTTTTATAAATGGTCAATGAAAAAAATACATTAGTCATACTTATAATCATCTCAATCCAAGATATCACTGTGTTTATTTAAAGTTATCTATCTATATATATATATATATATATATATATATATATATATATATAACTCTTGCGTTATTGAGTGAGTGACTGACTGACAGACAACGCACAGCCGAAACTACTGGGCGTAGAAAGCTGAAACTTGGTGTGTAGGTTCCTAGGACAGTGTAAGGGAGCACAAAGAAGGGATTTCCTGAAATCCCCACGGGAAACGGATTTATAATGACATACGAAGTTTTGGGCAAAAGCTAGTCCTACATATACGTACTAATTACCTATGGAACCGGTAATGTTTACTTGTAATTATTTTTTATTTTTCCCCCAAACACATTCACACACCCCCATTGGTGGAACCTGGTTAAATAATTATTTAACAAGACAAAGGAAGACAAAGGAAGTCGGACCATGTGGCTACAGCGAAAATATACATTCACACAATTATTTACACTTAAATAATATGGTAAATATTACTACAATAATCAATTTATTTATCTATTTGCGTACATATATGGGTCTTACAATTAGAGTTCTAAACATTTTCATTGCAAATTAACGAAGTTCACTTTTTATCCGTCTCATTATCTCATACACGATAAAAATTGTTTAAGCACTTACTGACGTAGGTGTAATTAAAATATTTTAATAAATATATACGTTATCAAGTATCTACTAAGCATAATGTACTTCCATGTGTAAATGAGAAAAAAACTAATAAACAAATGCATGAATCAATCAAAGTCTGATCGCAATATGTTCCTGAAAATAGCAAAAAATACACTCCACTCTATGGTTGAGTTGATAACTTGATTGACTTATAATCGATGGATTACGAAATAGTAGTCGTATTTTTTTTACTTATTTTCCAATTAATTTGAAACTGTGAATAGTACAAAATGCTCCACTGTGTTTATGTCACGTTTTTGACGTATATATTTTTTTAAGTACGCTCCGACAACTAGCGTGATTTTGAAAAATCGAAATTAAAATGTTTAGAATTATTTAATCGTATGTACTTAAAAATCCATTTGAATGCAATGCGTAGGTATGTTTCGTAATAAAATCGCACCCATAAATTTGAAATGTGCCAATAACCTTTTACGTAACAGCTAGGTCACAGGGACACACCTATTTTCGCCACTCGGAGAAAACGAACATAATGAATAATTCAATTTTCGAATGAACGCCGCCATGTTTATTTGCCAGCCCCAATAGGAGGATTATTGATCTGTAATTGGCTCGTTTGGAATTCGTATTATTTTAATTATCATTGTATTGGTCGTATTCGTTCGGTCGTTCAATCCGATAAGCTTTGTAAGGCCCATAAGTCTTTAGTGAAAGAAGAAAATTCAGTTTCAAGAGCGAATGTAGGATCTCAAGTATTGAGCGGACTTTATACATACAAAATCCAATTATTAAACTAAAATTTGTTCCAGCCTGTAAATTCAATAACTTCTTCAAACCAACGTCCACGTCTCATCCGAATTTGTAACTTTTACCTGAAACAAAAACAGAAAATTAAAATTACCATTTTGTCTTTTATCAGCAAAAGTTGTGTGTTTTTTTTTTAACTTATAGTTTTTTCGAACAAAATTCCCGTCGCCTCATTGAAAATCCGACTGAGTTTGAGGTATTCATGAAAAGTTTGCGTTGATGATAACATTTTGTTTACTCCAGATGAGAATATATTCAGTTATTCCAATGAATTATGGATCATTTTGGAACTATTAATAACTTCAATGTTTTGTAACCCTTGTGACGTTACCGCAGTTCTGTAATTGTTGTATTTGTGTATGTAAGAAGAAAAATTACAAGATTAATCTTGTAATTTTTCTTAAAATTACAAGATCAATGTTGTAATTTTTCTTCTTGTTTATTTAATTCTTTTATAAATGGTCAATGAAAAAAATACATTAGTCATACTTATAATCATCTCAATCCAAGATATCACTGTGTTTATTTAAAGTTATCTATCTATATATATATATATATATATATATATATATAACTCTTGCGTTATTGAGTGAGTGACTGACTGACAGACAACGCACAGCCGAAACTACTGGGCGTAGAAAGCTGAAACTTGGTGTGTAGGTTCCTAGGACAGTGTAAGGGAGCACAAAGAAGGGATTTCCTGAAATCCCCACGGGAAACGGATTTATAATGACATACGAAGTTTTGGGCAAAAGCTAGTCCTACATATACGTACTAATTACCTATGGAACCGGTAATGTTTACTTGTAATTATTTTTTATTTTTCCCCCAAACACATTCACACACCCCCATTGGTGGAACCTGGTTAAATAATTATTTAACCAGGTTCCACCAATGGGGGTCATTATCATCAATGGGGTCAAGATCATTTTTATTGGTAACTGGTTAAATAATTATTTAACCAGGTTTTACCAAAAATAAAAATTAATAAATAAAAATGATATTTTCACATCAACGTAATATACGTTAGTACGGGGTTGATGTGCAATCACAATACACAAAAATTTGAAACATGTAAAGCGGTTTCAATGTTTAATTTGTAAGTGTAAATAACTAGAGCCACCAGGGCGATATTGGAATGGAAAGATGTGGAAAATCAAATTACGTCACTCCAGCCTGAAACGGTAAAAATGTGAAATTCGTTGTGCAGTTTCATTCGGAATACTCGTGAACGATTCTCATTTTTCCCATTTCTGCTGCCGGCTTTTTCCTGTAAACTGTTTTATCACTTATTAATAAAAAATAAAAAACAAACCGGTTCTGCTGCGTTCTGAAATGTGTTAAACCTCACGCTTAATTCAAATCTCTGCGAGCTATTATGAAATACGTTCTAAAGTTTTTGAGTTTATTCGTTACGAACAAAAATGCAGATCTTTTCACTGTTATATTAGTGAGTAAGAGAAATTGTTTTTTTCCCTATAGTTTTTTTTTTCTGCAGGATAACCTAATTACTATTATGTGCATATAACCTAAATGTCAAACCATTTACACTAAGAATAGCAATCTTCATCCAATTTGAATATAGCTCAGAAACGTACATATAAATTTACTGGGAAATTGCAATTCGCCTTTCTATGGAATAATAATGGAGCCTGTTGCCGAATTTAGATACATGTCGGCGCAAATGCAAGAACATTGCGTAGTTAGTATGTGTGTTTTTATTTATCGCAATTAACAGCCAGCAATGTATGGCAAACTCGACGGCAGCGTGGATGCGGCATTACTTTTTTTATTTACTAGATCTCAAATTTGCATGCACCTCTGACTGATCTAGTATTATTTTTAAGCTGTTTTTGTGGAGAAAATAAATAATATTATTATTACAATGTGTGCCAGCCTAATAACCAAATCGCGAATTATTAAATAATTTGTTAACAACACAGGCAAGTCATTAAACCACTTCATGGCCAATAAATATGGCTAATAAGTTAGTTAATAATGTAGTATTATTCACCCATTTTGCGGATTAAATTAGCGAAACATTGAAGTTATTAATAGTTCCAAAATGATCCATAATTCATTGGAATAACTGAATATATTCTCCTCTGGAGTAAACAAAACGTTATAATCAACGGAAACTTTTCATGAATACCTCAAACTCAGTCGGATTTTCAATGAGGCGACGGGAATTTTGTTCGAAAAAACTTTAAGTTAAAAAAAAAACACACAACTTTTGCTGATAAAAGACAAAATGGTAATTTTAATTTTCTGTTTTTGTTTCAGGTAAAAGTTACAAATTCGGGTGAAACTGAATCTTGAAACTGAATTTTCTTCTTTCAAAGCTTATCGGATTGAACGACTGAACGAATACGACCAATACAATGATAATTATAATAATACGAATTCCAAACGAGCCAATTACAGGTCAATAATCCTCCTATTGGGGCTGGCAAATAAACATGGCGGCGTTCATTCGAAAATTGAATTATTCATTATGTTCGTTTTCGCCGAGTGGCGAAAATAGGTGTGTCCCTGTGACCTAGCTGTTACGTAAAAGGTTATTGGCACATTTCAAATTTATGGGTGCGATTTTATTACGAAACATACCTACGCATTGCATTCAAATGGATTTTTAAGTACATACGATTAAATAATTCTAAACATTTTAATTTCGATTTTTCAAAATCACGCTAGTTGTCGGAGCGTACTTAAAAAAAAATATACGTCAAAAACGTGACATAAACACAGTGGAGCATTTTGCACTATTCACAGTTTCAAATTAATTGGAAAATAAGTAAAAAAATACGACTACTATTTCGTAATCCATCGATTATAAGTCAATCAAGTTATCAACTCAACCATAGAGTGGAGTGTATTTTTTGCTATTTTCAGGAACATATTGCGATCAGACTTTGATTGATTCATGCATTTGTTTATTAGTTTGTTTCTCATTTACACATGGAAGTACATTATGCTTAGTAGATACTTGATAACGTATATATTTATTAAAATATTTTAATTACACCTACGTCAGTAAGTGCTTAAACAATTTTTATCGTGTATGAGATAATGAGACGGATAAAAAGTGTGAACTTCGTTAATTTGCAATGAAAATGTTTAGAACCCTAATTGTAAGACCCACATATGTACACTTGCAAATAGATAAATAAATTGATTATTTTAGTAATATTTACCATATTATTTAAGTGTAAATAATTGTGTGAATGTATAATTTCGCTGTAGCCACATGGTCCGACTTCCTTTGTTCGACAGATCGGACTAATTTTGCACTTTCCATACAACCCCAAATTTAACTGTTAGTTACTGTTTTTAGCATTTAAGTCCACCCATGGTACTTGTACACAATATATTTTTGTACAATAAAATTTACGTAAATTAATAAATTTATCAATTTAAAGCAATTTATAATCTTCGTAACCAAACTAATAGGTTACCGAGTAAAATGGAATACTATTGTTTGACCTTAAATTTGTTCTAGTCTTTGATCTAACTTTTACTTAGATAAATATCCAAGTCCTGATTAAATTTCAAACTTTGTACAAGGAGTTAGTACTTACGAAAAACATTTTGCAAACTTTCTCCAGAATTGCTGGGGATTTCATATGGGTGGTACACCACCCATGAGATTTGACCACTGTGCATATTTCATAGAAACAAATTTTTGTTATGGATTTAATAAGTACTTACTAATTCCATGATTTTTGTACAAAAATTACATTTTTGGCGCAAGATTTTATTGTCGTCAGAGTGTCGCTTGTCATTGTGCATAGTGCATATGTGTCTAAATGAGCAAAATTATGCGGATTTACTATCAGCAACGCAGCCATTTTGGTATTCTCGTAATTAGTTTAGCTCGCAAACATTCAATTAATTTTCTATTTATTAATTAAGTTAGACGCTCAAATTAATTGAAATCATCTGTACTAATGTTTTTAGGTTTGAAATCATGAAATTGTGCGTGAAATGGAAAAGGTAATCTTGGCAAGACTGATTGGACAAGTAGAGTGATCGGGAAAACAGAACACTGATAAACTCAGGCAAAAATCCTATCGAGTAACTATGTACTCGATAGGATTATTGTTAGGTTAGTTCTTAAATATGATGGTTTTATATTCGACTGTACAGTCGACCGCATATCAAGATATGTACCTTGTTAGGCCGGCTATATATTTATGGCGACTGCGCCATCTATTACTTATTAGAAACAAATTTGAAATCTATTTATATAGGTTGATATGCTGGTGACTTAGTATACAAAATCGTATGACATTAATAATGTTTGAAACTCGATTCACAATGTAGGCACATGAATAGCGCTCACATAAACCCTGAATGGTAAGCCTATAGCAATAGGTACACCTGATGCATTCAAGATATAGGTTAATTGAATGAACCTCGCACTGCCCTACATATTCTATGAGAAAACTTGTTGCTTTCAGTCTTATAATGCATTCTTTAGCTGCAAGTCGAGTAAGAGTTACAACGCCTACAAGAAATGAAAGAGCATTAAATATTAGTTGGTTAGTGGAGTTTTAATGCTCCGGTAGGGGCTATATTTTTTGTATTTGAATTTTAAAGTGTACCATAGTTGTTGAAGTTGAAAAGTGAACTTGCAAATTCTTTGAATTTATAATGCATTTTGTGAAGATGAATTCATATTATTTAAGAGTGCACTGGAAACATCCAAACGACTTCAATAGGTATATATAGGTAATATTAGGATATACTATACAACCTTTTCAGTAATTAGGAATTTCGGAATAAAAAGTACCTACTCTATGTGTTATTTCTACCCACGTACCAAATTTCATAATAATCCGTCCGGTAGATTTTGCGTCAAAGAGTAACAAACATACATACACATATATCCTCACAAACTTTCGCATTTTTAATATTAGTAGGTTAGTACATTATTTCTCCATGGCTCAAAGAAACAAGCTTCAACTTTATTGATAGAGTTCTCGCACGTAGAAAATACTTAGTAGAAAAACAGGTTTTTTTTTTTCTAAATAAACATCAAATAACCTTATATTGCAAATACCAATAAACGTTCGCAAACATTGCCAATTCTCGACTGTTTATCAAAACTCGCTTAGAAATCGAAATGAACATCGATATTCCCTGTGGAACCATAATGTGTTTACGCCCAATATAACTATTCCCAGTTTCCTAAATAGTTTTATTGGAAGTAACGTAGAAAATAGTGAGAGTAAACCGCACCAATAATTGTAGACAATCTCCAAGTATCAAAATCTAAAAATATCTTGTCAATGTCAACCCCTCGTCTACTGTGATCTTGAAATGTCTATCACAACACATTACAGGCCCCTGGAACACGGCACTTTGGGACAAGTTTCACCACAAACCCAATCACATTTACCCTATCTGTTTATTGGTTTCAAAGATGTTTTGGGAAGAAAGCAACCCGGTACTTACCCAAATACATTATAGGAAATTGCATATTATATGCCTAAAAGTATGTTAGCTGTCAATATTAATCTTTGCTGTGTCCGAATAGACATATGTTGAATCCGTGTTTTCAATTATCATGCATTTGATATTTTGTAGTAAAACTATACTTTTTGATAGGGCAAAGGCATTACATTTTTATTCATATTACATTTTTATTCAGTTTCAAGTTTGTTTCTCTCTGCTTCCTCAGCCGCTGAGCGTTGGAGCTGAAAGTCCGTTTTTCTACTATTATTTCGTCTCCACTTATTCCAAGATCTGATCAACTGCAATTGCTTCATAGGAACTCCCAAGTTTCCTTATTATTTGCAGACAGTTCAGAAGCAAACATCTATCAAAATTCAAAATTCAATTCAAAGTTTGTTTTGTAGGTTATGCCATTTAATATCTGCAATTAGTCGAAAGCAAATATTGTTTGATTCAATCCATAAACTTTGAGTTTCGCTGGTCTCCATGTGGCTAATGTTGGGCAAACTTAAGCAATTAAAAATATTACGAATTCAAACAATAACTAGACCATTTGACTTTAAGTCACAGGATAAATTCTAAAGATGATAATAATAATATTACACCTCTAAGAGTATTAGGAATATGATCAAAAAATGGAAATAATAGATTTAAAAATATTTATTACAATATTTTACATGTCTGTCATATATAAGGGGAAAATATTCAGATCAATTATTTAGACATCTATAAAAAGCATCAAGTTATCAAAGGTATTGTTATCTTCAAGTTTACTTTCAACAACACAATTGGACATCTTCATTAATTCGTTAATTTCCGATAAGCTTTTACTATGAGTTTCTGGCAAAACATTATTTACTACATATAAAATTGCAGACATTGATAATAACGTTAGCAATAGTAAACCATATACTCCAATATGAGCAGTCAACGTTGGAATCCATTTTAAAATACTATTACCAAAGGCCCATAGGTATGCACAAGTTAAAGAACTGCCAATCCCTTTGTATGACATTGGAAATAGTTCTCCTAGAATGGAAAATGGCAACGCAGATGTACCCAGAGACATGAACATGATAAAACCTGTGATAAAACTCAAAACCAACCAAAGATAATCTTTAGCAAACATCTCAAATGATTGTAAAATTAACAATATCATTGTCATTGCTAAGAATACAAGAGAAAATGATCCAGTAAACAAAAACAGTGTTTTCCTTTTAATAATCTGAATCAAGACACAAGCAGTTAAAGAACATATTAAAGTCATTACATCCAAAATAATGGTACCTATATACTTGCCGTTAGCTAAATTAAAAACGTGTCTGAAAGAATAATTTGAGACCACATTTTCACCACTAAAACCAACAAAACTGAACAGCAATATCATAGTAGATAGGGGCTTAAGAAAATCGGCCTTTAACAAAGATTTCAGATAATCTACAACCTTCTCTCGGAGATTTAATCTTCTTATAGGCTTTATGACCATTTGTTGCAGTTTCCTTTTCTGCGTTGTTAGCAAATCATCTAATTCATTAAGGGCACTTTCATGAGCGCCTCTTAAGTTGTAAAAACACTCTTTTGCTTTTATTATATGACCTTGAGAGGTCAACCAGTAAGGACTTTCTGGAGAAAAGTAGGTTGCAATTAGAGGCGTCAGTGTTGTTAAAATACCAACTGATGAAATTAAACCCCAACATGATAACATTCCCGAAATGTGGCTAATCAATATTCCTAATGACATCATAGCAGTTTCTAGCATTAAAAATGTGGCTCTATAATTTGGATCGCAATATTCTGATATTATAATGCTGCTGGTTGCAACTGCTCCGCCTAGTGCGACATTATGTAGGATATTAACTGTGATAATGGTGCCTACATTTTTGGTGTCATAGCTTATTAACCAGCTGAGTAAAAGAGGTAGGGTGGTCGCATAAATAGCTATCTTCCTGCCTTTCTTCTGCATCAGCAAGGGTATAATGACAATTGATGGCAGGAACGCTATCTCCCCGGCGATCTCTGAAACAATAAATTTCTTCATCGCGACGGCCTTCTTATCGTTCAAGTTTTAATTTTCGCCTCATTTTAATGAACGAAAATTATGTTTTGCGCAATCTTCGTTTGATTTACGCGAGTTTAAATTGAGTTACGAACTTTGAAATGGTTACTAAAAATAAATCTAATTTTGACTGAGTAAATCAGACATCAAATCAGAAACTTAATGTTGGTACTCTCAGGTACAGCCAATAACATATCAACCTAATCCGACTTATTCCATTTGATATTAATGCAAAGTAACTTTAATAAGTAACATTATATAATGCTAACTTGCTAGTTTATGTATATGAATAAGTAACGATATTCTATAATGGACTTTACAGTCAAACTTACCAATGCTTTTCTGAACATCACTACTAAATCTCAAATGATTCCTCTCAGCATTTTGTTCCAGAAAACTTGATATAAATCCGAGGCTCAAACCGCAACTCAAAATCAAATTCAAAATTCCTGCGACAATGACAGTCTGAAATAATAAATATTACTTTCGTTCAGTATTATTTCAAATTACTTTTGGACAACGTTTTGTGAAGGTTCTCAATAGTAATGTATCAATAAATTATACTTCATTGAAATTTAAATATGAACCATTTATCGATGGTACCTTAGAAGAACCTTACCTGATTGAAAAAAGGTGTTCTGCTTATCATCTTAGCTGTTTTTCTAGTTAATATTTTCACATTTTATATGTTGATAAATATTCAACTACACTATTCGATCAAACCACTTGCAAAGAAACCATACCGATATCTGATATTCGTTCTACCCCGACAGCTGAGTCAATACACGTCAGAATAGTCTCGAATGGCGCAGAAAAATTTATTGTTTCGTCACACAGTTACATGGTAATGAAAATAGGATAATAGTTACATACATGGCTTTTGGCTTTTTGAGGAAGTTGTTTTGTGTGCCAAGGTTATTGTTATTATTTTTTTACCCGAGCGAAGTCAGGAAGGGCCGCTAGTTAGATTATGAGTAAACTTTGACGTCAATAGGAGATGTGAATGCAATGTTAAAAATATAAAATTTGAAATGACTCTTAGTTGTATGAAACAAGAATCGAAAGTTCAAGCTAATTGGTGAACACTGAATGTGTTATATTACCAATTAGCTTGAGCTGTCATTTAAGTGTGTTTAGCTGCAAATATTTATACGGCTAAAGTGTGACAATTCGAAAGATTTTTTGAAAAATAAGCCAGAAATGGGTGAACTCGTTTAATCTTCATTAGAGCATTATCATTCTTCTCAAGATCCGCACATCCGCAGTGTTATCTCTAGAATTAGTTGCAGAGTTCTGGAAACAATGGCCCCTGGCTGGCACAATGGCAGCAACGACCAGAGTGAATGAACAAATGACAATTTCTGGAACCTTTATAACTACTATTTAGCTTCGGTCATTTGGCGAGATTCGTCAGTCTGAATGTAATGATAATTTTGATCGGGATTGTGATGTTATTAAGAAAAAATATGTAGATAATGATAAAATACATTTTGCGAAACATAAATTGTGACTTAATTAAATAATTACCATCAAAAAGAGTTACTTGAGTTTTTTATCCATATTTTCCTGACCATTGCCAATAATTTAATTTGCTAATTAATATAAATTGCCAATTGAATAATTTAACCTATTGATACAATATAACGCGTGCGTATATAAAGCGTGAAGATGTAAGAAACACACGGAGAAACAAACAAATACAATTAAAGAATATGAGTTATATATACGATCATTTGGGAAGACATTTACTTCGTAATCAACCGTCTCGAATTGAATGAATATTTACGCAGAGTCTAGGGCAAGTGCCCAAATATTTAACTATAACACCGCTATTTTTCTCAGAGGAAAAGGAACGTTTCATTTAACTGCCTTATAACACAAAGTTCCTCCTCTATAAATATTTACTCGCGCTCCTAGTCCACAATTTCCCTTATTGCTTCCTGTACGGCCCTGGGGAATGATGTGGATAGATGTACAGACAACACCATATCACGTTACCCGCCACTGACCTTTATGCTATGACATTAGGGGCAGAATTCGCAATGAATCTGGATCCTGTGAGGCTAGATGTACATAATTACAAGACCTCTACACTAAATGTGATAAAATCGTGCCAACAACGCTTATGAGACGATAATTCTTACTAGATTATTTACAAGAATTTGCTTGGAGACAGAGCAAATGAAAAAAGTGTTTGTAAATATTTGTGGCACTAGCATTTACATTCGGAATATCTTATCTAGGAATACCTATATAATGTATTATAACTTTAGTACAAAACAAATTAATGTTAAGCATGATTGTATGAAATCGCAAAACATATGCACGAATCGATTCTAGTTTTGTGTGCACTGGGCAAATTACTTCCACTATTTTCTTTCCACATCTTAATAATTAGATTACATAAATTACTATATTGTTCTGTATTCTGATTAGCAAGGATCGAGATATCGGCTTTTATTAACAATAAATATTATATTAATAACGTATTTGTTCTAGGGCTGCTATCATGGGACTGCGGCGAGCACCAGGTCGACCTGGAGAAGGAGCTGGCCACCCTCACGGCGCAGGCACCCGAGGGGGAGGAGGCCAGATATGGTGAGTGACCTTCCCATCTCATAGCCATTACTTTATTACTGGACATACTAGACAATAACCCTTCTTAGTGATGATTTTAGTAATCTGGCATGGCTGGCTGACAAGAAAAGAGTTCTTATTTTCATTCTTTTATTTACAAGAATATTAAAAAGCTATCTAGCTCTAAAGCTCTAAAAAGGATTAGATTTAAAAAGCTAATTAGATTTAAAAGGATTTTTCAATATAATCAGTGTTTCAGCGTTGAAACAAACTATTTTAAATTCAAATTTTTAAATGTTATTATAGTATAGATTTAGGGTGAGTTGCTTTACTTTAACGTGCGCAGAAAAATGCAAAATAAATGCCAATTTGTCTAAACGTCAGCGGTGCGCCGATTAAAATTAACGTCAAATAAATTTGACGGTGCAACTCACCCTGCACAGATCGAAAGAGTCGTGAAATCTTTCCAATCCTATATTTTTGAAAGCTTTTGATTATTTATATTTAATTTCTTTATTATTTCAAGTCTTTTAAAGTTTTAAAATATTGTATTGGTCAGAAAAAAGCGTAGGCATTCGTCCCGGAAATTTGTCTGCTTTTGTGGATGCATAATTATGCTTGTAAATGTTGTGTTACTATTTTAAAATGAAGTTGTTTCTTACTCGAAATAAATTACCGAATTACCGAATAACCATTTTCAAAGCATGACCTATAAGATAAGCAAAATATATAGCAAGTTCCATAACGATATTTTCTCCAAAAAACCTAGTGAAAGATTTGCCTTTATAAATAGTAAATAGCTCAAAGCTGGACTGATAAAGCTAGGCCTGCGCAATGGCGGTCAGCCGCCGACAGAATGACGGATTGGTAGGGAAGACCAACAGGGTGGAAAGATAAATTGGATGGATTATGTAATTTCAGACGCTAGGCACTTTAGTTTGAAATTTATTATTGGAAATTCAGATATTTTTCTAAGGCATCTGGAGTTAGGCATATTATTATTTTTAGATGTTATTAATATTATAATTCAACACAATTTTAAATTGAACATATCAGCCTTTTTCGTGTCCATTTCTTAGAAAATATTTTTAGAAAAATATGTTGTTTCAAATAAAATACTTACTACCTATCAATTCCAAGAAATATCATAATAATTTAGGTTTAGTACAAGGCCTAAACCTAAATTATTATGTATAGGATAAAGCCTGTTAGAAAAACTTTTGTGTTCGAAAACGTTTCCTTTATCAGAAAATTATCAAAGCCTATAAAACTATCTTGAAAGGAGAGCCCTGTGCTTTCCCTTTGATATTCTTCCAAGCGATTAGAGTCCTTATAGACATGTATTTGTTCCTGAAAAATGGCATTTTGCTGTTTATAATGTTACTGACAAACGAGTCTTTGTCGTGTTCACCCCGAGTCATTCCTTAGAAATATCAAATTGATAAATCACAAAATATTAGTGAAGTAAGTTTTTATTTCAATATAATTTTCGTCCTGTTTCTGTCTCTCTCTCTCTCTCTTATCTAAGCGCTTTACCTGTTTCTTTCTTAGCCGTTGATTGTTGGAGCCCATTTTTCGTCATACCTATACATACATATTATCACGACGGTTTCCCATAGGCATGGACAGGAAAACATTAGAAGTGTTACTCGCTTCCTATATATTTGTCATATAAATTCACCATTCTTACAAATTACAAATCTAACAAACCAAATATTTAACAAGCAATATCATTTTAATTACGCACACGCTTTCTACCATATTAGTTCCAGGGGAAATGTTTTAATAAATATTACTTGTGCTAAAACTAATTTATAAATATTTCTGTCTTGATTAAAATTCCTAAATTGAGCAGAATTCTTACTCACGTCCAATTTCAACCCTGCAATGCATCCATCGTCATAAAAGTTTCTACTCTCTTTGCTTCGGGAGATCTACGTTGAATTATAGTTTTACTAATATTTCATTAGATAAAGCTATCTTTATAGATTGTAATCTTGTCAGCTATTGTTCTCAAATATTACTTTCAAATTATTTGTTTTCTTACTCGTGAATGGAGACTCTTATAAATATTTGAAATATTACAAGACTATTATGTATAAAGATTTACATACTTATTTTCAATCGACTAATTAGAGTCTTATCTGACTTTTACCTTTAACACAATCTTACAATAGTAATTAGTCTTTTGCAAACTAGTGACGAATCAAGTCACATTCCTCAATTTTACTTGTTTAAAAAATAAAATGATGGCTATAGGCTGCTCTCGAAAGGGATTTGTCGAAAAAGGAAGGGGAGGCCTTTGCCCAGCAGTGGGGCACATCGACAGGCTAGAAATCTGGAACTGGTTAGCTCGATCTTTTATTAAAAGTTTTTTTTTTTGTTTGGTTAATTATACATATATATATATATATAAGTATATATATTTTCCTTTCATCAGCACTTGATCACAATCATAATATGTTTCAATATACCTTTTGACCATGTACTTTATTCTGTACTTACATGTTATATTACTGATAAAAAATTATACATAAATTTATATTTAAAAAATGGTAAGCCCTTCTGGCATAATAGGGACCAACACTGTTTGAATGAGTTTCTTTCGGCATTTCTTCTCAGCAGTGGTCGTTCCGAAATGCTAGTAGTTTGTAGCTTTGGTAAACATCATTTAATTTAGATTATGACGTGAAAAAGTGCCTGTGAAGGCCTAATTTCTGAATAAATGATTTGATTTTGATTTTTGAAATTAAAACAAAAGCTTAAAAATCTAATTCTATTTTCGTAATTTTGATCTCTATCTTGGCAGTTTTATCTCCAATGCTAAGCGGATTGAAGTTCAAAGCCCTATTATTAACAAACTTTGTCTTTGGCATTGAATCTCGAACTTCGCCTCATTATGGATTCTGAACTGCTGTGCCTGTATCTACTGCATATTTTAATGTCGTTTCGTCACTGTTACTTAATTCAATCATTTATACAGCTCTTGGTATTCTATTTTTAGTCTGGTTTTCGTCTTTGTTTGTTGAAACACTAGTTTGATTTCTTAAGCTCTGTGACGAGAGATTTAGTCATTTTTATCGTTATGTATATTCTATTATGGAATTTTAAGGTTTCTTAAAGGAGATAAGGTATTTATTTCATTTTAGTAAGTTTAGTTTGGATTATTATTTATGGTAGACGGTGTGTGTAACGTTATAATATGCCTATTATGATTTGTAAAAAGAAATTTGATTCTGTTTCTTGTTTCTCTTCTTTTTACCAAGTACATTTATTTCCCTTTCCTTGAATATTTGCGTCCGACATCTCGAAAGATGTGTCGGACGCAAAATATTCACGTCGATAAAGTTGCATTAAGACATTGACAGGTACTTTTTGTTAATCGTTTCGGAATAATTAACTTCATTATTCTTCAAAATAATATCACGTCGGTTCGTCTTCTGTTTATAAAAAAGGACAAAGACTTTTTTTTTTTAAATACTAAATTATATTAAACCTTCCACAGATATATATATATATTAGGAAAAACCACACAGATTGAGCTAGCCCCAAAGTAAGTTCGAGACTTGTGTTATGGGATACTAACTCAACGATACTTATTTTATAACAAATACATATATAGATAAAAATCTAAGACCCAAGCCAATCAGAAAAAGATCATTTTCCATCATGACCCGACCGGGGATCGAACCCGGGACCTCTCGGTTCAGAGGCAAGCACTTTGCCACTGCGCCACCGAGGTCGTCCTTAGCTAGAGGTTTATAAGTTTGTAGACACCCCTAGCTGATTTATGGTCCTAGTATCCAGGTTCTTGTAATAAGATCCACATCATCTATCTTGTCAGCAGAACATTGAGGTAGTCGACTATGATAAGCTGCTATTGGGGTCATTATTATGCCCGGACTTTGTAATATCCCATATCTACTGATGTTTATGTAATTGTTCTTTTTTTATATTGCACTATTTGACGACCTCGGTGGCGCAGTGGTAAAGTTCTTGCCACTGAACCGAGAGGTCCCGGGTTCGATCCCCGGTCGGGTCATGATGGAAAATGATCTTTTTCTGATTGGCCCGGGTCTTGGATGTTTATCTATATATGTATTTGTTATAAAATATAGTATCGTTGAGTTAGTATCCCATAACACAAGTCTCGAACATACTTTGGGGCTAGCTCAATCTGTGTGATTTGTCCTAATATATTTATTTATTTATTTATTTATTTATATAAATTACCACAAAATCTAGAAGGTAAAATAAAGGGCCTATTAAGCAGTGAGCAGAAAAAGGGCTACTTTTAAACTTTCGCGTTGCATAATTATGTATTAAACGGCGATAGTCGCCCAGTGATCACGGACCTTTTCTAACAACAAGGTTCGAATCGTCTGGGAATTAAAAAAGGTATGTGCGCGTTTAATATTGGTCGTTTATATATAAGAAAAAGGGCTGATGATAATGAGTGGACATGATTCATTTTTGCGTGTGTAATTAATACTTACATTCATTAGGACTTTGATCATATGTCCGGGTAAATTTAATAAAATGCAAAATTTTGATCAGAGATCATACTTTTAATAACACTCACAACTTCGCAAAAATGACGATCCTTGTGAAAAATTCTCGAAGTTCCGTGCCGTGGCCCCATAGGTAACATTTGTCCGTAAATTTTCCACCTACCCTGATCTCCGGAGACCTGACACGAATAAAACTGAACACTGCCGGCGTTACGTACGAGAATACTGGAAAATTCACAAGCAACGCTGTATGGAATTTTAGATAAAAAAATCATTGGCGAGACATGATTTGCGAATTTTACTATCGTGTCCTGTAATATTAATAACCTACTTTTAAAAATTATCTGTTTTTCACAGTAAATTCTATATTTAAACTTGATTTTTTTCTATTGCCTCACCTCTCTCTGTCTCTTTCTAATACCTTGGTTATATCCGGGACTGTGACACCGCGACACTTTCGTATGGCGTCACCTCTTCTTGAGAATGCTATTAGGGCCTGCCTGCCAAGCAAGGCTGTGTGTACTTTAGTTATCCACGGAGTTAGTTATCCATTATATAGAGTAGTAAGATTCTAGGGCGGGGCAGGTACATTGTAGCTTTTTGAGAAACTAAAAATTTGACGTCAAGGTTTCTGAATAAATAAATACTTTTACTTCAGAGCACACGCCAACTCGCAGTTTCAATAGTTACAGCAAGAAACTCTTTGTTTGAAACTACATTTGAATATCTTGTCTTGAAAGTGCTAAACGCTAAACTTTATACCTACGCTATTAGATTCCCGTCTTAGTTGGAGAACTGGCTTGCGTTCCTGCATTTGCAATTCAATATGCTGCAGCATTTACTTCGATAAGTCGAATATAAGGTGAGCAATTAGTCAGAATACAAATTAATGAACTACTTTTCAGTTCAATAACTACTTATATTTTGTAAAAAAAAAGGTTATTAAATATCAAATATGTAATCCTAACATATTATAAAACAAAGTCTTCGGCCGCGTTTGTCTATCTGTTCGCGTTACTTAAATCAAATCATTTATTCAGAAATTAGATCTTCACAGGCACTTTTTCATGTCAAAATTTATATTAAATAGTAATTTCTCACAAGCTACATACTACTGGCATTTCGGAACGACCACTGCTGAGAAGAAATGCCGAAAGAAACTCCGTGTTGATCCCTATCATGCCAGAAGGGCTTACCATTATTGTTTCTTAGAAGTTTTTTTTTCTAATACTATAACATAGTACTCAAAAACCAATGCATGGAATTTCATGCGGTTTTCACCAATAGATAGTGTGATTCCTGAGTTAAGTTTTTACCCGAGATAAGCCGGGACGGGCCACTAGTTTATTAAAAAATAATAGAGATCTATATAAATTTCCAATTGGGTTAACTTAAAATGCTATTTTAGAAAATGCGAAAACGGAGAAAAATTCTCACGTAAAAATGTTATGTAACAAAAACTTACGACACTGAACCAAAGTGCTGAAAGATCTTTCATGTTCCATAAAAAGTAGCTGTTATACAATACTTTAATCGTTTTGCCAAACTCGGAAAGTTACTTTATCTCTTTCTGCCCCAGTGGACTCTGGAGGCTGTTTACATTGAGCTAGTTGACTGACAAGTGAAAGTGCTTAGTCTATCCCAATCAATCCCAACTTAATTATTATAAATGAGAAAGTAAGTTTGTTTGTTTGTTACCACTTCATTCTTTATCTTCTCAAATAATCTTCTGGAAATTTTTCATACATGTAATTTGAAGTACGAAAAAGGACATAGGAATAGTATATAGTATAGTAATAGAATATGAAAGGTATATTTCATCCTGGAAAAATAACTGCTCCCGTGGGATATACACGCGGGCAGAGCCGCGGGCGAAAGCTAAACTAATATTGTAAACGGAAGAAGTACTTTTTGTTTTGTTTGTTGAGGAGTAATTTTCGGAATACTCAATTAATCTCCAATATTCTCTCACCAGTAAGTACGTTATTCCTACGGGAGGAAATCCCTAGAATGGAGCTAGTATAAAATAAAAAATATTATGAGGTCTTTAAAAAATTATACAACGCTTAGGTTAACTTTGTTACATAAAAAAGAATAATCCCATGAATTAAGAATTCTCATCCGTCCAAAAGGAAGGCTAGTGACCCAGCACATCAAATAGTTATTAAGGAAGATTAGAAATTCTAAGACACAAATGAGGGACAACAAATCATGAATTATGGGATGACCTTAGTCTAACAGCGGATACACGATGAGACATGCGAAAGGATATTACTAAGGATATTACCGAACAGTATTCTAACGACTAAGCATTACTTGTACTGTAGCCTATACTATACCTACTACTCTACTCGTCTACTGCCTCAATGTGATTATTGTCTAATGACTGGAAACTGACGATAACCGGTAATGGCCGGGTCGTGAACATAAAGGTTTTAATGTTACACAAATAAATGTGTCTAAATCATGAAACGATTGTATTATATTATTTTATTTTATTATTTACTAGATTTTGTCCGCGGCTTCGCCTGCGTCAATTCTCTTACGGGGACAGTTCATAGATCTATCATTTCTTGCTTCATTATATTATTTTATATTATATTATTTACTTAGCTTTTGTTCACATTTGGCGGTCTTATCGCTTTCTCTTGTCTGAACGTTTTCCTGGTTTCTTCCCCAGCCATTGAGCGACGGAGCCCAGGGTCCGCTTTCCTACTTTTTCGTCTCCTCTTCGCACGGTCATCGGCATCCCTAGTTTTCTGACCATTGTCACGAATATCATCCATGACTATATCATACCGTATCGCTCAAAGCGGAGTGTGTAGATATTACTAACAAGCTAACAAAGTTCAAGAATTTTATGTAATACGAGTATATCTTATTATCGTTGTTACATGTCAGATACCTTTAAATAATTGAATAAAGTCCGATGCCATTGTTAGCAATATTAACACAATAATGTAGGAAAAAGGAATATAAGTTTTCCTGTTAATGGAACCTAAAATATGGTAATTCAATATCGGGCGTCCATTTAATTTGGACGGGACCACCGAGCACGGATGACGGCCAAGATAAAAGCGAAGGTCACACGTCAATCCCGGGGAATCCCTTTTATCCAGGGAATTTAACACCGAGATTGGGGGCAATTGATGAAATATACATGTGTTTACTAACCTTAGCGTCAGGGAAAACTTTCATTGGATCGATATATTGGTTGTAAGTTTTATAACATTCAGATTATAATTTCTTCTAGCGGTCCATATCAGCTTTGCTCAGATAAAATCATAATAAATTATACACCAAAACCTTTCTCAAGAATCACTCTATCTATAGAAAAAAAACACATCTAAATCCGTTTGCCATAAGAATGTACGATTCGTATGAACGTTATGGAATGTTTCAAATATCGACCAAAAAATGTGAATATTTTTTTATGATATCTTGAGAATTACTATTCTATCATTATGAGAGTATAAACTTCGCTATAGTATTAAAATGCAAGCACATTTTCCAATATCCCTGTAGTGCAATGCCAACAGTCGCTGTTCTACTTAGCACAGACGGAATCTAAAAGATTTCATTCAATTGATCTTCTTGACGACCTCGGTGGCGCAGTGGTAAGATTCTTGCCACTGAACCGAGAGGTCCCGGGTTCGATCCCCGGTCGGGTCATGATGGAAAATGATATTTTTCTGATTGGCCCGGATCTTGGATGTTTATCTATATATGTATTTATTATAAAATATAGTATCGTTGAATTAGTATCCCATAACACAAGTCTCGAACTTACTTTGGGGCTAGCTCAATCTGTGTGATTTGTCCTAATATATTTATTTATTATTATTTATTTAATTACCAAAGTAGACTGCATTTGCAAACTTGATTGCAAGCAAATCCACTTTTATTCCTAAAGAATTGATTCTTATCTTATTAATTAATTATAGAAATATTGCCTATCAGCTGTTAAGGCGTGTCCCTTAGTCGCCTCGTACGACATCTATTGGAGGATTTGGAGTGCTTGTATTCTCGGCGATACCACATTCCCCATAAACGCGATTGTACCTTTAATAAGATTCTTAACTTTCTTCATTTTGATCAAAATACTTCTCTTACCTATTTCTTTATGTACTAGATGTTGCCCGGAGCTTCGCTCCCGTGGGAATTTTGACAAACAACTAACATCTTGGATAATGTACCTTTCGAATGGTGAAAGATTTTTTGTAATGGGTTCGGTAGTTTCAGAGATTATCCAGCTCAAACATACTCACAAACGATTACCTCTTTATAATAGTAGTATAGACTTTTGGCCAAACATTTTGTTTCTTTGTACTCTTGTGAAAGAGTTCATACAAAATTGGATATATTATGAATGAAGTTTGGGAGCCCACAGCGCTCAATGTTGACTTGGGCGAGTTCTTTTGTAGAAACTGTGCAGGTATGAATATTTATTAACTTCAAATGAGGATATACAATTGAATTTAAGAATACATTCATGCCAAATTTCGTTTAAACTATTGCAAAATTCGAGCTCAACGTTATATTGAAATACGCGTATTTCTGATCCATTTGCGAATAAAAAAAAATATCAACACTGATTCAAAAAAGTATCATTCAGTCTCGCAAAATAAAACATTTCAGTATAGCCTGTGAAAATCTCCTATGCCTGGAATAGTGCAAAACATTTATCCCGTTTCGTATTGTCCTGCCAACCAATTAGCCTGCACAAAAAAGTGCACAGCTATATTTTCGCAAGCTCTGTGAATTTTAAAACAATGAGAAAATATGTTTCTTTCATAACCTTGTTTATAATCCATTTATCCAATTTTGTATGAAATAATTATATACATATAGTAATCATACTAATATCAAATCAAAAACAAATCATTTATTCAGAAATTAGGCCTTCACAGGCACTTTTTCACGTCATATTCTAAATTAATTGATATTTACCAAAGCTACAAACTACAGCATTTCGGAACGACCACATGCTGAGGCTGAGAAGAAATGCCGAAAGAAACTCATTCAAACAGTGTTGATCCCTATTATGCCAGAAGGGCTTACTATTTTTTAAATATAAATTTATGTATATTTTTTATCAATAATAATATGTGTATAATTAACCAAATAAAAAACTTTTAATAAAAGATCGAGCTGACTAATTCCCCCCGACAGCACCCGTTCACGCGTTAACGCGTTTATACCAGGGACCGGACAAGCCGTTCGTTTGCTTAATCCTTTGAGAAAAAAGCTTTCCTATATTCTTGTCTTACCTGTTCAATGGCTAACCCAATCCAATGACTATCCCATATGGTAAGGCTAACCCTTTCAAAGGATTTCCCATATGATATGGCTAACTCTTTCGAGGGGGTAACTCGTTCGTTATAGCGCTTACCCTGTTCGGCTTTCCCCTTAAATGTCTGCGGGGGGAGAGGGGTGTAGTTTTCATCACACCCCGCTCCTGTGCAAATTTGCGTAGCTCCGTGTGTGAAGAGCCTAAAAGACACGAAACGACACATTGAATCGTGTAAATAATAGCCCACCGGTTTACCGCACGCGCTTAGTAGGTATTTGTTGTGCATTGCAATTTATTCAAATTAAGACCGTATGGCCTGAGCTTAAAGCGTAAATTAGCCTGCTATCTGAACGGGTAACCCCTTCGTATGACTTCCTCAAAGAAAGGGTTTTGTAGTCGTTGATATAGCGCTTACCAAAGCAAATTGAACGGGTTACAGCACCGAACGGCTTTCGAAAGCAAACCCATTCCAAAAACCCCTTCAAAACTCGTGAACATACGAAAGTCAGTCTGTCTATTCCGCTTTCACGGCTAAACTGCTAGGCCGATTTCGATGAAATCTTGTATGCATGTAGTTAAAGATTTCCGTTCAAATATAGGCTACTGTTTTTCAAATATCAACCTTCACACGACTCTAATGAAGCAGCGTGAAAATGCTAGTTAATTATAATTACATTCTTACAAAACAGCTTTTTGCTTTCCCACAAGCCGTTTAAAACTGGTTTTATTTAAACTTGTAGCTTTAAAAAACAAAATTAACGCGATGAAAGCTCCGAGGCTTCATATGAAAGCCATTAATTAAGCTTTTAAAAACAATTGCCCGTGTAAGCTTATTGTTACGTTATTAATTACTGAAAGCTTCATAAATTTTTATTTGCCGATATCAGTTTCGCTTTATCACAGTGTTTACGAAGTAATAAATGTTTATGGAAACAAACAAATATTGATATTATTAGTCTGTCTTTATTATAGATTTCATGTTTTTATTAATCTTAGCATTTAAAATACAAAAGTAATTTTAAGATAATTTAAATGCTAAGATATTTTAAATGTTTATTTATTGAGTTTTTTTGAAATTCTGTAGGTATTTTTTTGAAATGAAAACTTCTTTACCGGCGTTGTGCACTTTTTGTGATGGGTGAAAAATGTTAAACTCGCGTCAGGACACGTGACCCTGATCGAAAATTCGTAAAACGTCACAAATGCACAACGTTAATATTCAAGTTTTCACTTCTGCCGGCACTGCCGGAGTGCAATCCATTTTTTTTATATCCTAAGGTTAAACCAAATCCATTTAAATCTCCATCCTCGTAGCCGACTGCGATAACGTAAGAAAACGAGAATAACCCAGAAAATTGCTAGAAACCAAGCACAAAAGATCCACAATTGAACTGCGCAACAAATAAAAGCGATCTAGGGTTCTACGTAAAGTATAGAGAGTTCAGAAGAGTAATTACCTATATATAAATATATTAGCACAAATCACACAGATTGAGCTAGCCCCAAAGTAAGTTCGAGACTTGTGTTATGGGATAATCCCATAACACAAGTCTCGAACTTACTCCCAAGTCTCGACCCAGGCCAATCAGAAAAAGTTCATTTTCCATCATGACCGGACTGGGGATTGAACCCGGGACCTCACGGTTCAGAGGCAAGCACTTTACCACTGCGCCACCATATCGTCAAAATACATTAAATGTTTGACAAGGAATATTTCTTATTATTTTACATAATATAAATAATTATATGCGTTACACATACTTTCTGGACTTATTGGTTTTTCTAATGAAAATATTCGACAGCGTAAAACGAAGGACATTCGGCCTAAGTTAGTGGTAAAAGCACTATCTCGATTAAGTCAGGGTCCTTGGTTCGCGTTCAGAAAATGTTAATTATCTCATAAAATTGTATTTGTCGTGAAAAAATACCTAAACACGTCTTTTTTGTGAATAAATTATTTTACACAGTTTTTCCCCGAAACGATGAGTTAGCTAAAGTCAGTGTTGATAATAAACATATCATTTCAAGATTGTTTTTGAATAATACCACAGTATAAATATGAGGACATAATTTCTGTTACTGTACTGTCTGACTGGAGATTGGAGTCGGAATTCGGGCAAGTGGGCCGGGCTCCGATAGCGGGTATAATGGCAATGGCTTCCAAAATGGCGTCCTTCGGAATTGCGACTGAATGTCTAGTTTACATGCCGACCGCCCTCCGTCGATAGCCTTCCGAAGGATGATCCAATCTTACATCAATTAATATGCGCTATTCGTAATAATGATAAAATTATTTTGTATATAATGATAAAATTCAAATTTTCTTTTAGACATATCGATGCCTATTCATAATTTTTTAAATAAATAAAAAATAATTTAATAATTGTCACTTAATATTATGCCTACAGGTCAGCCATAGAGGTCTATAAAAGATTATTTAGTACACAATTGGAACTGAGCAATCCAATTTTCATACCGAAACTCGCTGTGAAATTTCACCACTATGCATTTATCGCAGATGGATGAATTTGATTTGTTGGATATCTACAATTTCGGTGGATATCTACAATATCCACCGAAATTCAAGTAGTAGGTAACATTAAGATTTAAAAGTTTTCCCTCACAAAATGCGGCATAAACACGAGCATCTAGCAAAGACGTCAGAAGGGATTATATAAGGGCTTATGAACTTTAGCGTAAATGCGAAGCGTGGTACACGTTGCAAAGTAGACTTTGAAACAGAATTACCACAGGGCTTTTCATAAAATCATTATTTTGCTCTAAAAGCGTTTGTTTTTTTTTCTAATGTTTAGTAATTCCTCATTCGATTTCAACAACCGGAAAACGCTCGGATGAGATGAGATTATGATTAAACAGAAAAGCTAACAAAATAATCAGATTTCTTTGCATTAAGCGCATCAAATTCCGTCGCCACATGAAGGCATTACTCCCACTGTTGGGCAAAGCCTTCCTTGTCTGCTTCCATAACTGTTTCCCGCCATTCTGTCTATAAGCCTACCTGTCTTTCCGCCACCGCCGACCCCTGGTATAAAAATTAAATATAAAATATATAGTTTAAATAAATACATATTTTTAGTAGCAAGAAATATTATCTATACTTCTATATCTATAATATTATATAAAGAGGTAAGCGTTTGTGAGTTAGTGAGTTTTGAGGCGGGTAATCTCCGAAACTACCGAATCGATTTCAAAAATTCTTTTAATCATCCAATGGTGAAATCCAAGATTGCTATAGGCTATATTTTATCTCAAAATTCCCAAGGGAGCGAAGCCCCGGGCAATATCTAGTAATATAATATTTAGGTACGACGCGCCACAAATTGGCCTTTCTGTGACTGGCTTTTCGCGCTAATTAAGTAGTCACTTTGACTCCAATTCGTCCCTTCATGAAGTGTTATTTGCTCGTCCTTTCCCTTCAAGGTCTCGACCAAGGTTAGGCATTATCTGGAGAGACTCGTGAAGATTTATGTCGGCAAAAACGATGGGAATTGGACTCGAAATCAGGAAATATTGCTCGTAATTCTTTTAACCATATTTTTGTGTTGAGATTTATTGGTGAGATGAAAAGGTATAAGGGAATATTTATTTCTTATTTAGTGTGTTATTGTGAACACTGGTATCAAATTTTAGGGAAAATAATCCTTACATACCTATTATAAAACAAAGTCCTCTGCTGCATCTGTCTGTCTGTCTGTTCGCGATAAACTTAAAAACTACTGCACGGGTTTTCATGCGGTTTTACCAATAGATATTTTGGTTCCTAGGGAAGGTTTAGGTGTATAATTTATCTGTCGAGCAAAAAAAGCGGCACGGCCGTACCATCCTTTTCTCGAAGCAATTCAGGCCAATTTCGAACCCCAATAACTTCGTTGTGGATAAAACAGGAAGTCTGCATTTTCAGTAACTAAGCAGGTATTGTATAACATTTTGGAATTTCGGTAACATATTGTAAATGTTTTGGAATTTCGGTCTAGTTTTCTAGTTACACCAACTGCATTAATAACTTAATCATGCATTAATAAACTAATAACTTAATGTAATCCCATAGAAATATAGGAAATTACAAAGTTACATTTGCAGTTAATGAAGCATTGTACCTATATAATGGAAAGGGAAAATATATCGAAATATGAAAAAAAAAACTACTTTCCATACAAATTCGACTTATGACTACAAAAAGAAGTGAGATGACTAAAACCCTAGTCTTGTCTCTAAAAGTGCGAGACTTGGGTTTTTTACAGCATATTTTTGATGGCATTATGTTTTTACCCGAGAGAAGCCGGGAAGGACCGCTAGTGTAATATATTTTGTGTTGACTTTGATATAAAAAAATTGTATTTATTATTATAAACGATATTCTATTCTATTTTCTGTATGCCCGCTTCTTCAAATAAAAAAACAACTAGTTATAGGTGAACCCATAAATATTAGAGGTATTATCAAAATCTGTATGCGTTGTATATGAAATGGAAGTGTTTTGCTTTGCGATTGGCTATAACGGACGATTTTTGTGGCTAACATAAATAGGATAATTGTATCCCAAAATTTCTACAAAAGCAAAGCCCTGTGGAACAGTTAAAACAGGCAGAAACCATACAACTTTCCCGTCCTTGGTCAGGCAAGGTCTCTGTCAAGGTTCGAGCGAGGCTTATGAAGATTTATCACCTCAAAAACGGGGAGAATAGACGGCAATATTGGGTGGGTCGGGAACGCTAATGTTGCTACCAATACGCCCTGCGCAATTAATGTCATATTTTCTAAACGAGATTTTCCCTGAATGTGTGTCGTTAAACGTGAATTATTATTAGTTGGCTAAGGAAAAACAGTGCAATGACATTTCAGACAAAAGAGAGATTTTGTAGCCTATAACAGCTGTCCATACTTGCTAATTTGTATTTTCTTTTTTTTTGTTTGACTATACTATTATTATAAAGAGGTACGCGTTTGTGAATTTGTGAGTTTGTATGTTTGAGGCGGGTTATCTCCGAAACTACTGAACCAATTCCAACAATTATTTCACCATTAGAAAGGTACATTATCCAAGTTTGCTATTATATTTTATCTCAAAATTCCCACGGGAGCGAAGCACCGGGCAACATCTAGTAATTAATAAACTCAAAAAGTAATAGGCCAATTTTAATTTAATTTGATGCAGAGATAGACGAATTTTATATAATAAACAACTTTATGTCTTGCTACAGGCGAGCGTCTGATCCAGTACGCTTCAGAGAACCTGGTGACGGAGATCCTGATCCACCCGCAGATGAACACGCTGATGCAGTGCATGAGGAACCTGCTCAGCTCGTTCACCAGGCACAGACACTTGGTGCACGCCGGCTACACGTTCGCCGGCAACGGCTCCTGGATTATGCA
This sequence comes from Plodia interpunctella, assembly GCF_027563975.2. NCBI lineage: Eukaryota > Metazoa > Arthropoda > Insecta > Lepidoptera > Pyralidae > Plodia > Plodia interpunctella. Next base: position 813,351 of record NC_071308.1, on the reverse strand, counting down.
GGTAAAACTTACAGACTGAAAAGTATTCTTATTTCCATTATCTTGTTCTTGATTTCTGATGCTATCCCACTGCTGGGCAAATGCCTGTATCTCCAAGCTATTCCATCCAACGCAAGCAACCATTTCTTATAGGTTCATTATAGGTTCGCAAATCACTACTACTACGAACGCTTTCTTGGTTTGCCACGAAATAGCAATATGTTCTTTCAGCATTTCTTCTCAGCATTGGTTCCGAAATGCCAGTACTTTGTATCTGTTTGAGGAGCTACTGTATAAAATAAAATTTGACGTGAATGAAACATGCCTGTAAAGTTCTAACTGTTTTAGATCTCAAGTTTAATAAGATCGATTGTTATAGTCTATTCTGCATTTTGATTCAGGATTTCCTTATGCAACAGCAAATTACAAATTAGAATGAAATCTAGTCGAGCTCTAATACCGAAACTAAATAAATAAAGCATTTTATACGAGATATACGTTATCCTATTTCCATCTCGACATTAAATGAAACATCGAAAATCCATTTAAGGAATCACATTTCGCCGAAATTAATCTCTAATTCGTTGCCTATCTGCGCCGCCATTTTCTGCCCACCCATGAATATTTGATGCGTATTTTCTGCTTGAATTAAATCAATAACGCTATTAAACATAATATAATTATATTGAAATATTACTCATAAGAAGGCATGTGGCCCAGCTGATGGTAATTGGTCTACTACAGCTTAGTTAAAAGAAAAATATAATGCTAGCACTGCTGTTTGACGCCAGAAATGGATGAGAGTGAGGTACCCATGCAGACGACCTTTGAACCAGGTTCTATCTCTGGGCATTATATTAATTATATAGGTACACAATACTTACATCATTATTCTATCGTATGTTAAACTGAAACTCTTTTAATTCTTTTCTCTTCTACAATCTTCTTCTACTTTTCAATATTCTCACTTCAACATTAAAAAACCTTCTCTCAAACTTCTCAGGAATTACATAAAATGTAAATGAATCTTACCCAACATCCCTCACTAACTTCATTCGGCGTGATAACCGCCATTTGAACAACGTAATCAATTTAACTTCAGAGCGAGCAGCTTTCGTCAATTCATGTCAGATATATTTTGAGTTGAGTGTCTGTGATCGATTAATTTGATGACCTAAATTTATTGGTATAAGCAATTGAATATCTGTAACTTTAGGTAATGATGGTATGATAATCATATCAGCATAAAGTCTCACGTTTACAAATTCAGGAGACTCAAAACAAATATAGTTGGAAAGAGGTTGGACGAAAAAGAATCACACAGCTAACAAACAAGCCTTCAGGCGCTTGGTAAAAAAATCTGGTATTAATTAGGTCGCAAGTCTATGGATGTGTAGATTTATCAGCAAAGCCAGCCAACGTTTAATTTCCGTAACTGCAAGTGACAAAGTGACTCTCGGATGGAAACAGGATGAGAACTGAATGCGGCGTCATAGTTTCTAATTATATTGCTGTAAAGTTAAGGCCTCTATACATATTGCAACTTGTCTTGTAACTGAGAGGGATGCACGTATGTGATAGAAGTATATGGCTCTCATTACTTCTTTTTCTATTGTACACGTGTCTCTCTCGGTTGCAGCATTAAGTCGCAATGTGTATCGAACACTTTCGTATTGTCAGTGCAGTAACGTGACATGTAGGTCGGTTTTCGTCTAATTGTACCACCTATGAGTTATTCACAAAGTGATAATTGTAATGGCGTTACTAACTACAAGAACTTAATGATATTCAATGTAAATATAACAAACATATGAATATAACGTAAGATCTTTATATTTTTCTATATTTTTCTATTGAAATTTAGACAAAAGTAATTGATACGAAAAAATAATTTTAAAGTTAATATTATCCAATGTGTAATATTATAAAATAAAATTCAACGATACAGGAGTTACAGTAAATACAAAGTAAATTCGGTTATATTGATGCGTAATCCCTTACCCGATTTTTTATTTCCCGAGTTATTAAATCCCGAGTTATTAAATCTTCATCGGTTATATGGCTTCATCTTGTTTCTATTTGTATATTTTCATTTAATGAAATAAAATTAAAATGGAAATATGTTCAAAATAATTGAATTTGTCGCATTATTAAATGTTCAAAGGATAAAATTGAATGGACATTTCCTCAAAGGCTATGTAATATTACGATGTCATTTTTAGCCATTACGAATCTAGGTATGGACTTTTAAACGAATGAATTAAGCGATTCAATAAAAAAAAAAGCTTGTGTCCAGAAACGAAGTTTATTTAAGACCTTCATTCTCACATTATATGAGAGCTTGTTTCATATGCAAAAAGTTTGGGCAATGTCATATTCTAAATAAAATATTATTTATCAAAGCTAATAGCTTCTAGCGACCTTTTGGAACGACCACGGCAGAGATGAAATGCCAGAAGAAACTCATTCAAACAGGTTCCCAACAAGTCAGAAATGTCACCTTATATTTATCTCTTGCAGGACGGCACATTTTCTTTAGCAGACTTCACCGATGCATACCAAGAGAACGAGGTGCAGCGCGTGATCCGCGCGTACGAAAACTCCATTTCGATCGACATACACTGCTCCACCAGTGGGGGCGGCGAGTGGGCCAAGCTCCCAGAGATGCCCTTCGTCAAACACTGCAAGATTAGGGTCAACCCCACGGATATTCTAGACTCCGGCTCGCAGGCCATCAAGAATTTTGTCGGTAAGTGTTTTCTTTTTTATTCTTCATAGTCGTATTCCTCATGGCTGAGGGTCGTGGTCATTACGTGGAATGAAACACACACAACAACTTTCTTGGCATTATTAATGGAGTGGTTTGCCATTGCCTTTTCACATTTCACACACAAGTTAATAATGTTAATAATAATCAACCAGTGTGCAGGTTTCCTCACGATGTTTTCCTTCACCGGAAGCAAGTGGTGGTCGATGAAAACTACTATACATGAGTCAGATTTGAATACAAACCCATATGGCACGAGTAGGATTCGAACCTGGGACCTTTTGATCCACAGGCGGGCGTCTTAACCATTACACCACGTTTTTTTTATGCTACTACCCAAAAAAAATGTGATGTAATTGACATTATTAATAAAAACACTGTCTACAACTAGATTGTCGTGTTGTAGGGAACTATAGTCGACTTTTCGGTTGATAATCACGTGTCAGTGACCTGTTTTTTCATTAATGGTGTGATGTCTTCAGGGTTTTATTATGTCTGTGAGTTTTTTCCTTCTCTATTTACATGATTAATCAATATCAACAAAACTTTAATGGTTATACTCGTATGATACACTACTCCTTGGGTGTAATCGATTATAGTCAATGTATATTTCTATGATTATAGTTAAATATAATCATCATTTAATTGTCACACTGTCAAAACATTGAAAATTAGAGCAAATACTTTAAAAAAGTTATATTTAAAAAAATTATATATATATATATATATATATCAGTTATTCCGTGTGTTTAAAATATTGTCAATATTCTGACAAGTTATACATTAAACTGAAACTAATTAAATAAAATTAATCTATTTAAAGTTATAGCCGTCAACTTTATTCGAGGACAATTTGGGACTTCTATCAAGTTATAATTACGAGCGGTCCAAATTGAGTCGTCGTGAATGATTCAGACTGCAATGTAGGTCAGACAGGCAGGTGGGTACAGTCGACTGCGGCAACGTATCCTGCGTAGATCTTTATACTCTGGAAATAGCGATGACATTGCAATGAATGTTTTTAGGACTTGCCGTTGGCTGTACAGGTACGATCAATATGCGTACGGTCCCGTCTCATATTGCTAGGAATTTTGTGACCTAGTTATTTATGTGTTTAGTTTCGTGACTTAGAGTCGTAATGTTTCAAAGTTGGTTTAGGTTTCAAGTAGGTAATTATATATGAACATGTGAAAGTTTTCCAATTTAATAAAGGCAGATTTACCATTTTTGTTTAACTAATTATTCAACGAACGCCTGTTCTTATAACATTTGTTTTCAATTGTCGGAGTGCAGTCATACTTTGTAAATCTACTTCTTGTTGATTAAACTAATGACTCCCTTTGTAGACTAGCTAATTGATATTACCGCTACTATAGTTAAGATAAATTTGAAGAAAAATATTGTACTGCTTGTTAGGTATAGCTAAGAAAATGATATGTTTTTTCTTTGTGATAGATTATATTAAAAATGAAAAAAGAAAGTTCTTAGTTTAGTTCATATTGAAACAAATAGATTTATGATGTCGACTTGTACCAAACTTTTGGTATAACTTCTCTGAAACATATGAATCACAACTACTATACTCTCAGTTTTAAAGCAATATTGTAATTAATATTGTATTTAAGAATAGCTTTTAGTGCTAAACGCGTCGCTGAGTAATGTATTTCTTCTGTTACTTCCATTTGTGTTTATTTCGATACGATGAACATGTAAAAATCGTAATGTAAATTGTAAAACGTTCTGGACGCTGCGACACAAGCGTCGCTTAGTGCAAAGTCCACAGTCCAACTTATAAATTGTAAATCTAACTACTAAAATGATTCTGTCAATTATTGTACTTCTTTTCTTTTGTGAATAAAGTTATTATTATTATATTATTATTATTAGTTGATAATGAGGCGAAACAAACAGCAGACAATGCTTTTTCACCAAAACGCCTGAAAGCCAGAAAATTTCAGAATTTGATTACATTAACCCCGCAGTTCTCGTGAACGAACGTTTCCATTCGATAGTGCAAATCCAATGACGAGCGAATGGGCCCCGCTTCAGCCGAATTCAATAAGATCCTAGTTCCTCGGATCCCATCTGCGCACGTCATTTCAAAAGGTTCTAGAATTAGGAAATATATCTATGTAAATGTATGAGTTAATTCCAACCTACAAATAAATTTACGAATTTTTTCTTTCTGACATCGTTGACCCTTATTTTGAGACTGGTGTCCATGGGCGGTGTTTGCTTACCATCAGGCCGCATGCTTGTTTGCCCACTGTGTTATAAAAACACAGTAAACTTAGATTTCCAGTAAATAACAGATCCATCCATACATATAATAAATCTGTAAGTACCTACGAGACATTAAAGAAAAAAATATTATAGGGGGTCTTTATGGGAATGTGTACGTGTACTAATAGAAGCCAAAACTTTTTTTTTTAATTTTTGTTTGTCTGTTCACGCATCACGCAAAAACTGCAGGATGGATTTGGATGCGATTTTTACAGTTGTATAGCGAATGATCTAACTTAACATCTGCTGCTTATAACCCGGGATATTGACAATAATAAGTTACGAACGCACGAAATAAACGCGGACGAAGCATAAGCTAGTTTGCAATAAATTCTTTTAAGACCTTTATGAATATGAAAGGACGCAATCAGATAAGAGTGAGAGAGAGAATACGTGTTAAAGTATAATTTCCGATATCAACAGACAGCGACACAAGTTCCTACACAACATTAGTCGTAGCTGAGTGAATAATGTTGAATCAAACTGGTTGTATTCAGCTAACGATGCCTCTTGTGGTGTCGCAGACGGGTTGTGAATGCTGAATAGTCTGTGAATACTGCTTCTCTATTGAATAATAATGGATATGTATAATCTGATGTTACTAGAGCAGCAAGTCACTATATTGATGATATATTTGTCTTTGTAATAGTAATAGAATCTCGTATGACATGCTAAAAAATAATTGTACACTGAACGACTATATACAAATTTTATGTTCGTTAAAAAAATTATAGAATTATTATTACTGTCATGAGTGATTCCATCGAACGTTTTCAAATTGCAATATTTAGGCTCATTATCCGCATTTAAGTCAAATATGAATTACAATGATGACGAATATAAAATGCAATATAACAGTGATTCAGATCATAATTAATAATTACAATTTGATTTACTTCGTGCTATTCAAGCCACGATACGAGAAGCAGATTTATAAAGACAGCAGATTTTTGTACCGGCTTTTATTTAAAAAACATAATAAGTTTACACTTATCCTTTCGCAGGAATCACGCTATTAATTGATGAAAACCGGGCGTAATAGTTTTTAAGTTCATCACAAATAGACAGACATACTACAGAGGACTTTGTTTTATAATATGTAAGGACTAAGGATACTGCAAAAATATGTACGACCTATACAAAAATATTGGTTTCGGGTACTGATTTCGATGCATCAGTATCGGAAACTTGCTTAAGGGAGAAACGAAGCTGCACATCTCGAAATCTACTTACAAATCTCAGAACAGCCGACAACACCTCACAAATTACCACAATTGTGCCCCATAGTTCAGAACTACTCACAAATTCATGTTTCGCCTACAAGCGTCGGAACTCTGTTGACATTTGCATGGATCTAAACTTAATGTGCCAACTCAGGCTTCAGATAGTTTCTGTTGCTACCACAGTTAGTTTTGGAGTTTTCAGTGCTTTATTAGACGAGCAAAAATGTTGAAAATTTCTCTGCATTGCTGTCTGCTGCTTACAGGGACGATTTTTGTCACCATGTGTCAAAGACAAAGATTATTTATTTGCAAAAACATGAGTTTACATTTTTTTACAATGTGGTGTTAAAAATAAACTTAATCCAATCATGTTTCACCGTCCACGGGTATGCGAATTTAAATGGAGAGCATGCTATCATCCCACAAAACAAAATCGAATAAATAAAAGTAGATTAACTAATTTTTATCTAAATCTATCATTAAAAAATCGTTCAAATTATAATAACATATATCAATCATCAAGGATCTTTTTAAATAAATTTAAATTCTGATCCTTAACTTGTTGTGGAATTTTGTTATAAATTTTAGGTGCCATACATACAATACTTTTACTGAGTAATGCCGTTTTAGAAGGGTGTAAACATAGTCTGTACACACAAACATGTGTTTGTGACACTGTCACTGACAATGATATTGACCCCAAATATGCGTACGCATGTACATACGTGCACATGGTAATAGTAAACTACTTATCTCGACTGATAGTAGACACGCTATGAAGAACCTGGTAGGTTATAATTGTTATATTAATAACTTAAGTGTTCTTTAAATTTGCTTCCCGCTACTTTATATACAACACTCTGTATTTTTACTGGTAAAATAAGTTTTTTTTTTTAGAAAAATGTCTTTTTTGACACAAGCTTTCATTATTGTCAGCGATCCTACTGCATTCAATGTGTGACATGTCCGTGTAGTAAACTGTTGAGGAGTTCCCACGTTTGTAGCCGCAGTGGGGGTGCACCTGAGTGCTTATCATAATAATGCATTGTCATTCAAACTAAACGTGTGCATGAAATTTCAGCTCATATGGTGTTCGAGACATAGTTACATTGCAAGTTAAATAATAGCTTTTAAAAAGCCCTGGGTTCCTTCATAGAAGCGAGTATTCGGGAAATGAAAGCTTGGACTATGTGAATTACATTCATTATAATGCTGTAATCTACTTCAAATCATATTTTACGACCTGCAAACGTTTTCGTGACTACCACGATGATTTTAAGTTAGTTTTTATTCATGTTTTACGACTAACCTTGGGCTTAATAAGAAGTTTCGGCCGAGGCTTTATCGATCCCTTTATTTGAAGTTCTTTTAGTAAATGATAGACTTAATTTATCGTCATTTATAAATTATTTTGACAAACCTTCACCTTTCCTACTTGTCATAGTCGCTGCTTCATCATTATCTATTTTAAATAGATCATATTATAGTTAAGTTTCTAATAATACTCCATATATAGTACTCTCTCTCTCTGTATGTCTTTTTTCAAGTGTGTTATTGCTAATACTTATGTTAGATTTTATTCAAGTCGCCGAAAAGCATTTGATGTAACTTTTACGATTACCTATCTCTACTTGTCTCTTATTCATCAGTCTGATTTGTGTGTTCCAGATATTTTCAACTATGACACTCGAAATCTTAAAAAAAATTACTTAAATTTACAACTTGCAAATCAAAATCAAATCATTTATTCAGAAATTAGTCCTTCACAGGCACTTTTTCACGTCATATTCTAAATTAAATTATATTTACCAAAGCTACAAACTACTGGCATTTCGGAACGACCACTGCTGAGAAGAAATGCCGAAAGAAACTCATTCGAACAGTGTTGGTCACTATTATGCCAGAAGGGCTTACCGTTTTTCAAATATTAAATTTATGTATAATTTTTTATTTGCCTGAAGTTTTAACCCTTTTTGAATTCGATCTAAAAATCATTAGTAAATTTTTTCAAATCAGAAATAGGTATTTATATATTTACTAGAGGCCCATCCCGGTTTCGCTTGGAAGAAATAAATTAAACACCCTTTCTCAGGTAACTGTCTCAAGGTATTATTGAAAACCATCGAAAAATCCGTCGAATAGTTTCTGAGTTTCTCAGACGCGACAACATACTTCTTTTTACAATATATAAGGATTTTCATATAATCTATCTTAGGACTTAAACAACATTAATATAGAACGAGTTAGCAACTCACACCCGCCCGTAGCTGTTGGGAACTAAAGCAACTTTGCCTACAAATCGTAACTTTGACCGTGTAATTAACTTCTAGGCATTGTGTGGGTAGTTGAACATTTCCAATTACAGTCTTTGTTTATTATTTTATGAATACGCGTCTTAATCTGAATACTACTCTCCATTTTTTCTATTAATACACTTTTGAATAATACTAGCGATATTATACATTTATCATACTTATTTTATGTCCACTGGAGCTAGCAAGAATTTTTGAAAATAAACAGCGCCTTCTATCGTATATAACAGGAACTATTCATATATCTATCCTATTATTATAAAGAGGTAAGCGTTTGTGAGTTTGTATATTTGAAGCGGGCAAACTCCGAAACTACCGAACCAATTTCAAAAATTCTTTCACCATTAGAAAGGTACATTATCCAAGATTGCTATAGGCTATAATTTATCTCAAAATTCCCACGGGAGCGAAGCCACGGGCAACATCTAGTCTGTTGTATTCCTTCTTTATTTATTACTATACCCTGTTGCCAACTAAATATACCTCGGTCTGGAGTAACATACTGGTTAAAAGTAGTTATAACTTTAATGTGATTACGAAGTTTCAATTGCTTCCATAACTGCTGTACTTAACTATTTAGTTAGAGTACCTACGTTATACTACCTCATATAAATATTCATATATTTCGTTCAACTGAGTGTAACAGTGATGCGGTGGTGGTGTATTGGTTAAGAACCCCGGCTGTGTATCTAAAGGTCCCAGGTTCGAATCCTACTCGTGCCACATGAGTTTGTATACCAATCTGACTCATGTATAGTAGTTTTCATCGACCACCACTTGCTTCCGGTGAAGGAAAAACATCGTGAGGAAACCTGCACACTGGTTGATTATTAACTTGTGTGTGAAATGGATAAGGCAATGGCAAACCACTGCATTAATAATGCCAAGAAAGTTGTTACGTGTGTTTCTTTCCATGTAATGACCACGACCCTCAGCCATGAGGAATACGACTATGAAGAAGAGGGGTGTACCACGGACATTAGTTTCTTGTTCGGTATTACTATTTATATTGGCTTACTCGTGTAGTGTCAATTCTTTATTTGACATCGAATGATACTTAGTTTTAAGCTCAAGTTAAAGCGTAATTTAAGCTAAAGTATGTTTTGTCTCGTTCTGTCGATGTTATGATGAAAAGTGAATTAATGACATAACATATTTTGGCTTAAACTATGTTATGTTTGTGTTTCATTCCACGAGCTCCCATTCCAATTTTTATTGTCTTTAAATGTAAATAATGGGTTTGTATCCGAAATAAAATATAAATAAATATATTAGGACAAATCACACAGATTGAGCAAGCCGCAAAGTAAGTTCGAGACTTGTGTTATGGGATACTAACTCAACGATATTATATTGTATAATATATATATAAATAGATAAACATCCAAGACCCAGGTCAATCTGAAAAATATCTTTTTCCATGTTGACCTGACCGGGGATCGATCCTAGGACCACTCTGTTCACTGGCAAGAACTTTACCACTACACCACTCTATCTACACTAGTATTCTATGATTAGGCATAGAATACTCATTATTTATTTTGTGTTGTTCTTTTAATAAAAAATACTGAAAAAATATAGACAAAGGGAAGAATAGTTATCCGAGGCCAAATTATGAATCTAAAGGGCGGTAAGCTATTTCTATCGCTCAAATCACAAAAATGCTTCCACAATACTATACAAATTTACGGTCTGTCGAGAACAATCTACAGAACAGAACTCGAAACGTACAAAGATCGCATTTGTCTGTGGTGATTTACAATTTCCTCCCGCCAATTTTGATGTCATCGGTTTATTGTGCCAAGTTTTGTGGCGCAATAACCTAAAAGACAATTGGTTCTTTCCAATTTTCAAGATAAGATACAATCCAGAATGTTCTCACAGTTTTTTTTTACTCGGAAAACATTTTATACTGTATCTTGGAAGCGTTGGTGTTAAACTTAATAACTTCAAATCGAAATCAAATCATTTATTCAGAAATTAGGTCTTCACAGGCACTTTTTCACGTCATATTCTAAATTAAATGATGTTTACTAAAGCTACAAACTACTAGCATTTCGGAACGACCACTGCTGAGAAGAAATACCGAAAGCAACTCATTCAAACAGTGTTGGTCCCTATTATGCCAGAAGGGCTTACCATTTTTTAAATATAAATTTATGTATAATTTTTTATCAGTGATATAACAATGTAAGTACACAATAAAGTACATGGTCAAAAGGTATACTGAAACATATTATGATTGTGATCAAGTGCTGATGAATTAACCAAACAAAAAAAAACTTTTAATAAAAGATCGAGCTGACCAGTTCCCCCGTTCCCCTTCTAAATAATTTACTTGCAAATAATAACAATAATCGTTTTTAATACGAATAAATCAGTTGATAAAAACTTTGAAAATTCAATGAAATGGAAAACGAAAATATGTATGCATTGAAATGGTATTTTGTTTCTTAATTACATAATTGATTTAAATATATGAATCGCAATTTTGATTAATAATCAAATATTCATTGACAACATATTCATAACGATAATTTCATTTGTACCATACAATGTTATGTAACTTTAGAAATATCTACTAACTTTAGTCTATCTGTCAGTTCCGCTTTCACGGCTAAACCGCCGGACCGACTTTAGTAAATTTTGGTATACATGTAGTTATAGTTCATAGTTCTTTATTGCTTTCATTTGGTGTACATTAGGTCTTATTGTAAGTAACATTTTAAGTGCACAAATGAGCCAATTTAATTCACGTTATACAATATTAAATATTAAATTATTTTTAATATTAAAGCATTATATTATTTTATATTATAGTTAATTAATTTATTAAAAATAAAAATACAAATAAAAAATATTAAAAAAAAATTCGAAATGATATAAAAATTACAATAATTGACTTTCAGTTTAAGTACCTCGTGGTTAAAGAACCACGTTCAAACGTAGACTACTTTTTGAACATAATATCAACCACAAAATGACAATAATGGGGGGTGAAAGTTTGTATGAAAATCATATCTGTTCCGCTTTCAGAGAGAAATTCACGCGGGCGAAGCGCCGGGCAAAAGCTAGTTGATTTTATAATTATACTTTTTTCCTTCATTCTTCTGCAATAGAATCAAATCTATTGCGATCCAATTAGGGTATAATTAAAGTATATTCCGAACATCTTTTAGAAGGAAAGTAAATTAAATAAAATACAAATGATAAGCAATGAATGGTACTGGAAAGGCCTAAATTTGTGTTGATGGATGAGCAGCAAGGAAATAGCTTTCACTTTTTACATTATGATTCATATGTTCTTTTGCTCTAAACTGGGCATTCAATTCTTAAAAATAGGTCCTATCGGGAAAGTAGACCAATAGTTCTGAAGCGATTCTTTTACTTTTTTACTTGTATCTGACTGAAAAGAAAATTTGTTCTAAAATTTAATTTTGCATATGAGCCCGTAGCGTTTAGTGAAATTTAAAAACCTATTTTGACATATTAATTTGACGTAGTATTTTAATTTTTTTAAAATGATAAAATTTTGAAAGTACAAATGTTTGATTTGTACATTTGTTTGAGTTGTGTGGCTACAAAATTCGTACTAATATTATAAAGAGAAAAGTCTTGTATTCTTGTTTTTTATTTGTAACGAATAAAATCAAAACTACTGGGACGATTTTGTTTAAATTTGGCACAGATATAGAAGAATCCTTCAGGAGTGAAGTAATCAACTTTAAAAATAAATAATATGGTTTTAACTACTTTGAAACTTTCGCGTTGCATAATTTTATACTAAATAACAGATATTAAACCCGCACATACCTATTCTATTTCCCAGACGTTTCGGACCTCGGCGCCCAGTGACCAGATATGTGCGTGTTGAATAGCTATCATTTAGTATATAAAATGGTTTTATCCGAGCCAAACCGGGACGGGCCGTTAGTGTGGTATATTTCAGCGAATATCAGCCATTGCTCAATGTTAACATAAGCAAACAAGCAATGGACTGAGTAAGAAACATGAATGTCGAATTGGACACCATTCAGCCGGTAATGTATATAACTTCAAATAAAGAATTTTGTATTTCAAACAGAGAAATAAATATCATTCATCCAGATGAACGAATGAATAGCGTTTCACATAAGAAAATTCTTCAAAAATACTAAGCCTTCGTGCATTTCCAATAAGTGCTATTGAAAAAAGCTAAAAAAGGCATTGAAAGCTATAGAGAAACGTTTCCATGAAATAGGATGGCTTTTGAAGAGCCCTATTGAATGCTGGAACGAACTCTTAAAGAATTTTCAATATTCACCATTTTAAATACGCGATTTAAGACGAGGCCAAGAAGAAAGTTGGCATTTTTTTCTTAAAATGTTGAAATTATGTATGTATTTATGCAGTGTCGTAGTGACGTCACTATTACGGAATCTAAAAACATTCTTACGAGAAAGTCATATTAATGCAATATTAATAAAATAAATTAAATAAAATGATATTAAACTATCATGTTTAGTTATTTATATATAGGTACTTTTATATATTTAATTTTTTACTTACTCAAATGGTAACAGCGTCATTTTTATGCATTTTCATTAAAATTAACTTTGGAAATTTATAAAACCTCTCTTACAGCTTGTAATATAAATCCTCATTGTACGTATCAAATTCTGTGTCCATTATAGGTCAAAGAAAATTTTAATGAAAAATCAACATAATTTTCTTACTTTAGTCAAATGAATTACTTGATTTTAAACTCTACTTAAAGTGGGTTGCACCAGTCTATTTTGACGTTAACTTTATCCTGAGCAGAAAGCAAAGTACGCCATTTTGCCTAAACGACAATTTGTCTGGTTAAAGAATCCTAAGTACATTAAAATCTCCTTGTGGCGACGACATCTACCACGCCACATGCACAACGACGCAGATGTAAAAAGCCGACCAAACGCAACGAATAACAAGCCACACAAGTGATCCACGACTCTACGGACAGATGGCACTATGGTCGACTAACTACTAGAAGCTAATAAGCCTAGATCGCGCAGACAGTGCGTTTTCGATTGGAAGCATAAATACAACCTCCGACATGACACCGTCGGAGCCGTGCGGTTCCCCAGGTGCAACACCTAGCCTGGCGGGAAGATCTTCCCTTTGTGGCGGTCGAGCATAATCACCTAGCTCCCGCTACATCCTCATTTTTATAAAGCAATAAAAAAATAAAACTAAGTTATGACTAATTAAACCGCTTATTCCGAGTATAATATTTTAACCTCTATTGAAATAAGCAATTTTCGTCGTTAATCCATTCACCTAGGGTATAAAATGGGTTATTAAACGTGGAGTTAATAGGGTGGAAATATACAGGTTTCTCAGGTCATTGATTAGGGTGCCTGAGGTTGGGAGATCTAGGTCATATGTTGCTAAGGCGGAGATGAAAATAGGTTTTTCATATATATATAGAACTGTATACTGTCTTTAGTTTATGATTTATATAAAAAGTATCCCACAGAAATTATTTATTTTATTTTAGATAAGAATGTTTTCAACACACTCGCTCATAAATAAAACAATACAAAAATAGTCGCTTGTTGACTTCAAATGTGTCGATAAATTGTTGTGCATTACATTACATACTCTGTTTTGTTAACGCTATCCGCTACGCATCCCGCGAAAATCCCGTCTATGTAATGACACACTTCAAATATAGCAACTGTTACATAAAACGTCGAACCGTGGAATTAGTAAATAGTATTATATTTTTTGTTCCGTTTCGTCAACAGTTTCCTTGAAGTTAGTAAATGACTCGAAATCCTTCAGGCCATATCCGGATGTCAATCTGAAATGCTAATGTTTGCCAATTTGTATGGTAATCCAGCCTAGAAGTCATGTTGCTGAGTGCAAAAGAGCCTATTTTTCTATGGATTCAAGAAATTAACTTTATGTATTGTATATATTTTTGACGTGACAACGTCTTAAATTAGGTTGCGGCTGGGAGTCACTTATGAAAAAGTGTAACGCCCGGTAACGTTACGATGAGTCACCGAACGAGAGAGAGGCCCGCCGAATGCCTTGCGTCTCTCTCCCACTCAACTATGATCGGTCTGCCGCGCGCGTAAAAAGACGTTGTCACGTAAAATCTTCGCCCGTAAAACCGACTTTACAGGCAACCATTTTTTTTTATTATTTACCTTTATTTGTTATTTTATTTGTTATTTTAAAAGACTGCGGTGAAGTTTGTTGCGAAGAAGCTGCCTTCTCTTTCACCTACGCTAATAAGTAAATTTTTAAGATCAACATTGTAACGTCAATTTGTATATGGGTCTGGATCAAAGATTTTGGATATGGGGATTATCCAAAATCTTTGGTTTGGATAGTCTAGTAAATAAATGAAATTTATTTATTTCAGGTAATGAATGGATGGTTCTCAAAATTTCTCGACCGCTGGGGACGCGCTGTCATTACAATTTATCAAATCTTAACAAAGAGAATAATTTGTTTTACTATCTGACTTTAAAATAATTAATCTGAACTGTGATAATGTACATTTTATGAACGATTGATTTTGGAAATGATTCTTTCCTCAAGAAAATTGACGGATCGTAATGACAGCGCGATCATAGCGGTCGAAATGCTCTGAGAGCCAAATATATTATCCATAGAATTAGTAGATAGTAGGTACTCAGGAGTACCTACTTTCCATGATTTTATATCCTAAATGTCATCTTAAATGTGCCCCATTGCTAAGTCCGGTCCACGGAATTAGTAAGTACTAGTACTTACCCTGCAATTAGTAAAGATAACGCAGAAATTGTATGAAGTTTCTACGTAAGCCAACGCATGTCATGTCAAAACCACAACATGCCCACAGCGCGACTCAGCAAAATAGAGCACGGCCTGTGGCTGAATGAAAAAATCGGAATTAAAATCGAATTTCCCCACAGCATACCTCGAGCCATATGTGGTGCCAGCGAGCCTGGACCAGCTGCTGGTGTCGAGCGACGTGGTCGGCAACATCAGGTTCAGCCACCCGACGCTGTATGTGTTCCCGGGGGGACAGGGCGACGCTGCACTCTTCGGCATTAACGGATTCAACATGCTCGGTAATGTTTCGAAATATTTTTTATTTATTACAGGTTCGTAGCACGTGGAAACCCCCTAAAACCCCTTGCTACTGCCAACCCTTATAGGAAACATACGTGATGATATGTATGTATACGAGCTGTTTACTCGCCAGCGTCGAATAGTATTTCTGAAAACTTTTTAACGTAATTATATCTTTTTTTTATTAATGTTCATGACAATTACTTGATCAAATTTCATTCAAGTATCAATATTTTTGTGTATTAGTCAATTAAATCGTTTTTGGTCCTCTTTTCAACATGATTTTTACCCCCTTTTACCCCCATTTATAGTATTTTTTGGGTTTGTTCATTTTCAACTTATAAATAGAAAACTAAGCACAAAGGTGGTGATCTAAAAATTGCTGGCTTGATGTTGTCAAGGATGATATGCTTGCCTATGGTGGCAATTAGGGGTGCCAACGACCGCGTCAAGTTAAGACGAATATATAGGAAGGTTCCAGGGATCCAACTCTCTCTCTCTCTCACAACTGTTGAAGAAGTAACCGGGAATACACTTAGATGAGAGATACGTAAGTTTTCATAATTGTATTTTGCTTGAATCAAATTCGCAAAAACGAATAGATTTGACTTTATGATATTGTAAAAGCTTTTGTAACTTGATTTATAACACAAATTATATTGCTTTCCTAAATCCAACATAACATTGTACAAAACAAAACGCTTGCAAGTCATTCTAACAGAATGATAGCGCCGAGTCACTATAGTTACTTAGTCATATGTTCAGTTCGCTTCTCCCAATTTTCCTAAGCGAGTTTATGGATTTTGCTCCAGGTTAGATCAAATTTTTGTGGATATTCCATCTGTTATTGGCTCGCCGCCAATCGCCAAGGCCTCCAGGTATTCGCTTTGATACGCCTCAATGGAAATACCAAGCCTCTATGAGATGATTTTGCTTGTCCGGAACATGACGAAATAGAATTGGGTAGTTTTTGCTTAGTCATAGTTTTCGATCATATTTCCTAACTAAATAAAAAAGAAATAAAATATTTTTATTCGACAAAAAAATTACATAAACTTACAACTAACTATGCGACTTAAAATTAACAATACAGTAAGTATAATTGTCAAAAAGGCGGCCAGCTCAGCGTGTAGCTGTGGCAGAAACCATAGCGCTGATTTTCAGCTGGCACCATGTTAATGTGGCCAGATGTGGGGGTAATGGGTGGGGCAAAGTCTAACCTAAGTCACTTTGTACCCTTACAACTACCTAATTAAACTAACTAAACTACCTAACTACCTTAACTACCTAACTACCTTAACTACCTATCCACATTAAAAACTAAATATTTGCACCGTCTTGACGTGAAAGGGCATACAAACACAATTTCACATTTATATAATATTAGTAGTATGAATATAGGTACCAAAAAAGGAACGATATATATTTTTTTAATTCATTAAAAATATTTTTTTCAGTCAAGAGTCATTACGATGTCAGTAACAATACGCGTTAACATTAGTGTTACACTTACAAATATTTTGTACAGACATAATACAGCATGAATCCGTAACAAACGCTGAACCAAGCATCCCATCAGTCTATAAATACTTTCAGGATACTGTTGAAGCTGCCACTTTTTCTGATAAAGGCTGAAAAACTATTTGTATATAGTCCGCAAAGATCTCGAGGCACTGCAATATTCACATAGAGAATTTTTAATAACCAGCGGAATCCATCTGAAATACCAATCCAAACGTTTGGATGCATCAGTTTCAATCACGCGATCGCTCGTCAGTTGACAGAAACCGAATGAAACTGGCACTATATTGTGATATAAATTGAAATGGACATGTTTCGAGCGATGTTTGCTGTGTGGATCCCGATTTCATGTGCGTGCAGCATAAAATATTGCTGGGAGATTTTTGATTTATTTCGCTAATGATATGATATTTATGTATGGCGCTTATTTCTGGCCAGCGCTTTAAATCACTTACCATCAAACTTGACTTGCTTGCTCTTCTGAAGTCCCATACAATAAAAAAAATGTGGTATACTTCAGGAACTCACGCATTCGTAACCACATATTTCATAAACCGGCAATTTACGTAGGGATGAGAATAATACGAAACTAATACAAAACATAAATGAAACTAATTAACGTAATAATTTGCCGACTATTTTAACTCTTAAATTGAATGATGACGAAGTATTCATGAATCAAAATTTCAATCGCATCTCAAATACCGAATATTTTCTCAATTTTGTCCCACTTGTAGATAAAAAATTGTGGACTATGTCACTGTTGTATATACCCTTTATTGGTGTTGTTGTCCCGCCCTGATTGTGTAGTGTTTACACAGTCATGTTGGCGTGTTCTGTAACGCTTATTGGACAAGCTCTTGATGGGTCAAACTATATATTGATGACATTGTCTATGGCTCTAGTGTTCTATATCAATACATTTGTTATTGCAAGTTTGTCGTTTCCGTCTATAAATAGCACAATATTACATGTTCGTTGGCGGGTTAAACTATATTGATGACTTTGTAATTTTATCCTTACTTTGATATGTCATAATATTACAGTTTTACTACAATTATACTCAAGATTTTCGAAACCTACAAATAATAATTGTAAGTTTATTTATTCAGGCATAAAAATACCTATCAAATTAAATTTATATCTTTAAGATTCTAATGGTAAGTCATTTTCTCGTGTTGCGCTAGGATCTCCTATTTCAATCCCCCAAGGGATTGAAAAGAACTTAAACACTTTCATCTCTCGGGAGATTCTTATGCACTAGTTTCCAATAGAATTCCCTATCATATTCCCCCAGGCGGTCACAGGCACTTACATTCCAAATGTCTTAGTACCCAAATAGAAATGGGAAATTCACGCGGGCGAAGACGCGGGCAAGAGCTATTGTAATACATCAACATATTATATATCCATAAACATTTACACCCTGTCAAGTGTAAAAGCTTAGCGGCAAAAGCTCGGCCTTGGCTCAGTAACGTTGGTTCGTTGCCAACATCTTATTGGTCCAGAAAGCTCTCCACTCAGTGTCAAGTTACAGCGAAAGTGATCGCAAGAATTAGCTTTCTAATAAGAACAATTAGCTTTCTAAGAAGATGGTTCTGATTTCAATACCTACTTTTGATCAAAAATGTTACTACTATACTTTTTGTTGTAATTAGATTTACATATTAATCACTAATCTTACCTCTAGATTTGATTCAAGTTGTGTAATGATGTATGGGATGTTTTTTTTAAACTTTTAATAAAACCTTCCTCTAAAATGACTCGATCTGTTAAAAAATCCGTTGCATTTAAAATCTAAGCATACATAGGGACGGAGAGATAGACGGGAAGCCACTTTGTTTTATACTATGTAGTGATGATATACGAAAAATTCAATAATATTATTGTTATGTTCCAGTTGACGGTGGCTTCGCCCGCAAGGCTTGCTGGTGGGACTTCGCCCGCCACCTGGACCGCCTGGACGCGGTGCTCTTCACCAGGATCAACAACTGTTCCATGTCGGGCATGGCCTCGGTGCTGCGCAGGAAGGCCCAGGCCAATGTCTACCCGCAAATTGGACACTTCTTCTGTAACCTCGAAGTGAGTGTCCGGCATCCAAAGGTTTTTCAAAGATTTTCGTCATTTTCCCCACATTCGATCACGCTGAAATCTGAAATTCTATATATTGACAATAAAGTGCAAATTTTTTTCTCATTGATCGATAATTTTTATCGCTTTTTCCCCTTTTTTTTTTTTTTTTGTTTACCCAGGGGAATGCTTGTTACGCACTGAGTGTGGGACTCCTGGGCCGCTAGTCGGCCCAGCCTACCCACTAAACCCCTGGGCGTTTTCACGCTGCCGTTATGGGGGACGTCACGGGGTCGCAAGGCATTCGACCGCGACGGCCCCCCGGCCGGCCTTTCGGCCCCGACCTGGGCGGGCAGCAAGCACAAGTGCTAACCACCCGCCCCTTACGCCACGCGAGCGTGGCGCGGACCATCAAGCCCGCTCCGCATACCAGTCAGAAAGCTGACGGGGGGAGCGGGCATCACCGACCGCTGGTCCTGAAGGGACCAGCGATCACAACACACATAACACACACACAAAGTCTTGGGTGCCACAGGGCACCCAAGTCTGCCTCTGTACGGGCGCAAGAGGTGATAGGCAGGTGACACCCACACATTGCACCCGATACAGAGGCAGCCACCCTTCGGCCGCAGAGGACAGGGGGATCGTCGAGAGACATACCGACTCTCCTCTTCCCCTGCGGCCCCACCGCACCGTGTTTAGCGCCACGGCCGCGCTGTGGTCGCGGAGGACAAACCCCGCGACCCCACCTCTGGTCCCCTCTAGTTTCCACATCCAAAGGCTGGTGGCGGGTCACCAGCCAATGGCAGTACTACTGAGGGGACCGTCCACCAGGCCCAGAGCACCCACCAAAGTCTCTGGGCCTTGGGTTCCTCTTGGTTCACCGGGGTGGCTGGTTGTGTCAGACCAGCCCCCCCGGTTACTAAGCCCCACCATCGCGACAAGATGGGAACCCGTCGGGGGGATCGCTTTTTCCCCTATATCAACAGCAACAATCTGAAACGTCTAATTTTTATAGATCAGCAAAATAAGTAGAAGAAAGACCTCCATTATAAATTTTACCAGGGGTTTATCAAATCTTCAATCTAACTATAATTTCAAAAGGAGTAGGAATCTTAACCACTGGACCACCACGGCTTCTGTGGACTGAGACGTGTGGAAAAGACCATTTGAGTCCTATGTCCAGGTGTGGAACATTAAGGCTACAATGGCAGGCTTTGATCGTCCGTATCGTCTGTATGGTTGTCCAATACTTGGCGCCACACGGCCGCGTCGCAAGGTCGCTGTAACCCTATCCAAGGGTCGCACATCATTGCCCACGGCTTACTGATTACACTGCGTCATAATGTTAATAAATGCGATCAATTCCATTTTATTAACAAAACACAGGTTTTAATATAGTGTTAATTTTGACATGGTTTAAATAGGACACAAATATATTGGTATCTTTATCACCCGACGACAGAAGATGGAATGTTATACGTTTAACGTGCATGTCTGTCCGTGACATTGTAGCAGCCTATCGGCTCAACCGAATTTTGTTTTAGTTTTTTTAAATAGAATATTTATTAACCGAGCTCTCTTCTAGCAGATGAGAGCATGCCAGGAACTTCGAGGTTTTTTTATCGTTTTATTGTTACGTGGCTAGATTGTGATTGATTTTAGTATGGTTCAATGTCGAATAGTTATTGTAGGGTCCTAAGGGACTAAAGGACACATAGACTTGGTGGTCGATAAGAAACAATAGCATTCCCAATGAGGTACGACGTCATGCAGGCTTGTAAGATCACAGCCGAATTTTAAGGATTATTTTTTACGCTGACCCCGTGCTTTTCAACGTCAAAGTATCGATTGTAACAGGGAACAGGCGAGCCGTGTGACAAAATTACTAACACTTGATTCCTATATAGAAATTAACACTTTTGTTCATTAATGTACGTTTCTGATCGTGTTCAGCTGAGCACAAATGTGTGGTTCCCAGTTACCTTCGATATTGGACCTCGGATGATCGTATTTTATTAAGTAGAAAATCATAAAATTCATATTCAGTTTTGTGAAAGTGAAAACTCATATAATGTAATTGGAATCGAGGTTAGAACTTCTTTATTTATAATTTGATTTTTCTTATTTTTTTTTTTAGTTTAACACGGTATTATTAACGGTATCCTTGTGAGGTTGATTCGTTGTCCGTGTAACCATATTTCGATAGCTTAGTAATTAAGAGCAATGTTCGGTTAGCCAGGGATTTCGATTCCCGCTCGAATCTTCATTTTTCATCTCATTCATCATCCAGTGGGTACTTTATGTGGAGTCGGTACAGCACGAATTTACATATATATATATATATATATATATATATCTGATCTGTTTATTTTCACCATAATATTTCATCTCATTCTTATTTTCAAAGTTAATTGGCGCAATCAAATATTACAGGAGCGACGCTCCCTCGCCAGTCCAGACGGGGACAAGGACGCCGACGCTCTGCTCGTGTCCCTCCTGCAAGAGGGTTCGGACATGATGACAGACCTCCGTCACCTGAACCTGAAACCCCAACACTGTTACCGGAGCCCTGAACCCATCAACCTGTACCACAAAGTTGGACATGGTGATTTGCAATTTTCTTTCTTTTTTTATACTACTGCTAGCAAACAAGCATTCAGCCCACCTGTTTTGGAAATGGACACCGCATTCCTTCATTTCGGTCGTATTTTATACTGGCTGAAAGTCGTGGTCTTTATGTAGGATGAAACACATACTTTTTTGGCAATATTAAAGGAGTGCGGTCTGCCTTTTCCTTTCACTAGATGATCAATTAACAACTTGAGTGCAAGTTTTCTCGCGATGTTTCCTTTCATATCATTTATTCATTAACATTATAATAATAATTAAACAAAAGGTACCTCTAATATAATAATATTAGAGGTATCTTTTAGATCTAGGCACCTAGGTAATTATTAATGTTGATTAGCTTTTACCCGCGGCTTCTCGCGATGTTTTCTTTCATCGGCAGCAAGTTGAAGTTGAAGGTCTATGTTATTTATCATATAAACAAGCACGTATAGCACGTTACAAACATTTACATGCTGTCTCTTTCCCTTATCGTGTACGCATCGTGTAAAAAATGACCCAACGGGTGGATTATATGTTAGTGGGTGGTTGTGTGGGTGGTGGTTGGGTGATTGTGCTATAATAGGTGTGCATGTGACATAAAAAAAATCTATGATCACATTTACTGTGTGTTCTAAAAGTATAAAACTACGTCAAACTTAATTATTTCATTTATTATTTATACTAGCGGCCCGTCCCGGCTTTGCTCGAATAAAAACATAATATAACATATCATATATACACATAAACCAACCTCACTTTCTATTAGTGAAAACCGCATGAAAATCCGTGTAGTAATTTTGAGTTTGTCGCGTACAAATGTGGCAGATTATTTTGTCTTATAATGTGTAAGAATATTATTTTCTTATTTCAGGAACCCTTGATATGTACGTACTGAATCCGTCCAAGGACTCCAAATATGTTCGAGAATTTTTGAAAAGATGGCACAATAGTGAACAGAAATTATTCGAAGGTGCAAGTGTGTCAGGACAATTTAACTTTCCCGTTCCTAACCTCGTCTCAATATGCGCTCTTCTTGTGTGGCGGCCGGCGAATCCAGACGACACGATAACCAGGATAATGTTCCCTGGATCTACTCCACAACACAAAATATTTGAAGGCCTGGAAAAGTTAAAACATTTAGAATTTTTACAACATCCGACTTGTACTGGACGACAAATGACGCCAACAATAGCACCAGTGCCAACAATAACATCGACGACAACGAGCAGAACCACCAAACAAACAACGACAAGGACGAGCAAAGAAAAAAGTGTCATATCAGATAAAACCAAAGACGAAAGGATTGTGGAACCTGAACCACCACCAAAGGATGTAAAGAATGTGACAGACTCTAAAAATATCATAGATAACAAATTGCTCAGTGAATTAGTAGACGGTGAAGGAAAAAAAATTGAATCAGTTTTAAATGAGGCTATTACTGCCAGAGTAGAATCAAAACTAGAAGATAAAATTGCTCAATATGAGAGCGCAGTAATAGATGACTTGCCGAAAAAGAAGGACTTGAAGAAGAAAAATAAAGTTGTTGACAAGAAAACTAAAGGTGTTGATAAGACTGACGATACAAAAGATTCAATAACGAAAGTTGCAGAAGCTAAAAAAATAGATGCCGATAAGACAAAAATTGACGTGAAAAATAAAATGGAAACCCGGACAAAGACAGAACTAGCAAGTACAAGAAGTAAATTAAGCCATCGTGCTGTGCAAAAAACAGAGAAACGATCCGTTTCTACTGCGATAGACAAAAAAAAATTATCTGATGAAAAGAAATCACCACCAACTACCCCCAAGAAGTCTGTTGATACAAAAATGACTTCGTCCACAATACAACCAGTAAAAGATAGAGTTAAAACTAAGGTTAGAAAAATGAGTCCAGGTAGCACACCTGCTAAAAGTGCCAAAGAAGCAAGTAATCGTAGGGTAGTAGAATCTAAATACAAACAAGGATCACCCAAAAGAGATCTTGGTCAAAAACTTTCTGACAAAAAAGAATCAAAGACAAAACGAGAACCTATTTCTCGGAGACCAAGGCCATTAGCTTCACCTGTAAAAGGACTAAAAGCAATGAAAAGTCCTTCCAAATCCGTAAAATCAATAAAAACTGACACTAAGTTAAAAGGTTTGCAAAGGGTAAATTATGAAGATATTTTGAAAGATGCCAAAAAATCTGATGAAGACACTTCAAAATCGCTTGATGATATAAAACAGCAAGAACTTGATGACAGGGAAGAGCAAGAAATTGTACGGGAAATAGAAGCCGTTTTTAATAGAGACAGTGAAGCTGAGGAAAGAATTGAGTTTGTAGGCCGCTCAGATATAGAAAAAATTACTTGTTTAATTGATGATACAAAAACTGAGACGACTGCCGACGGAGAATTTGAAGAGGAGTATTTAATTATAGAAAAAGAAGAAGTGGACCAGTTCACTGAAGATTCAATTGTGGAACGAGATAGTAACCAGGATCATGACCAAGAAGATGAGTTACGAAAACATGTTAAAGACAAAGAAGAATCTGAAAAAAAGAAAGATGACACAGTACTCGAAAAAGTTAGAATGGAGCAATTCAAATCTAAACTTGATAAAGAAGCCTACGAAACTGAAACAAAACAATTAGAATCTAAAGAACATTCAGTAAGTGTTGAAGAAAAACAAGATATTAGCAGTGAAAAGAAAACATCAGATAGTAAAAGTGGTATTACTAAACCTAAAGACTCTTTTGAGCTAAATATTGTACAAGAATCACAGCCCGACGAAAAAATATCTACAACTATTGAATCTGGTGCCACTACTGCCCCAACATTACCCGAAGATGAACGTATTACGCTTGATGATATTAAAGAAGACCAACAAATTGAAGAAAAGCATGTTCAAGAGGAAACCAAAGAAATAATAACACAGCAAACTGTAAATGATTTTAAAAAACCTACATCAATAGAAAAAAGCACTAAACTTGAATCTGTACCAGCACCTATAAGAGAAATTGTAAAAACACCCGATGAAGTCGCCGATCTTCCTCTTCACGAAGTTGTAGATTACAGAACATATGAAGAGAAGAAAACGCCTATTGATGATGATATGTTCAAACGCAAACCAGATGTTGGTTTTGTACATGAAATAAAAGTACCTAAGGATTTACCACTGCGAGATGAAAATAAAGTAGGTAATTTGAAAGAATCAAAAGAAATTCAGGATGATGTAATCCATAAAACAGTACAACGTGCATCTCATGCAGAACTAGTTACTGTCACTCCAGGTTCTGCACCAGAATCACCCATGTACCACGATCAAATAAAAATTGCATCAATACCAACAAAAGATTTAGAACCAGTAAAAGAATATGAAAGTAGTGGATATAACTATGGACAATATACAGAGAAATTGAGAGAAACTCACATAACTACTATTGATTCACCAATAAAAGATGAAATCGTTATCATTGACGAAAATCTTTGTATGCCAGAAAAAATACCTTCAATACCTGAAGATGTTGAAAAAGAAATAGAAGAAGCCCGTAAAATAGAAATGATTGCAAAGCCACCAATTAGTCCAAAAGATATTGAAAAAATTGTTGCAAATGTAGCTGAAGTGTTAAAATCAGAAAAAAGTTTAGATGAAATAATAGCAGAAAAGTCACCAACAATTCGAAAATCACCAGAAGGTTTTTCAGGAGCTGATGCTACAATGACAAGTAATATAGAAGCAACAAAATTGTTTTTAATTGATGAAAAAGAAGCAAGGCAAACTGATATGCTTAAAGCCGGTAGTCAAAAAGAAAATTATGTAAGTGATAACATTCTGGACAGCAAAATTGAATTGAATAATATCCACAAAGAAGCTTCTCCAGTAAGGTCTATTACATCAGAAGATATAAGTGAGCCTTCAGACCGAACCGTATTGAGTGAAGGAAAAAGACCAAAACGAGAAAATTTTGATGAAAAACAAGAAAAAGGTAACAAAATCAAAGACGAAGTTGATTCAATTATATTAAAGAGCATTGATGTAAAGCAAGAAATAGAATTAAATGATCATAATTTAGATAAATCAGACATCGAATACGTGAACGATGAAAATAAATCCGACAAGAAGTTAAGTTTGACATTAGACTCAGCAAAAACATTGGAAAAATTGGAAGAAAAAATAGCTGACTTAAAAAGGAAAGAAGTAACAGACATAGTTTCAACAGAATCTTTGGCGATCAAGTTGGAAGAAAAAGTATTTCCTTCTACATTCACCATCGACATAGATGAATCTCAACCTGAAGCTGATCTCGACAAAGTTCTTCCTAAAGAACCTAGTAAAGAGACATTAGCTGATATTAGAGACAGTGACAGAGATATCATAAGTATTAAACAACCGGACTTATATTTCTCTTCTAAACTAACCACAGACAAAACTAGTCAAGTTCAAGATTCTGATGAAAAATTAAAAATGAAATGTGATGACGACGCAGAATCTGAAAATAAGGCAATATTCACTGATACTGATAAAATCTCTGCAAAGGAAGGAAAACTGCAATTCATGCCAGAAAAAGACAAAGACGAGCAAACGAACATAGATAAATTAAATGAAAACACTATCGTTACTGATAAGGAAATAAAAAACCTTGAGTCAGATATATTACCATCTTCTGTACAAGCATTAAGTTCAGAATCACTTGACTATTCTAATAAACTAATTTCTGACAAACTTGATCAAACGCAAGTAAGTTTAGAAAAATATATGTTTATAAATGAAAACGGAGAAAAGAATACACAAATTAATATCGATGGTGAAATTAAAAAAATATGCGACAGTATTATATTAGTGCAAAAAGAAGATATAAAAGAATTAACAGGATTTACAATTTATAGCAAACCAATAGAATTCATATCGAAGAAAATCGAAAAACTAACAATAGAAAATATAATAATCACGCGAACAATTGTAACTAAAACTATCAAAATAGTATATGCGAACAAACACGGTAAACCTGAAAAAGTAAAAACATTAACAATCATCGCTACCAGTGATGATGATACACTCAGTGAACCAAAAACTAATATTGAGCAACATGTTGAAGTATCTGATATAAGTGAGGATATTGCATTGTTAGACGAAATAGAGCCCATTTCCAGTAGTGCCTTTACTAATATGAATTTAAAACCTGAAAAATTAAAAGATCACACACAGAACGAATCAATTAAAGAGACAGAGAAAGAACTAAAGTCAGAAACAGTTTTAGCTCCAGAAGTAGAAAAATCTAAGGAGCCAAGCCCAGAGAAAGACGCTTTGGCGCCAGTGCTAGATAAATCTAAGGATCCTAGCCCAGAGAAAGATGCTTTAGCATCAGTGCTAGACAAATCTAAGGAGCCTAGATCAAAGAAAGACGCGTTGTTATCAGTGCTAGACAAATCGAAGGAGTCTAGCCCAGAGAAAGAATTGGCACCAGTGCTAGACAAAGGTAAGGAGCCTATTCCAGAGAAAGAAGCTTTGGCACCAGTGGTAGACAAATCTAAGGAGCCTAGCCCAGAAAAAGACGCTTTGGCGCCAGTGCTAGACAAATCTAAGGAGCCTAGCCCAGAGAAAGATTCTTTGACACCAGTGTTAGACAAATCTAAGGAGCCTAGCCCACTGAAAGACCCTTTGGCGCCAGTGCTAGACAAATCCAAGGAGCCTAGCTCTGAGAAAGACGCTTTGGCATCAGTGCTAGACAAATCTAAGGAGCCTAGCCCAGAGAAAGACGCTTTGGCACGAGTGCTAGACGAATATAAGGAGCCAAGCCCAGAGAAAGACGCTTTAGCACCAGTGCTAGACAAATCTAAGGAGCCTAGTCCAGAGATAGAATTGGCACCAGTGCTAGACAAATCTAAGGAGCCTAGCCCAGAGAAAGACGCTTTGGCACCAGTGCTAGACAAATCTAAGGAGCCTAGTCCAGAGAAAGAATTGGCACAAGTACTAGACAAATCTAAGGAGCGTAGCCCAGAGAAAGACGCTTTGGCACCAGTACTAGACAAATCTAAGCAGCCTAGCCCAGAGAAAGACGCGTTGTCATCAGTGCTAGACAAATCAAGGGAGCCTAGCCCAGAGAAAGACGCTTCAGCACCAGTGTTGGATAAATCAAGGGAGACTAGCCCAGAGAAAGACGCTTTGGCACCAGTGCTAGACAAATCAAAGGAGCCTAGCCCAGAAAAAGACGCGTTGTCATCAGTACTAGACATATCTAAGGAACCTAGCCCAGAGAAAGACGTTTTGGCAACAGTGCTGGACAAATCAAGGGAGACCAGCCCAGAGAAACACGCTTTGGCATCAGTGCTAGACAAATCTAAGGAGTCTAGCCCAGAAAAAGACGCTGTGGCACCAGTGCTAGACAAATCTAAGGAGTCTAGCCCAGAGAAAGACGCTGTGGCACCAGTGCTAGACAAATCTAAGGAGCCTAGTCCAGAGAAAAAATTGGCACCAGTGCTAGACAAATCTAAGAAGCCTAGCCCAGAGAAAGAATTGGCACCAGTACTAGACAAATCTAAGGAGCCTAGCCCAGAGAAAGACGCTTTGGCACCAGTACTAGACAAATCTAAGCAGCTTAGCCCAGAGAAAGACGCGTTGTCATCAGTGCTAGACAAATCAAGGGAGCCTAGCCCAGAGAAAGACGCGTTGTCATTAGTGCTAGACAAATCTAAGGAACCTAGCCCAGAGAAAAACGTTTTGGCAACACAGCTGGACAAATCAAGGGAGACTAGCCCAGAGAAACACGTTTTGTCACCAGTGCTAGACAAATCTAAGGAGCCTAGCCCAGAAAAAGACGCTTTAGCACCAGTGCTAGACAAATCAAAGGAGCCTAGCCCAGAAAAAGACGCGTTGTCATCAGTGCTACACAAATCGAAGGAGCCTAGCCCAGATAAAGAATTGGCACCAGTGCTAGACAAAGGTAAGGAGCCTATCCCAGAGAAAGAAGCTTTGGCACCAGTGCTAGACAAATCAAAGGAGCCTAGCCCAGAAAAAGACGCGTTGTCATCAGTGCTACACAAATCGAAGGAGCCTAGCCCAGATAAAGAATTGGCACCAGTGCTAGACAAAGGTAAGGAGCCTATCCCAGAGAAAGAAGCTTTGGCACCAGTACTAGACAAATCTAAGGAGCCTAGCCCAGAAAAAGACGCTTTGGCGCCAGTGCTAGACAAATCTAAGGAATCTAGCCCAGAGAAAGACGCTGTGGGACCAGTGCTAGACAAATCAAAGGAGCCTAGCCCAGAGAAAGACGCTTTAGCACCAGTGCTAGACAAATCTAAGAAGCCTAGTCCAGAGATAGAATTGTCACCAGTGCTAGACAAATCGAAGGAGCCTAGCCCAGAGAAAGAATTGGCACCAGTGCTAGACAAAGCTAAGGAGCCTAGCCCAGAGAAAGACGCTGTGGGACCAGTGCTAGACAAATCTAAGGAGCCTAGCCCAGAGAAAGACGCTTTAGCACCAGTGCTAGACAAATCTAAGAAGCCTAGTCCAGAGATAGAATTGTCACCAGTGCTAGACAAATCGAAGGAGCCTAGCCCAGAGAAAGAATTGGCACCAGTGCTAGACAAAGCTAAGGAGCCTAGCCCAGAGAAAGACGCTTTAGCACCAGTGCTAGACAAAACTAAGGAGCCTAGCCCAGAGAAAGACGCTTTAGCACCAGTGCTAGACAAAACTAAGGAGCCTATCCCAGAGAAAGACGCTTTAGCACCAGTGCTAGACAAATCTAAGGAACCTAGCCCAGAAAAAGACGCTTTGGCGCCAGTCCTAGACAAATCTAAGGAGCCTAGTCCAGAGATAGAATTGGCACCAGTGCTAGACAAATCTAAGGAGCCTAGTCCAGAGAAAGAATTGGCACCAGTGCTAAACAAAGGTAAGGAGCCTATCCCAGAGAAAGAAGCTTTGGCACCAGTGCTAGACAAATCTAAGGAGCCTAGCCCAGAAAAAGACGCTTTGGCGCCAGTGCTAGACAAATCTAAGGAGCCTAGCCCAGAAAAAGACGCTTTGGCGCCAGTGCTAGACAAATCTAAGGAATCTAGCCCAGAGAAAGACGCTTTAACACCAGTGTTGGACAAATCAAGGGAGACTAGCCCAAAGAAAGACTCTTTGGCACCGGTACTAGACAGATCTAAGGAGCTTAGCCCAGAAAAAGAATTGGCACCAGTGCTAGACAAAGCTAAGGAGCCTAGCCCAGAGAAAGAATTGGCACCAGTGCTAGACAAAGGTAAGGAGCCTATCCCAGAGAAAGAAGCTTTGGCACCAGTGCTAGACAAATCTAAGGAGCCTAGCCCAGAAAAAGACGCTTTGGCGACAGTGCTAGACAAATCTAAGGAATCTAGCCCAGAGAAAGACGCTGTGGGACCAGTGCTAGACAAATCTAAGGAGCGTAGTCCAGAGAAAGAATTGGCACCAGTGCTAGACAAATCTAAGGAGCCTAGTCCAGAGATAGAATTGGCACCAGTGCTAGACAAATCTAAGGAGCCTAGTCCAGAGAAAGACGCTTTGACACCGGTACTAGACAAATCTAAGGAGCCTAGCCCAGAGAAAGACGCTTTGGCACCAGTGCTAGACAAATCAAAGGAGCCTAGCCCAGAAAAAGACGCGTTGTCATCAGTGCTAGACAAATCGAAGGAGCCTAGCCCAGAGAAAGAATTGGCACCAGTGCTAGACAAAGGTAAGGAGCCTATCCCAGAGAAAGAAACTTTGGCACCAGTGCTAGACAAATCTAAGGAACCTAGCCCAGAAAAAGACGCTTTAGCGCCAGTCCTAGACAAATCTAAGGAGCCAAGTCCAGAGATAGAATTGGCACCAGTGCTAGACAAATCGAAGGAGCCTAGCCCAGAGAAAGAATTGGCACCAGTGCTAGACAAAGCTAAGGAGCCTAGCCCAGAGAAAGACGCTTTAACACCAGTGCTAGACAAAACTAAGGAGCCTAGCCCAGAGAAAGACGCTTTAGCACCAGTGCTAGACAAATCTAAGGAACCTAGCCCAGAAAAAGACGCTTTGGCGCCGGTCCTAGACAAATCTAAGGAGCCTAGCCCAGAAAAAGAATTGGCACCAGTGCTAGACAAATCTAAGGAGCCTAGTCCAGAGATAGAATTGGCACCAGTGCTAGACAAATCGAAGGAGCCTAGCCCAGAGAAAGAATTGGCACCAGTGCTAGACAAAACTAAGGAGCCTAGCCCAGAGAAAGACGCTTTAGCACCAGTGCTAGACAAATCTAAGGAACCTAGCCCAGAAAAAGACGCTTTGGCGCCAGTCCTAGACAAATCTAAGGAGCCTAGTCCAGAGATAGAATTGGCACCAGTGCTAGACAAATCGAAGGAGCCTAGCCCAGAGAAAGAATTGGCACCAGTGCTAGACAAAACTAAGGAGCCTAGCCCAGAGAAAGACGCTTTAGCACCAGTGCTAGACAAATCTAAGGAACCTAGCCCAGAAAAAGACGCTTTGGCGCCAGTCCTAGACAAATCTAAGGAGCCTAGCCCAGAAAAAGACGCTTTGGCGCCAGTGCTAGACAAATCTAAGGAGCCTAGCCCAGAAAAAGACGCTTTGGCGCCAGTGCTAGACAAATCTAAGGAATCTAGCCCAGAGAAAGACGCTTTAACACCAGTGTTGGACAAATCAAGGGAGACTAGCCCAAAGAAAGACTCTTTGGCACCGGTACTAGACAGATCTAAGGAGCTTAGCCCAGAAAAAGAATTGGCACCAGTGCTAGACAAAGCTAAGGAGCCTAGCCCAGAGAAAGAAGCTTTAGCGCCAGTCCTAGACAAATCTAAGGAGCCTAGTCCAGAGATAGAATTGGCACCAGTGCTAGACAAATCTAAGGAGCCTAGTCCAGAGAAAGACGCTTTGACACCGGTACTAGACAAATCTAAGGAGCCTAGCCCAGAGAAAGACGCTTTGGCACCAGTGCTAGACAAATCAAAGGAGCCTAGCCCAGAAAAAGACGCGTTGTCATCAGTGCTAGACAAATCGAAGGAGCCTAGCCCAGAGAAAGAATTGGCACCAGTGCTAGACAAAGGTAAGGAGCCTATCCCAGAGAAAGAAACTTTGGCACCAGTGCTAGACAAATCTAAGGAACCTAGCCCAGAAAAAGTCGCTTTAGCGCCAGTCCTAGACAAATCTAAGGAGCCTAGTGCAGAGAAAGAATTGGTGCCAGTGCTAGACAAATCTAAGGAGCTTAGCCCAGAAAAAGAATTGGCACCAGTGCTAGGCAAATCTAAGGAGCATAGCCCAGAGAAAGAATTGGCACCAGTGCTAGACAAAGCTAAGGAGCCTAGCCCAGAGAAAGAATTGGCTCCAGTGCTAGACAAAGGTAAGGAGCCTATCCCAGAGAAAGAAGCTTTGGCACCAGTGCTAGACAAATCTAAGGAGCCTAGCCCAGAAAAAGACGCTTTGGCGCCAGTGCTAGACAAATCTAAGGAGCCTAGCCCAGAAAAAGACGCTTTGGCGCCAGTGCTAGACAAATCTAAGGAATCTAGCCCAGAGAAAGACGCTTTAACACCAGTGTTGGACAAATCAAGGGAGACTAGCCCAAAGAAAGACTCTTTGGCACCGGTACTAGACAGATCTAAGGAGCTTAGCCCAGAAAAAGAATTGGCACCAGTGCTAGACAAAGCTAAGGAGCCTAGCCCAGAGAAAGAAGCTTTAGCGCCAGTCCTAGACAAATCTAAGGAGCCTAGTCCAGAGATAGAATTGGCACCAGTGCTAGACAAATCTAAGGAGCCTAGTCCAGAGAAAGACGCTTTGACACCGGTACTAGACAAATCTAAGGAGCCTAGCCCAGAGAAAGACGCTTTGGCACCAGTGCTAGACAAATCAAAGGAGCCTAGCCCAGAAAAAGACGCGTTGTCATCAGTGCTAGACAAATCGAAGGAGCCTAGCCCAGAGAAAGAATTGGCACCAGTGCTAGACAAAGGTAAGGAGCCTATCCCAGAGAAAGAAACTTTGGCACCAGTGCTAGACAAATCTAAGGAACCTAGCCCAGAAAAAGTCGCTTTAGCGCCAGTCCTAGACAAATCTAAGGAGCCTAGTGCAGAGAAAGAATTGGTGCCAGTGCTAGACAAATCTAAGGAGCCTAGCCCAGAAAAAGAATTGGCACCAGTGCTAGACAAATATAAGGAGCCTAGCCCAGAAAAAGACGCTTTGGCGCCAGTGCTAGACAAATCTAAGGAATCTAGCCCAGAGAAAGACGCTGTGGGACCAGTGCTAGACAAAACTAAGGAGCGTAGTCCGGAGAAAGAATTGGCACCAGTGCTAGACAAATCTAAGGAGCCTAGCCCAGAAAAAGAATTGGCACCAGTGCTAGACAAATCTAAGGAGCCTAGTCCAGAGATAGAATTGGCACCAGTGCTAGACAAATCTAAGGAGCCTAGTCCAGAGAAAGACGCTTTGACACCGGTACTAGACAAATCTAAGGAGCCTAGCCCAGAGAAAGACGCTTTAGCACCAGTGCTAGACAAATCTAAGAAGCTTAGTTCAGAGATAGAATTGGCACCAGTGCTAGACAAATCGAAGGAACCTAGCCCAGAGAAAGAATTGGCACCAGTGCTAGACAAACATAAGGAGCATAGTCCAGAGAAAGACGCTTTAACACCAGTGCTAGACAAATCAAAGGAGCCTAGCCCAGAGAAAGACGCTTTAGCACCAGTGCTAGACAAATCAAGGGAGCCTAGCCCAGAGAAAGACGCTTTAACACCAGTGCTAGACAAATGTAAGGAGCATAGTCCAGAGAAAGACGCTTTAGCACCAGTGTTGGACAAATCTAAGGAATCTAGCCCAGAGAAAGACGCTTTGGCGCCAGTGCTAGACAAATCTAAGGAGCCTAGCCCAGAAAAAGACGCTTTGGCGCCAGTGCTAGACAAATCTAAGGAGCCTAGCCCAGAAAAAGACGCTTTGGCGCCAGTCCTAGACAAATCTAAGGAATCTAGCCCAGAGAAAGACGCTGTGGGACCAGTGTTAGACAAATCTAAGGAGCGTAGTCCGGAGAAAGAATTGGCACCAGTGCTAGACAAATCTAAGGAGCCTAGCCCAGAAAAAGAATTGGCACCAGTGCTAGACAAATCTAAGGAGCCTAGTCCAGAGATAGAATTGGCACCAGTGCTAGACAAATCGAAGGAGCCTAGCCCAGAGAAAGAATTGGCACCAGTGCTAGACAAAACTAAGGAGCCTAGCCCAGAGAAAGACGCTTTAGCACCAGTGCTAGACAAATCTAAGGAACCTAGCCCAGAAAAAGACGCTTTGGCGCCAGTCCTAGACAAATCTAAGGAGCCTAGTCCAGAGATACAATTGGCACCAGTGCTAGACAAATCTAAGGAGCATAGTCCAGAGAAAGACGCGTTGTCATCAGTGCTAGACAAATCGAAGGAGCCTAGCCCAAAGAAAGAATTGGCACCAGTGCTAGACAAATCTAAGGAGCCTAGCCCAAAGAAAGAATTGGCACCAGTGCTAGACAAAGGTAAGGAGCCTATCCCAGAGAAAGAAACTTTGGCACCAGTGCTAGACAAATCTAAGGAACCTAGCCCAGAAAAAGACGCTTTAGCGCCAGTCTTAGACAAATCTAAGGAGCCTAGTCCAGAGATAGAATTGGCACCAGTGCTAGACAAATCTAAGGAGCTTAGTCCAGAGAAAGACGCTTTAACGCCAGTGTTGGACAAATCAAGGGAGACTAGCCCAAAGAAAGACTCTGTGGCACCGGTACTAGACAGATCTAAGGTGCCTATTACAGAGAAAGAATTGGTGCCAGTGCTAGACATATCGAAGGAGCCTAGCCCAGAGAAAGAATTGGCACCAGTGCTAGACAAAACTAAGGAGCCTAGCCCAGAGAAAGACGCTTTAGCACCAGTGCTAGACAAATCTAAGGAACCTAGCCCAGAAAAAGACGCTTTGGCGCCAGTCCTAGACAAATCTAAGGAGCCTAGTCCAGAGGTAGAATTGGCACCAGTGCTAGACAAATCTAAGGAGCATAGTCCAGAGAAAGAATTGGCACCAGTGCTAGACAAAGCTAAGGAGCCTAGCCCAGAGAAAGAGTTGGCACCAGTGCTAGACAAAGGTAAGGAGCCTATCCCAGAGAAAGAAGCTTTGGCACCAGTGCTAGACAAATCTAAGGAGCCTAGCCCAGGAAAAGACGCTTTGGCGCCAGTGCTAGACAAATCTAAGGAGCCTAGCCCAGAAAAAGAATTGGCACCAGTGCTAGACAAATCTAAGGAGCGTAGCCCAGAGAAAGAATTGGCACCAGTGCTAGACAAAACTAAGGAGCCTAGCCCAGAGAAAGACGCTTTAGCACCAGTGCTAGATAAATCTAAGGAACCTAGCCCAGAAAAAGACGCTTTGACGCCAGTCCTAGACAAATCTAAGGAGCCTAGTCCAGAGGTAGAATTGGCACCAGTGCTAGACAAATCGAAGGAGCCTAGCCCAAAGAAAGAATTGGCACCAGTGCTAGACAAAGGTAAGGAGCCTATCCCAGAGAAAGAAACTTTGGCACCAGTGCTAGACAAATCTAAGGAACCTAGCCCAGAAAAAGACGCTTTAGCGCCAGTCTTAGACAAATCTATGGAGCCTAGTCCAGAGATAGAATTGGCACCAGTGCTAGACAAATCTAAGGAGCTTAGTCCAGAGAAAGACGCTTTAACGCCAGTGTTGGACAAATCAAGGGAGACTAGCCCAAAGAAAGACTCTGTGGCACCGGTACTAGACAGATCTAAGGAGCCTAGTGCAGAGAAAGAATTGGTGCCAGTGCTAGACAAATCGAAGGAGCCTAGTCCAGAGAAAGAATTGGCACCAGTGCTAGACAAAACTAAGGAGCCTAGCCCAGAGAAAGACGCTTTAGCACCAGTGCTAGACAAATCTAAGGAACCTAGCCCAGAAAAAGACGCTTTGGCGCCAGTCCTAGACAAATCTAAGGAGCATAGCCCAGAGAAAGAATTGGCACCAGTGCTAGACAAAGCTAAGGAGCCTAGCCCAGAGAAAGAGTTGGCACCAGTGCTAGACAAAGGTAAGGAGCCTATCCCAGAGAAAGAAGCTTTGGCACCAGTGCTAGACAAATCTAAGGAGCCTAGCCCAGGAAAAGACGCTTTGGCGCCAGTGCTAGACAAATCTAAGGAGCCTAGCCCAGAAAAAGACGCTTTGGCGCCAGTGCTAGACAAATCTAAGGAATCTAGCCCAGAGAAAGACGCTGTGGGACCAGTGCTAGACAAATATAAGGAGCGTAGTCCAGAGAAAGAATTGGCACCAGTGCTAGACAAATCTAAGGAGCCTAGTCCAGAGATAGAATTGGCACCAGTGCTAGACAAATCTAAGGAGCCTAGTCCAGAGAAAGACGCTTTGACACCGGTACTAGACAAATCTAAGGAGCCTAGCCCAGAGAAAGACGCTTTGGCACCAGTGCTAGACAAATCAAAGGAGCCTAGCCCAGAAAAAGACGCGTTGTCATCAGTGCTAGACAAATCGAAGGAGCCTAGCCCAGAGAAAGAATTGACACCAGTGCTAGACAAAGGTAAGGAGCCTATCCCAGAGAAAGAAACTTTGGCACCAGTGCTAGACAAATCTAAGGAACCTAGCCCAGAAAAAGACGCTTTAGCGCCAGTCTTAGACAAATCTAAGGAGCCTAGTCCAGAGATAGAATTGGCACCAGTGCTAGACAAATCTAAGGAGCTTAGTCCAGAGAAAGACGCTTTAACACCAGTGTTGGACAAATCAAGGAAGACTAGCCCAAAGAAAGACTCTGTGGCACCGGTATTAGACAGATCTAAGGAGCCTAGTGCAGAGAAAGAATTGGTGCCAGTGCTAGACAAATCTAAGGAGCCTAGCCCAGAAAAAGAATTGGCACCAGTGCTAGGAAAATCTAAGGAGCATAGCCCAGAGAAAGAATTGGCACCAGTGCTAGACAAATATAAGGAGCCTAGCCCAGAAAAAGACGCTTTGGCGCCAGTGCTAGACAAATCTAAGGAATCTAGCCCAGAGAAAGACGCTGTGGGACCAGTGCTAGACAAATCTAAGGAGCCTAGTCCAGAGAAAGAATTGGCACCAGTGCTAGACAAATCTAAGGAGCCTAGCCCAGAAAAAGAATTGGCACCAGTGCTAGACAAATCTAAGGAGCCTAGTCCAGAGATAGAATTGGCACCAGTGCTAGACAAATCTAAGGAGCCTAGTCCAGAGAAAGACGCTTTGACACCGGTACTAGACAAATCGAAGGAGCCTAGCCCAGAGAAAGAATTGGCACCAGTGCTAGACAAAACTAAGGAGCCTAGCCCAGAGAAAGATGCTTTAGCACCAGTGCTAGACAAATCTAAGGAAACTAGCACAGAAAAAGACGCTTTAGCGCCAGTCCTAGACAAATCTAAGGAGCCTAGTCCAGAGATAGAATTGGCACCAGTGCTAGACAAATCTAAGGAGCCTAGCCCAGAGAAAGACGCTTTAGCACCAGTGCTAGACAAATCTAAGGAGCCTAGCCCAGAAAAAGACGCGTCGTCATCAGTGCTAGACAAATCGAAGGAGCCTAGCCCAGAGAAAAAATTGGCACCAGTGCTAGACAAAGCTAAGGAGCCTATCCCAGAGAAAGAAACTTTGGCACCAGTGCTAGACGAATCTAAGGAGCCTAGCCCAGAGAAAGAAGCTTTGGCTCCAGTGCTAGACAAATCTAAGGAGCCTAGCCCAGAAAAAGACGGTTTAGCAACTGTAGTAGACAAATCTAAGGAGAGTAGCCCAGAAAAAGACGTTTTATCAACTGTAGTAGACAAATCTAAGCAGAGTAGCCCAGAAAAAGACGTTTTAGCAATTGTAGTAGACACATCAAAGGATCCTAGCCCAGAAAAAGACGATTTTTCAACTGTAGTAGACAAATCTAAGGAGCCTAGCCCAGAAAAAGACGTTATAGCAAATATAGTAGACAAATCTAAGGAGCCTAGCCGAGAGAAAGATGCTTTGGCACCTGTGCTAGACAAATCTAAGGAGGCTAGCCCAGAGAAAGACGCTTTGGTACCAGTGCTAGGCAAATCTAAGGAGCCTAGCCCAGAAAAAGAATTGGCACCAGTGCTTGACAAATCTAAGGAGTCTAGCCCAGAAAAAGACGGTTTTGCAACTGTAGTAGACAAATCTAAGGATCCTAGCCGAGAGAAAGACGCTTTGTCACCTGTGCTAGACAAATCTAAGGATCCTAGCCGAGAGAAAGACGCTTTGTCACCTGTGCTAGACAAATCTAAGGAGCCTAGCCCAGAGAAAGACGCTTTGGCACCAGTGCTAGGCAAATCTAAGGAGCCGAGCCCAGAAAAAGAATTGGCACCAGTGCTAGACAAATCTAAGGAGTCTAGCCCAGAAAAAGACGGTTTTGCAACTGTAGTAGACAAATCTAAGGATCCTAGCCGAGAGAAAGACGCTTTGTCACCTGTGCTAGACAAATCTAAGGAGCCTAGCCCAGAGAAAGACGCTTTGGCACCAGTGCTAGGCAAATCTAAGGAGCCGAGCCCAGAAAAAGAATTGGCACCAGTGCTAGACAAATCTAAGGAGCCTAGCCCAGAGAAACACGCTTTGGCACCAGTGCTAGACAAATCTAAGAAGCCTAGTCCAGATAAAGAATTGGCACCAGTGCTAGACAAATCTAAGGAGCCTAGTCCAGATAAAGAATTGGCACCAGAGCTAGACAAATCAAAGGAGCCTAGCCCAGAGAAAGAAGCTTTGGCGCCAGTGCCAGACAAGTCTAAAGAGGCTAGCCCAGAGACAGAAGCTTTGGCACCAGTGCTAGACAAGTCTAAAGAGGCTAGCCCAGAGAAAGAAGCTTTGGCAACAGTGCTAGACAAATCTAAGCAGCCTAGCCCAGAAAAAGACGGTTTAACAACTGTAATAGACAAGTCTAAGGAGCCTAGCCCAGAGAAAGACACTTTGGCACCATTGCTAGACGAATCTAAGGAGCCTAGCCCAGAAAAAGACGCTTTGGCACCAGTACTAGACAAAACAAAGGAGCCTAGCCCAGAAAAAGACGTGTTGTCATCAGTGCTAGACAAATCGAAGGAGCCTAGCCCAGAGAAAAAATTGGCACCAGTGCTAGACAAAGGTAAGGAGCCTATCCCAGAGAAAGAAGCTTTGGCACCAGTGCTAGACAAATCTAAGGAGCCTAGTCCAGATAAAGAATTGGCACCAGTGCTAGACAAAACTAAGGAGCCTAGCCCAGAAAAAGACGGTTTAACAACTGTAATAGACAAATCTAAGGAGCCTAGTCCAGATAAAGAATTAGCACATGTGCTAGACAAATCTAAGGAGCCTAGCCCAGAGAAAGAAGCTTTGGCGCCAGTGCTAGACAAATCCAAGGAGCTTAGCCCAGAGAAAGACACTTTAGCACCAGTGCTAGACAAATCTAAGGAATCTAGCCCAGAGAAAGACGCTGTGGGACCAGTGCTAGACAAATCTAAGGAGCGTAGTCCAGAGAAAGAATTGGCACCAGTGCTAGACAAAGGTAAGGAGCCTATCCCAGAGAAAGAAGCTTTGGCACCAGTGCTAGACAAATCTAAGGAGCCTAGCCCAGAAAAAGACGCTTTGGCGCCAGTGCTAGACAAATCTAAGGAGCCTAGCCCAGAAAAAGACGCTTTGGCGCCAGTGCTAGAAAAATCTAAGGAATCTAGCCCAGAGAAAGACGCTGTGGGACCAGTGCTAGACAAAACTAAGGAGCCTAGCCCAGAGAAAGACGCTTTAACACCAGTGTTGGACAAATCAAGGGAGACTAGCCCAAAGAAAGACTCTTTGGCACCGGTACTAGACAAATCTAAGGAGCCTAGCCCAGAAAAAGAATTGGCACCAGTGCTAGACAAAGCTAAGGAGCCTAGCCCAGAGAAAGAATTGGCACCAGTGCTAGACAAAGGTAAGGAGCCTATCCCAGAGAAAGTAGCTTTGGCACCAGTGCTAGACAAATCTAAGGAGCCTAGCCCAGAAAAAGACGCTTTGGCACCAGTGCTAGACAAATCTAAGGAGCGTAGTCCACAGAAAGAATTGGCACCAGTGCTAGACAAATCTAAGGAGCCTAGTCCAGAGAAAGAATTGGCACCAGTTCTAGACAAAACTAAGGAGCCTATCCCAGAGAAAGAATTGTCACCAGTGAAAGACAAATCTAAGGAGCCTAGCGCAGAGAAAGAATTGGCGCCAGTGCTAGACAAATCTCAAGAGCCTAGACCAGAAAAAGACGCTTTGGCGTCAGTGCTAGACAAATTTAAGAAGCCTAGCCAAGAGAAAGAAGATTTGGCGCCAATGCTAGATAAATCTAAGGAGCCTAGCCCAGAGAAAGAATTGGCACCAGTGCTAGACAAAGGTAAGGAGCCTATCCCAGAGAAAGTAGCTTTGGCACCAGTGCTAGACAAATCTAAGGAGCCTAGCCCAGAAAAAGACGTTTTAGCAACTGTTGTAGACAAATCTAAGGAGCCTAGCCCAGAGAAAGAATTGGCACCAGAGCCAGACAAATCTAAGGAGCCTAGCCCAGAGAAAGAAGCTTTGGCACCAGTGCTAGACAAATCTAAGGAGCCTAGTCCAGAGAAAGAATTGGCACCAGTGCTAGACAAATCTATGGAGCATAGCCCAGAAAAAGAATTGACACCAGTGCTAGACAAATCTAAGGAGCCTGACCCAGAAAAAGAATCGGCACCAGTACCAGACAAATCTAAGGAGCATAGCCCAGAGAAAGAAGCTTTGGCGCCAGTGCTAGACAAATCTATGGAGCCTAGCACAGACAAAGACGTTTTGGCACCAGTGCTAGACAAATCTAAGGAGCCTAGCCCAGAGAAAGAAACTTTGGCACCAGTGCTAGACAAATCTAAGGAGCCTAGTCCAGAGAAAGAATTGGCATCAGTGCTAGACAAAGCTAAGGAGCCTAGCCCAGAGAAACTCGGTTTGGCACCAGTGCTAGACGAGCTTAGCCCGGAGAAAGACGCTTTGGCACCAGTGCTAGATAAATCTAAGGAGCCTAGCTCAGAGAAACACGCTTTGGCACCAGTGCTAGACAAATCTAAGGAGCCTAGCCCAGAAAAAGACGTTTTAGCAACTGTTGTAGACAAATCTAAGGAGCCTAGCCCAGAGAAAGAATTGGCACCAGAGCCAGACAAATCTAAGGAGCCTAGCCCAGAGAAAGAAGCTTTAGCACCAGTGCTAGACAAATCTAAGGAGCCTAGCTCAGAGAAACACGCATTGGCACCAGTGCTAGACAAATCTAAGGAGCCT
This sequence comes from Plodia interpunctella, assembly GCF_027563975.2. Lineage (NCBI taxonomy): Eukaryota > Metazoa > Arthropoda > Insecta > Lepidoptera > Pyralidae > Plodia > Plodia interpunctella. Next base: position 772,303 of record NC_071308.1, on the reverse strand, counting down.
AGCCCAGAAAAAGACGTTTTAGCAACTGTTGTAGACAAATCTAAGGAGCCTAGCCCAGAGAAAGAATTGGCACCAGGGCCAGACAAATCTAAGGAGCCTAGCCCAGAGAAAGAAGCTTTGGCACCAGTGCTAGACAAATCTAAGGAGCCTAGTCCAGAGAAAGAATTGGCACCAGTGCTAGACAAATCTATGGAGCATAGCCCAGAAAAAGAATTGACACCAGTGCTAGACAAATCTAAGGAGCCTGGCCCAGAAAAAGAATCGGCACCAGTACCAGACAAATCTAAGGAGCATAGCCCAGAGAAAGAAGCTCTGGCGCCAGAGCTAGACAAATCTAAGGAATCTAGCACAGAGAAGGACGTTTTGTCACCAGTGCTAGGCAAATCTAAGGAGGCTAGCCCTGATAAAGAATTGGCACCAGTGCTAGACATATCTAAGGAGCCTAGCCCAGAGAAAGAATCGGCACCAGTACCAGACAAATCTAAGGAGCCTAGCCCAGAAAAAGACGCTTTGGCGCCAGTGCTAGACAAATCTAAGGAATCTAGCCCAGAGAAAGACGCTATGGGACCAGTGCTAGACAAATCTAAGGAGCCTAGTCCAGAGAAAGAATTGGCACCAGTGCTAGACAAAGCTAAGGAGCCTAGCCCAGATAAACACGGTTTGGCACCAGTGCTAGACGAGCGTAGCCCGGAGAAAGACGCTTTGGCACCAGTGCTAGATAAATCTAAGGAGCCTAGCCTAGAGAAAGAAGCTTTGGCACCAGTACTAGGCAAATCTAAGGAGCCTAGCCCAGAAAAAGACGTTTTAGCAACTGTTGTAGACAAATCTAAGGAGCCTAGCCCAGAGAAAGAATTGGCACCAGAGCCAGACAAATCTAAGGAGCCTAGCCCAGAGAAAGAAGCTTTGGCACCAGTGCTAGACAAATCTAAGGAGCCTAGTCCAGAGAAAGAATTTGCACCAGTGCTAGACAAATCTATGGAGCCTAGCGCAGAGAAAGAAACTTTGGCACCAGTGCTAGACAAATCTAAGGAGCCTAGCCCAGAGAAAGAATTGGCACCAGTGCCAGACAAATCTAAGGAGCCTAACCCAGAGAAAGAAGCTTTGGCGCCAGTGCTAGACAAATCCAAGGAGGCTATCTCAGAGAAAGAAGCTTTTCCACCAGTGCTAGACAAATCTAAGGAGGCCAGCCCAGAAAAAGACGCTTTAGCACCAGTGCTAGACAAATCTAAGGAGCCTAGCCCAGAAAAAGAATTGGCACCAGTGCTAGACAAATCTAAGGAGCCTAGCCCAGAGAAAGAAGCTTTGGCGCCAGTGCTAGACAAATCTAAGGAGGCTAGCCCAGAGAAAGACGCTTTGGCACCAGTTTTAGACAAATCTAAGGAGCCTAGCCCAGAGAAAGAAGCTTTGGCGCCAGTGCTAGACAAATCTAAGGAGCCTAGCCCAGAGAAAGAAGCTTTGGCGCCAGTGCTAGACAAATCCAAGGAGGCTATCTCAGAGAAAGAAGCTTTTCCACCAGTGCTAGACAAATCTAAGGAGGCTAGCCCAGAAAAAGACGCTTTAGCACCAGTGCTAGACAAATCTAAGGAGCCTAGCCCAGAAAAAGAATTGGCACCAGTGCTAGGAAAATCTAAGGAGCATAGCCCAGAGAAAGAATTGGCACCAGTGCTAGACAAATATAAGGAGCCTAGCCCAGAAAAAGACGCTTTGGCGCCAGTGCTAGACAAATCTAAGGAATCTAGCCCAGAGAAAGACGCTGTGGGACCAGTGCTAGACAAATCTAAGGAGCCTAGTCCAGAGAAAGAATTGGCACCAGTGCTAGACAAATCTAAGGAGCCTAGCCTAGAAAAAGAATTGGCACCAGTGCTAGACAAATCTAAGGAGCCTAGCCCAGAGAAAGAAGCTTTGGCGCCAATGCTAGACAAATCTAAGGAGGCTAGCCCAGAGAAAGACGCTTTGGCACCAGTTTTAGACAAATCCAAGGAGCCTAGCCCAGAGAAAGAAGCTTTGGCGCCAGTGCTAGACAAATCTAAGGAACCTAGCACAGAGAAAGACCTTTTGGCACCAGTGCTAGACAAATCTAAGGAGCCTAGCCCAGAGAAAGTAACTTTGGCATCAGTGCTGTACAAATCTAAGGAGGCTAGCCCAGAGAAAGACGCGTTGTCATCAGTGCTAGACAAATCAAGGGTGCCTAGCCCAGATAAAGACGCTTTGGCACCAGTGCTAGACAAATCTAAGGAGTCTATCCCAGAGAAAGAAGCTTTGGCACAAGTGTTAGACAAATCTAAGGAGCCTAGCCCAGATAAAGAATTGGCACCAGTTCTAGATAAATTTAAGGAGCCTAGCCCAGAGAAAGAAGCTTTGGCGCCAGCGCTAGACAAATCTAAGGAGGCTAGCCCAGAGGAAGAAGCTTTAGCACCAGTGCTAAGTAAATCTAAGGAGCCTAGCCCAGATAAAGACGTTTTAGCAACTATAGTAGACAAATCTAAGGAGCCTAGCACAGAGGAAGATGCTTTGCCACCAGTGCTAGACAAATCTGAGGAGGCTAGCCCAGAAAAAGACGTTTTAGCAACTGTAGTAGACAAATCTAAGGAGCCTAGCCCAGCTAAAGACGTTTTAGCAACTGTAGTAGACAAATCTATGGAGCCTAGCACAGAGAAAGATGCTTTGGCACCAGTGTTGGAAAAGTCTATAGAGCTTAGCCCAGAAAAAGTCACTTTGGCAACAGTGCTAGACATATCTAAGGTACCCAGCGCAGCGAAAGAGAATATTCAGTCAAATAACGAAACCGAGTCTTTCAAATTGGATGACAAATATGATATTCCTAGTCCTGAATTAGTCGTTGATATTTCTAAAGAATCTTGTCCTGATATGATTCATTCTATGAACATTGATAAATTTAAAAAAATTAGTTCTGAAACCGTCTTAGACAATTTGATGGCAATCCACTCAGAAAGAGATAGTACATCGATTACCAGTAATGAAACCATAGATACTCCTAAAGAACTCAGTGGTTTGACTATTTACGGGGAGCCTGAAGAAGACATTTCAACTAAAACAGAAGAAGTTTTGAAAGAAAATATAGTTATCGTTAGAGTTTGCATTACCAAAATAATCAAAACTAAATATGCTGATAATACCGGACTTTTGAAAAAAATAAAAACGGAAACTGTTACAATCACAACAGATCAATATCCAGATGGTTCTTCTAGCACTTCTAAGGAAAGCAGTATTTCTATTGTAGATATATCAGATAACGATAGCTATGCGAAATTCCACGATGAACAAATCTTTGACAATATTCACTCTCAAAAAAATGGAGATTCCTTTAGTGACGATAGTCAAACTGATTACAAAGAAAAAATTTCAAATGTATCTGATGAAGATAAGATGACTAAAGATAAGTCACCTTTTCTCCAACATTCAACGAAGTCTGATTCTAGTTCAGAAAAAACTAAAGAGAAATCTATACATAAAATATCTAAGAGATCAGTCTCAGGTGATAAACGTTTCGACGAACATTTATCATCCAAAAGAGATAGTTTAAGTCAAACATTGTTACATGGGAGCAGTTCTGAAGACTTGTCTAAAGAAGTAAGCTTAGAAGAAAAATACAGTTTTGAAAGTTCTGAAAAATCAGCAAAACGCAGCTATATTGATTCAATGCAATCTATCAGTAGTCAAACAATGAGTCGAGATTCTTCAACATTAAAACAAAGCATTAAATCAGACACAAAGGTAAGAGATGTTGACTCTCCTAAAGAAGATTTATTGTTATCAGAGACATCTGACTCTGGAGTGCACAGCATTCCAATGGATATAGAACAAGATTCTATAGATAAAGCAATGATTTCTCAATTTTTTGAAGGAACTACTGTACATAGCGCAGCGCACCTCATTGAATCCATTCATAAAGCTTTTAGCGAAGAATCGGTCCAACAAGGTATAAAAACTGAAAGTTTAACTCCACAGCCTGAATATGATCGAGTATCTACACCTCCTACAGTTCCAGTTAGTCCATTGCCAAAAACTCCTAGTAGCTTTCAAGATGTGAAAGTTAGTGATGGTGTCCAAAGTGAAATATCTTATGATAAATCAGATGGTAGTGATGAAACTATAACTAAAGTGGTACATGTTGGTGAAGATGTTTTAACTCAAAAAATATCTACGTCAACAGAAAAAGTACCCAAATTAATGAAATCGTTGGCTGACGTAGAAAGCTCTGATCCCGATTTAGTGACTCTTATGCAAACAATGGGAAAAATTAAAACGGAAACTGATACAGTAACTAAAATAATCAAAGAGGGAGAAAATGTTGTGACGCAGACAATAACGACTGTTACAACTAAAGAAGTTATATCAAGAGAAGATGGGACCCCTCAAAATATAAAAACCACTATTGAAACAACAACATTGAGCAAAGGCTCAGATGGATCTACTACTACTACAAAAGATACCCAAACCTTACTTTCTGAATGTTCTTCCAGCCTTCGATCTACCTCACAAATGGATTTATATACAAAAGACTATAAACATGATAAAGATCATTTTGAGACTGAAGAAGAAAAATCTGAAACGTCATCAAGCCAATCAAAAGATGCTGCCGAAAGTCTTCAAGAATATGATATTACGGATACTGATAAAAAAGTAACTGATAATGCAGAGACTAAATTAAAATATGACTTTGTCCAAGAAACTGACGAATTAGATGATAATGTTGAAGACACAATTATTGATACTGATGTTAGTAAAAGAATAATTAAAGAAAATAATATTGATATCATAGAAACAATTACAACTATAACTAAAAAAGAGACACTCAAAGTAGATGAAAGTAAGAAAATTATAAAAACTACTGTTGAAACTAATGTGAGTAAAGAATATCCTGATGGTTCTAAAGATGTTCAAAAAAATGTTGAAGTAAAAACGGAAGAAGTCGTTTTAGATTCAAGTAGTAATTTGGATAAAATTCTAAGTGAATATATTATGCTTGATGAACCAGAAGTTAGTACTATATCAAAAACAGAAGACATAATTGAACAAAATGTGTTGATTAAACGCAGTATATTAACAAATATTGTAAAGACAAAATACGTTGACTCTAAAGGCTTTCCTCGAAAATTAAAAACCGTCACAACTGTTACTACGACTGATGAATATCCTGATGGATCTTCAACTACCAAAATTGATAGTAGTACTTCACTTACTGATTTAGAAAAAAATAACGCAGTGGAAGTTTCAGATCTCGTTGATTTTACTGAATTGGAAGATAAGTCAATTGCAGTCGACAAACAAGAAAAAAGTATCATGCTTGATGGGAAAAGTGTACTGCAAATTATAACCACAACTACTACAAGAGAAATATTAGCTAGCAAAAACAAGTCAAATAAAAAAATTAAGACCACAGTGGAAACTGTTACTGAAAATTGTAGAGCAGATGGTATTACTGAAGTAACTAAAGATGTGAAAGTGACAGTATCTGATCATGGCATAAACTCTGGAGACCTGAACCTTGTAGGTTTTGGTGAAATAAGTGAACCCGAAAGAGACACAGTTACTAAAACCGATATAATAATGGAAAATGATTTATCAATAAAAAGAAAAATAACAACCTCTACAACAAAACAAGTATTTGGTAACATTGATAGTAACATAAAAAGGACCAAAATAACAGTACAGACTGTAACTGACGATGAATACCCTGATGGTTCTATCATAACAAAAACCAGTGAAAAAGTATCTTTTATAGATGAAACACTCGTTAATCAAATAACTGGTACTTTGGAAACAACTTCAGATAAGAGTATAGTTGAAAAAAGTAATGAACAAGAAATAAAATCAGTTAAAAAGGTTGAATCTGATCTTAATACTACTAACATTGGTGAGCAATTATTAGATAAAAACGTAGAAGATATCCTTAGTGCATTGAATCTCGAAGGAGAACCAGAAACTAGTGAAACAAGTACAACGGAAGAAGTTAAAGAAAATGGAATTACTATAACTAGACTGATTAATAAGCGAATAATAAAACTAAAGTATTCAGACAACAACGGTGCCATTAAAAAAATAAAAACTATAACGACAATCACCACAACTGATCAATATCCGGATGGATCATCACAAACATCTGTCAATACATATACTTCCATAAGTGACATTTCGACTGATGATATTCTACAATCCCATGATTTACATGATTTTCCTAATTTGGAAGATAAAACAACGAATATAGACACGCAAGAAAACTTTGTTGTAAGAGATAACATAGAAATAAAACAATTAATTACTACGACAACTACTAAAGAAATATTTTCTTCTCAAGATAAATCAAAAAGAAAAGTCAAAGTTACTATTGAAACTGTAACAGAATCAATACTACCAAATGGAGTTACCGAAGTCAGTAAGGAAGTGAAAGTTTCAGTAGCTGACTATGGTATGGAAACATTTAATGAAAGTTTAGAAGATTATACTTTAGTAGGGCAACCTGTTATACAATCATCTTCGGAAACAGAAAATATTGTGGAAAATGGAGTAAATATCTTACGAAAAACAACTATCACTACAATATGCGAAAAATTTGAAAGTAAACTTGCGCATTCAAAGAAAATTAAAACTACCGTAAGAACTGTAATTGAAGATGAGCATCCAAATGGCTCTATAGTTACTAAGAAGAGTGAAAAGGTATCAATCGCTGATATATCACCTAAAGTAACGATGGCAGAAGGAGATACTGAGCCTATGGAATCCTATATCGATGACTCTGAAATTGTTGAAGATACTTCTGAGGAATCTGATGTTCAAAATGAAATAGTACAACAAGGTCCTGTTACAATCAAGCGCACAATTACTACAAAAACTAAGCGAGAAATATTGGCAAGCTCCGATAAAAATATAAGAAGAGTTCGGACTACTGTGGAAACGATCACTGTAGACGAGTATCCGGATGGATCAACTGAAACTACAAAGGATGTTAAAATTACCATTTCTGAATTTCAGAAAACATCCGACAGTGATTTGCAGGCTGCATTACAAGGGTTAAAAGCAACAGGTAAAATTAAAACATCAGTTGATAAGAAAGTTAATTCTATCGATCATGAAGGAGAAAAAATTACTCAAACAATTACTACATATGTAACCAAAGAAGAATTAAAAAATAATGAAACCAATGAAATTGCTGTCAAAACTGTTACAGAGACATTGACAGAAAATGAAAAGGTTGATGGATCGATTGATATCACCAAAGATGTACGAACACAAATAACATATTTACCATTAGGTACGAGCTTAGATGACTGGACACCAGAAGAATTGGAAGAAATTGAAAAACAGCCGATAGTCGAAGAAAAACCAGCCAAAGCACATGAATTACCACTAGAAAAGAAGGAAAATTATAGTCAAGGGCTAAAATCAACAAAACAACGTTCTCCTGTAGGTGAAATCACAACTGATACCGAAACATTTACAAAGGTTATTCATGATGGTGATAACGAAATAACACAAACAATTACCATTGTTACAACAAAGGAGGTAGTAAGTCCAGAGAAAATTAAAATTACAATTGAAACAACAACTGTCAGCAAAGGCAGTGATGGTGTTACTAAGACAACAAAATCTACTAAGACTACTATATCAGAATTTAAAGAAGAGTTTGAAGAAATTATTGACACAGGTGAAAGCGAAAAGTCATATTCAAAACATTCTTCGAAAACAGGCGATATGAGAAGTTCATCCGCAGCTAGTGATGACTTGGATCATCCTGGCATATCGTCTCCGCCGTCAGACATCAGTTCACGTGGTTCTAGAGCCGCCACTCACATATGGGGAACTGAAAGCAGCGGAATTTACTACAGTGATGACGATGGCCAAGGAAGCCCTAGCAGCACAAAGTCACAGATTGCGCATTCTCCACGATCTAATTTAAGCTTTGAACTTGATTCAAAGTTGCCAGCACAACGGGAAGGTAATGACGTAATTTTTGAGAAGCATGATTTCGAATCATCACTAGCAAAAGATCCGATGTCATGTTCTATTTATGGACAACTAACAGAAGATGATTCATGCACATCTTCTACCCATTCAGAAGCAAAGACTGAAGTTCACGTAGTTGATAAACCATTATCTAAACTGACTGATGATTTCCTGACACAGGAAAAATTTCATGCTGAAAGTACAATGCACATTAGTAAAAGTAAATCTGATGCCACATTTTTACAAGAAGCCGACGAGCATTTTGAAAAGGCAATAGAGGACTATAAAAAAGTAAGTGGCTCGGAAGTTATTAAAAATATTACTGCTAAGTACGAATTTCATGACCAAAGTCAATCTAGTTTGAGTCATCATGAATCTTCCAAAGAGGAGAATGTTATTACACTCAAAGATCTTAAGTCTGACACAAAGAAAGTTTCAGAATCTAGTTCATCTACAAGTAGCAAAAAGGAAACAAATAGTGCAGAAAAAATGGAATCGAAAGATTCCACATTGAAAGACCCTATTGAATCTTGGGGAAAGCCACTGGGCTTGCCGAGTCCAGTTGGTCCACCTACACAGACAGATGGAAAAAGTACGCCTAAAAAGCAAGCTCCTAGCTCGACCGTGCTGAACAAAAATAAAATTAATCAAGAGAAAAGTAAAGAAGCAAAAAATCGCGCCTCTGAATCACCAAGTAAGAAAAAGGCCCCCACTCCAGTTTATATGGAACTGACATACGTCCCGCATCATGGCAACTCATATTATTCTGCGCTGGAGTTCTTCAAACGGGTACGAGCCCGATATTATGTATTCTCGGGTACGGAACCATCCAAAGAAATTTATAACGCTCTTCTGGATGCCAAGAAGACTTGGGAAGATAAAGATTTAGGTAAGATTTATATCAATCATTTAATTCATTGTGAAATCACTTGAACTGAAAAATGTGATGTGATGTGATAAGTAGTATAAGTTATCTTATCATAGGATATATATCAATCATTTATTTATCATTTATATCATATATTTAGTAGATATTGTATGTTACATCAATGAATAAAAAAGTCTAATACAAACACATGGCGATCCTGCCAGTCGGGTGGCCATATTAATATATTTTTTTTAAATATACACTATTGGTGAAATATGGTGTTAATTATGAGAGAGGGGAAATTGTGGTGATGATAAGATAAATAATGGAATTAAATCAAAAATGACATATCTTGAACCTGGATTGGTTTTGTTTATTTTATGTTATACTTTTCAGAAGTCACAATAATCCCCACATACGACACGGATGTCCTTGGCTACTGGGTGACAGAAAACGAGGAAGCCCTCGAAAAGTACAAGATCGATCTGTCGCCGTCAGCTTCCCGCTGCACCATCAACTTGCAAGATCACGAGACCTCGTGCGCGGCCTACAGACTCGAGTTCTAGGTGTCGGGTCTATTTGTAGCCTTCTCATCGAAGAAGTGAGCCTGCAACCAAGATGCTCTCAGCTACGGGAACTGAAGGATTAATTGTTGATAGAAAAAAAAGGCTGTGATAAGAAGGAAGCTAGCGAGGGCATCCGTACTGCACAAAGGCCGCTACTTCGCATGAGATAGTTTGCAAATAGATTCACTTAGAGATTTTGTGATATTTGAATGCAATTAACAGACTGCTAAAGAGTTTGATTAAATCGTAGTTAATAATGAAGATATACGAACTGTGCTGGAGCAACAAGGCGACGCGCGCTCTGTCGCCGGCGCCGGCTGCCGACTCCGAACCGATATAGTCCTCGACCGCATCCAGTTTAAGTCAATAACCAAATTTTCGACCTAAGAACAGAAACGTCCATTTTTTTCTAAAACTCTATTCTAGTAGCTTTCATTAAAATAGTGCATGCCATTTAAAATATATTTCTGATGACATTTAAAAATTTGGTCTTATACAAGTAGTGCTTTTATACACAATTTTTAGCGTAACCAGTCCATTTTGTTTAGCCAAAACACTGCTTGTGCGAATATCAAAATTTTTGAAAATTATTTTGCTATCACTTTGTAAATTTTGAAAAGTGAAAATGTAAAATTAGCGAGCACATTGTTTTAGTATATACGCTTCGAAAGGACGTAGTACGGTTCCGTAAGGACGTCGATAACATTTTGACAAGTAAGATTAAATACCTGATGTACTTTTATATGATCAAAGTATGATTCAATAAGATTATATTTAACTAAATGGTCTTGAAAAGACACTTAAAAATTTTAGTCGTTCGACAGACTATACCGTCGGACGCTAGGTCTAAACAATTTATTAGAGGTGTGTCTGTTACACGTGTCTAGAATGACAAAGATGACTTCTGTCTACAGTAACCGATTTATAATAATAAAAGAATCCATTAGAGGTAGAAAGTTGTTCTACCAATTTTTTTGTTCGAGCAATTTTTCACGCATTTTGTCAAGTTAAAATTGCCCGATAAATATAGACGATATTTCAATACCATAGCACCCTACCACACCGCCCCCACCCGGCAAGATGATGTCCATTGAAAAGTGAGCTTTGTTGCGTTCTGCGTAGACATACTTTGCATTGACAAGACGAGAGCACAACATCTTTGGACGTGGAAACGATGTGGCAAAAGCGTGCTTTGAAAAAACTTTGTGACATATGTGAACATTATCAGAAAATCCTGCACTTCTGACCGTGTTCTCGTGGGCCGCAAAGACCTTTGACGATCGATGCCGGTCGCATACACATAGAAGTGATCTCTGTTCTTCTAGAATTACAAGCCTAAAATGATAGTGAGCTTATCCCATTTATAAAGTAAATGTTTTAGTAGAACTATTATTACAAAATGAACACTCTATTTACCTTTGTTTAAGTTGAAACTTGCTTGTTGCGTCAAAGTTAATTATAACATAGTTATATTAATTACATGTTATGAATTTTACTCATTCGAAATTTGTGAGTCGCGAAGTGATAGACGAATCTCGTTCGGTTTTTCTTTGCGTATTTGTTTTTGGTCCGTCGTTGTATTTATCAAATTTCTAGTCGAAGCGACCCAAATACTTATGAAGACGTAGATTATGTCGTGATACGTTCCTATTCGAATTGAGTTTCTAAATACTTTCCAATGAATTAACCTGAATCCTCATGTAATTATAGGCAAACTTACTCCATTAGATTGTTTTACGATACGATTTCGTTAGGATGATTGTGAGCGAATGTGATATTCTGAATCATCGTTAATTTACCATCTAGTGAGTAAGCTATCTCGAATATTTTCGGGATCACAGGCGTTCATTTCCTTTTTGTTGTCTGCCAAATATCAAAGGAAGGTTATGAGTCAATTAATTTTAAGTCATCCATAGAATTAAGCCGATCTAAAGTCACGGTCTATCGCTTACTTTGCCAACCTTCAAACTAATAGCGATATAGCATATTTGAACGCACCAGCACAATGTAATAACATAACAAAATAAACTTTTAAATGTTAATAAATACATTAAAAAAAGTATTGTATTATGTATATTTTATTTTTATGAAAGTACGAATGAGAATTTATTTTATAGTTAACATTATTGATGGTATAGTATGTGTTTATGTGTGTTGTTTGATGCGAGCACAATAAATAAATATGTTTTTGATCATAATTGATTCATGCTTAGGTAGTTGTGGATGGGACGAAACAGGGAGCGGTGATGTAGCCAAGTGGAGTGATCAGCGCCGATGCAGGTTTTATCAAACTTGCCGAAATAAATCAACTCACGAATCTTTAGTTACGGTCTACAAGACTACGGTAGAAATCAAGTGTGAATAGTTTCATTTCAACGGGAAAAAATACTGTTCCCTAGTTTTTTGCCGTGTCGTCACGACACGTAAGAATCGAGGTCCTACCTTATTCATAAATCTTCGTTCTTCGATAATCCTGCAATCCAGCATTACAGCTTCCATTAAGAATGCTACTGCATCGGCAATGATATATAGACGCTTTGATATGTTATGAATATTTTAAGGCTTATAATAATTTCAGCCATACATGATTTGGCTGGCTGGGGAGCCCGACCCAAGTTTACTATTGTATTTTATAGCTAGAACTCTAATGCATATTATTAGAAATATAAAATGTTACTAAAATTAAGGATTGTATCAGCTTAGTTAACATCAATAGCTCTGAGAAATAAATCATTATGGAAATTATTAAATGTTGTATTCTTCCAATGGTACGATTAAACGATAATATGTGTATGTGTTAACAGTTGTTTGTTCCTAAGATATGAAATATGTGTATTGTCATCATTTACACAGAATTTGATCAGTTTACACATTTGAAAATTTCAGTAGTCTACTCTCCACACGTTGTGACACGAATTCAAGCTGACTCATTGACACACCGAGCGTGCGCGGTTAGTATGCATGTTGCCCGTATCCCATATACCCGTACGGTGTGTCAGACGAGTATTCAAAATTGTAAACTCATCATTTCTAGGCATCAATACTGTTTTATATACTAACCAAAATAGAATTTCGACAAATCTATAAACTACCATAATTTTCTACTCAATTTTAAGAACACATCATCAATGTATACTTAAAAATCGTAATTGAAACCAAACCATAACTGATTCAATAGTAAGTACTTATGTTTCTCAATAATTATAATTAAGAAACATACACATATTTTGCTTTATTTCGATGTGGGCGGTATTGATAGGTAGGTTATTAAACTGGTCGTAATCAAAACTACCATTATGCCATCCTGGTATCATCGTGGTAGTTTTGTATACAACAGGAGAAACCAAGCGAGCGTAATATCTAATTTTGGATTTAAAAACATCTGAAAGGTATTTAATTCAAAGACAAAATAGACATCAAGAGTATAATATATTACAGTAATATATTACGCTTGCTTGTGTTAATGCCAAAGGCGGGGTCCCATGGTACGTGATATTGCACACAAACAAGAGTTTCCATTTAAACCTTAGCTTAGATCGTCCGCTACGTGACGTATCGCGTATACAACCTGTCTCTGTTACACATCTTTCGTGCGACTAAATAGTGACTGGCTAAATGTTTGGCACATTATGAGTCATTCAATACTACGTTGTTAACCTTGTGGCGATTAATTCTGCTTACGTTATACTTGAATGATCACTAAAATGTTTAGTTCTATGAATATAGAAATGTTGCCACTTCACACACCATGGGAAACGCTCTTTAGGTGTGTAAGCTTTTGTGGTGCTAACGAAATGCTAGAATTGGGGTGACGAATTATCATGTTTAACGGGAATAATTTTAATGTGTGCTGGGAACAACTAGGTTTGCTTTACTGTTCTTCGATTTTGAGTGAACACGTTTGGGTATGGAGGACTGGGAGATGGCTTCACGGCAATCCATCTTAGCTTTTCTGATCACGTCTATAATAACTTCAAAACAATATCTATTGAAATGAATCAACATTACCTTGATTAATAATAATAAATAAGTATTGCTTTTGGATTGCCAATAAAGACATTTTATGGCAAAAATGATCGTGAAATTCTAAGCTTAACAGACCAGCAAATTATTACATTTTTGCCGTAAAAAAGTGGTGTGTAATCAGAAAATCTTTAATAATTTAAATAATGATTAAGATCCTTACGTGGATGTTAGGTATTTATGATAATTATTGTATTATGTAAATTTAAAAAGTAAAATCCACTCATTGTATCAGTCATGTCGCTATTCTCCATTCAGCGTGTTTGATGAAGTGTACGAGTCATTAAAATTAATAAAAACAATAAAAATGTTCAACCGATCTTTTTATTTGTAGTGAGTAGAATTCTTGTTACTGATGTTAAATGGATAACATTAGTTCTATCACCTGTTAATTAAATTTATCAAATCTTAAACAAGAAGGTGTTTGGTTGCCAAACGATTTACGATCAAATCATCTTCTGTTTAGGTCAATACGTACACAAGAACATTGAAGTTGTGCACAAGATATTAAAAGAATTGGAACTGGGTGGCTATCATGAAACATAAAATACGTAGCACGAAATTGCGTCCACACGATCTCTATTTACACGATGCGTACACGATATAGGAAATAAGAGATAGCCTGTGGATGTTAGTAACTTGCTGCGTTTGTGTGTTTCGTGGCAGGCCTTCTGATATAGGTATATTTACATTAGCAATACCGAAGAAAAACTACAATATTGACTAATTATTATAATGATAAATTTATTTCGGTCGAAAACCATAATGTGTTTAAAGTTTTAGATTTTTAGTAAAACAAAATATTGGAAAATAATTGTTATAATCTCATAGTCCCTCAAAACGCTACAAGTGGAAGGTATAGTTAGTTTAAAAATATAAAGTCAATGCCTTTTATTAGTACCATAAATTTTTTATCCAACGGCAGTGAATAATCACATTGTAAATTATCTTAAACATAAATGTATGTACAATAGTATATAAAATATAACACCTTTATAAATAAGTATATGATATTGTTCATAAATATTTAATTTTAACCACTTATTACAATGAGCAATATTTTGAGTAACGTGATTAAAGAGTTTTTTTTAACACATAAAAGCAAAAAATAGTTACTGAATCTTGTAAAAATATCAATTTAGACTCCTCTTAAAATATAATCTATTCTACTAATATTATTGAAATCTCAAAACGAATTTACTATCACAACACGATTAAAATTATATAATCGTTAAACATATGATTTACAATTAAGTTTCGATAGAAATATATATTTAGATTCTATAAAAAAAATTTTAGAATACTTTATACCGTGATGAAAATAGTTGTAATATTTAAAACTTTTTGATTTAAAAACATGACGTATTTAACTATTAGGACAGTGGCTATTTAATTTATTGACTTATTACTATCAAAAATAACTTTTAGACAAGCTTTTTTATTTCTAAGACTAGAAAAGACAACAGAATATACTATGAATACAATATTTAAAATTAACCTGCTCCGTATGCTTCGAGGCTCAAAATAAATCATCTAAATATACATACATTCATCATGTTTCTTATGTTTTAAATAACTAACTACACAGGAAATTTTATAAAATTATGCGAGACCACATTATAATTAAAATTAATAAGTAATTACAATAAATGTTTGGAATGAAATAAAAGATAACATTTCGTAAACAAAATTACATTTCTTGAAATTATTTTATTTTCATAATAATATAATGGCTGCTGATGTTTAACACTGGTCTGCGATATAATACTGGGATAAACTGTTAAATTACATTTCTACTTGCTCTTATCTGAATAATTATTGCTATATATTTGGTTGGAATGCTTATTTACAATATCAAATATTTCATTATTATAATTCAATATCAAATATTTCTATCAAAAACATCTTTTTGGCTTCATCTGACCGCTGCGTTACGCTTGTTCAGCCACACGTGCAAATTAAAACTAAATTAAAAAATTTTAAACCCCCGACTTCGATGTTTCTGGCATCGACCTAACTGCTAGAAATTAGCTTATAGTTTCTAAACGGCTGAACGCACTATTTCATGCCATAGCTAAGAACACTCTCGATTAAATTCACTATGAAAAAAATAGACCTAAATTGGTGGCTACGGCCAGCTGTTTAGTTGCTACGATGACACAGACAGACATATACACAGGCATGTAAAACTTATAACTTAACTCCTGTCGTCGGGGGTTTAAAACGGGCGAATCGGCCATTTCTTCGCCTACATGAGAGATGAACACGCGCGACAATTTACGCAGCGGTCGCCCTAAATACAGAAAGACTTCGTTTTTCACATTTCCCATATTTGAGTTTTTCCTCATCTAAACCTCATATCGTCTGGTTTCCTCAGGAAATAGGCCACTTTGTCTATAGGCACTTTGTATTCGTGCATCCATCTGTTTCCTTTTCGTAGAGAACCATCAATGCCGTCTTGCCAAAGGCCAGCAGGGAGATACACTGAAAGAAAATCTGGCTTATAGATTTTGTCACATAGATAAATAACATAGGTAATTCTTAGCCTGTTTGGCCATCGAAACTACTTAAGACGACCATAGGAATTTTAAGTCATGCTTGACTTATCCCCAATTTTGAGGGGATTCTCTTGTTTTGTTCCATTGAAGAGTCCCTCGTCAGGAGCTTATTCTGGGTGCATCATAATTATCATAATAAATGCATTGCCATCCATGTCGTTTCAGCTCAAAATGGAGATTATCATGCACCTAATTAGATTTCTCCCTCTCTGACCAGGTTTCAAGAGTGCAGTGTTACCTTGCAATCTTGTACATTAACATGTACCTTACCTTAAGCTAGGACACAATAAGATATAATTAACCTAGAAGATTACAAATATGATATATTATTATCGATGGTCACCTTCTCTGGTAGTGTCCCCTGGGTGTAACACCGGTGCGACAACAATCTCATCGCCGAGCGCAAACTCGTCCTTCACATACAAGGCGGGGTCTCCGCCGGTCACCAGCCACAGTGGACGGATGAGCGGCAGGCCTTCCTCTAGGGCTTCGCGTTTGTACTTCAGGAGGAGAGGGGTCACCTGGAAATATCATTGGATAATCAACCTATACTACAAACATGGTCATGCTAATCTGATTCGCATGGACTGCTGAGGAAGGTGTGATTGACCGGATTTAACCAACTACGTTATATCTGCTATGGCTATTTAAACTATTGTTGTATTGTTTTGCATGATTGGTAGCGGGAAAGGGTATGAAGATGATATTATTTCACATCTCACTTCGGTTTGCAGCAAAATTATACATATAGGCAGGTACCAGATTTTTTTTATTATCGTTTTTTTCTTATTTTTTAGGCAAAATCTGACTCAAACTAAACTGACAAAATTTAACTCTCAATAAAATCAATAGCGTCTTTATAATGTACTCTATAACATAATAGGTAAAGAATATTAAAATTACTACAAAATTATAAGCATTTCTTATACAATAAAAATAAGAAAATTAATCTTACCAATTTTTGTCTCAACCAAGTCAAATTCTTGGCCAGCTCCAGGACTTTGTCATCATTATATTTGCTCGGCAAGTGAGTGAACTTCATCACAGGAAGGAACGTCGCCATTTGCAGCCATCTCATGTACAACTCTCTCTCAGGCAGCTGTATGCCGTTATCCTGAGTAGTGTTCGTGATATTCAAGTCCAAAGAACCCTTGGACGATGGCAAAAACTGCTCACTGCCAGGCCAGTAAATATCTCCTCCTACTGCTCCTGGCATTACGAAAGGATATCCATTCACACCATATGTCAATATTGTTGGTATAACTTGTCGTAAAGCTTCCCATGAAGATTCAAATGGAGGTAACGATACGAATATCGGAGGCCTTGGTAACGATATAGCCGACGACACTCCGATAATGTTCAAAATTTTCTCAAATGTCTTCGTAAAGTGCGTCTTATATTGATCTGGATTGATCAACCTTTTCTCACATTGGTAGTAATGAGGCATATCGTATGCTAATCCAAGATCGAAGTAAAATGAATCAATGTGATATGCATCGATGACCGCTTGCAACTTTTCTAGTATCCATGGAACAGATCTATTATTCGTAATATCTAGTACACCAGCACTAGCTAAGGTTTTAAATCTTGTCAAAGCAGGGATTCTCCTATCACTACTTCTTTCACTTACAAGTAGTCTCTTTTGAACACATTCAGCAAAGTTAGCGCTTTCAGTACTTATATACGGTTGTACAGTAAAAGCAACTTTGAATCCTCTTCTGTGTAATTTATCAACAGTTTCATTTAACGTAGAGAACCTACTTGTGTCTACAGCTAAGTCGCCTATTTCGTTCTGCCAAAATTCGTTAATTAGAACATGTCCCTGTTTCAAGAATCCTAAATTGATGACATCTTCAGTGTATTTAGATATTGTTTCTGATGTTAATTCCCATTTGAATCTGGGAGCTATTTGCCAAACTGGCTCAGAGATCAGTGATTCTAAACTTGCCATGTCAGCTGGTTTGAGGCCATCCCACAGCGGTGCTCTGCGATGGTTGTGAATAGATGAATGCAGAGATTTAATATCTCTTGAGGTGCAGATATTGTATCTCATTTCTGGGAACTCTGTTAGCCTATTGGCGTAAGCAAATTCATCAAATTGAGCTCTAATACAGATGGCTTTTTGGTCTTTATTTACTGATATTTGTAAAGGAGTTTCGTCATCTATTATTAATGCAGCCCCTTTAGTGTTTATGAGATATCGTGTCAAGACGTTGCTCCACTGATTTTTTTGTATGTCTCCGGTGATGAAAGGGGTGTAGTCTATAGAGCCGTTGTCCAAAGGCCAAGTTAAGTTGAGCGACTGACCGCCTCCATACCAGTGGACTTTGGTATCAGCCCAGTCAAAACAATCGTTGGGATAAACATCTGAAAGTTAGAAAATCACCAAATTATAATGTAATGTATTAATGTACCAAATTAAATCAAAATAACAGATTTCGTATCCTCCACGTAGATGCCCAATATTTACACAGTTCATTCCCAAAAATTCCAGCGAAGGTTTCTCACAAACTTTCACAGTTATAATTGGTATCGGTATGTTTTTTATGAGTTGACCTAAAGAAATGACAAGGTTTTACGAGTATAAAAGTAGTGTGAAAAGAAGCAATCGAGTAGAAATATACAGAACTATTCAGATTTTAGAACAAACATACCTTTCTTGAGAGCCTTCCAATGCACGGAGTAACAGGTGGTGTTGTCCACTCCAGGGTCGTGCGGCAGACTCTTCAGGTAGAACCTCAGCGTGTGCAGCCACTCCAGGCATTCGGAGCCGTCCTTGTGTCGGTCGTCTGGGAGGCACGGGTACGCCTTCACTTTGTTGATGCCGACCGCTGGGAAATGTTAATAGAAAATAAGCAAGACATTTGCAAAAAGTGTCTTCAACTCAATATTTTTTGTGACCAAAACATTAACAAATTGCAAACTAAGTACCAGATATTGTTGTTTAACGTAGTCCAAATAAAGAAGAACTCAAATTCTCTCAGGCTAACAGTTGTCATCTCCGAATATAAGTTAGCCTAATTAATAATGATCTAACCCTCGCCCTACCTGAATACTGCAGCTATAATACCATACTAATAGACCTCCTTCCGCAAACTTCGTCTGGTTCATTCGTATCCAATTGTTGCGAGCAATTTCCATTAGCATTTACAATTAGCTTTAGCAAATACAATTTCCTTTACCTTTATTATTATAAACTAACCTAAATGAGCCTTAAGGATCTCCACATCATCGGCATTGAAAATCCTAATCATCCTCTTAGGTTCGTTGAACTGCACGCTTTCGAAGTAAGCCTTGGTCATTGCTTGCTGATGGTATAGCACGTACGCGAACCCGATGAAGAAGGACACGGACAGGAACATGAGGCCGACGAACGCTCGTAGTTTGTAGTCTGTCGGCTTCTTGCGGATCTTTTGGGGGATGCTCTGCGAATTTGGAGGTGATGAATAAAAAGTGTTATTATAACTAACAACCAAAAAATAATAATATGTTTGTGTTTACGAGTTCTGTGACACAACGAACAATATCTCTGTCTCTCTCATCTTGAGTATTGCTGATCGCATTCGAGGCTCTGAAGCTGCAAAACCTGAGATCAGCATAAAAAGTAAATCTTACAATTTTGAAGATTCTAAGTTCTGATTTCATAACCGGTGCCTTACCTGACAACAACTCCCTTTAAGAATGTTATTGCTGAATATCAAGCAGCCAAGGCTATGTGTCTCAGTCGCCTCGTACGGCACCCACGGGAGTCCTATTTTGGAGCGAGACCACACGCCACATTCATCTGTGCCAATTATACCTCTAGAGAAAGTGAGCAGATATTGCGATATGAGGACGAGACTCAGCTCCTCACCTGGAGTTTCTCCTTGAGCAGACTAGCCAGGGAGTTGACGGAGGTGACAGAGTTGCTTGGGGAGTAGTCGTCGTCATCCATGCTGAACTCTGACCTGCCCAGGCGCCGCGGTCCGCGCCGGGGTGAGCGGAGGGGTGTCCTGAAAAGTAACATTGTTATAAAATATTAACTGCGCCCCTGGGCGTCGCTCCCATGGGAATTTCGGAATAAAAATTACCCTATGTGTTATTCCAGTTATATTCTACCCGTGTACAAAATTTCATAACAATCGGTCCAGTATATTTTGCGTGAAAGAGAATAGACACATGCGTACAAACTTTCGCATTTATAATATTAATAGGATTTAGGAGCTAGGACTTAGGAGCAAAAGAAAAACAATGTGCTCGCCGCTTCTCCTCCTGCGTAGATTATAATATCCAATCAAGAGGCGAAGCAATAAAGTCTACCAATCACTATTTAATCTCAATTTTACCAATTAGTCTCGCACACTATATCTGGCCGTCAAATTTTGCATCTTTTAGCTGTATCTACCACATATGAGATAAATACTAAACGTATTTTTACCACACTGCGTAGAGAAATATAGTTTTCGGCCCAAATCATTTAAAGAGGTTCAGAATATTTTGTTAAAAAAAGAAACTGAGAAAATCATACACATGATGCAATAAATCTAATAATTATTGCTTGGCTTCTTGCCTACGTTAAACAGAGCAAACATAAATAAAAACTACTTTTGAAATATCTATAATAATACACATTGGTAGTATAAAACATTTGTGAAAACCAATGCTCATTTATTCCCTCGTCTAGCTGACGTTGTATTGAGGAAACATCGAGATATCTATCGTTTATGCATGCACCCATCAAAAACTGTTTTACTCGGTAATAGCATAGTATGTATGGCACCGAAAATTTACAACAAAATACCAAATCAGTATTAAAGCTTAAAGTTAAATCTATTTAAGAAGCACCTCAAGTCTTTATTAACTGATAAATGTTATTATACTTTAAATGATTTCTTTAATGATAGACTCGGATAGAATTTAGTGCTAGTATACATTATAATTCTTTTTTTTTTTGTTATTTGTAGTGGATAGCATGCTCCTCTTTATTTATTTATATTTGCATACCTATATTCGGTAAAACATGTAGGTTTAATTAATCTTGACATCAATTTGTACTCAAGTTTTTGGCAAATAAATATTTTCTTTCTTTCGTAGCAAGTGGAATATATTTTATCCTATAACACTGAATTATGCAAACTCTTAACTCGTAATATATAGGTAACATGTAGGTAGATAATATAAGTATATCACTCTGACTATAAAATTACAAAATCTTACACACCTGTCCTGTAGGAGCACCTATGTCGGGCAATTGGTTGACATTTGTAAATTATACCAGAGTGTAGAGAGTAGTTTGTTTTGTGAGAGAGTGTAGAGTAGTGACTTGTTAAACTGAAATAATCTGTGCCTTGTACTAATAGCACGTACGTGATTGCGCTGAGTTGAAAAAATATGCTTGATTGATTTAATTTATATCACCACAAACCGATCACGTTCAGCTAATAGGGCTGTTCCATAAGGGTTTTTATTTTTATGGAATATGACGGCAAACCAGAAAGCGAGTTACCGCTGCGCAGGAGCAACTGCAAGCTGCAACACTCCGTGCATCATAGGAGCGTTGCCGGCTTTTCAGAAGTGCTAGACTCGTCATATCGGATCCATTTTTATCTCTACATATTATGAAACAAAATGACTTTGTTTGCCGCGTCTGTCTCACGATAACCTCAAAAACAACTTCACGCATTTTCATGCGGTTTTCACCAATAGTTAATGTGATTCCTGAGGACGGTTTAGGTGTACGTATAATCCATATCCATACTAATATTATAAATGCGAAAGACTGTCTGTTCCGCTTTCACGGCTAAACCGCTGGACCCCAAAATTTTGTTACTTACTTTAAAAATCGGTTACTTTTTTCTCTAATAATCAATCCCAAAATGACTATAATGAGGGGGTGAACATACACACAGGCTAGTTTCTTATATTTTTACCCGAGCGAATCCGGAACGGGCCGCTAGTATAATATTATCTACGCATCTGAACATACCCTTCGTTTGCGAACCGGGTATTTTATTCTTTTTTTTGACCTATGTTTGTGACTGATCTAAGAAGATGAAGAACAGTATCTTGTAGCCAAATAGGAATGTAACTACGTAGGCATTAAATATGTCAATTCTGGATTCTGGAAGCATAGCTCTGGCTCTGTATGTATAATGAGGAAACTGAGAATTGGAGCCGGCGCGAATGCACGCTTAGCACTCATTTGTCCAATTTTCAAGAACTGCAAGGTCGTTCCTTCCTTCCATCTCGTCAGTGTTCTGTCAATACAAAGATCCATACTTCCACCTAACTTCCATATACTCCTAATTTTATATACTAGCTGTTGCCCGCGGTTTCACCCGCGTAAATTTCCCACAGGAACAGTTATTTTTCCGTGATGAAAGGTAATGTCTTTCTACATACTTCGAACTTTCGAACTACATGTATGAAAAATTTCAAGAAGATTGGTTGAGTAGATAGTTGGAAAGCTAAAGGGTGATATATAGAATACTTTTAGCCACGAGTGTAACCGCGGGCAACAACGGACAAGCTTGTAATATATACTTCTGAGTATCTCAACAGGGAGTCTTCCAATGGGGGGGAAGTAAGGAGAGGTACTTCCAAAGGGAAAATAAATATTATCATCTTAATCAACTTGGACAAAAACACATGTATGTATGTAACGTGATAACTTTCGAACTGTTGTTGGTCTGATCTTGATGAAATTTAAAAGGTATGCATGATCTGTTGTCAATAACATTTTTAAGTTCGTGGGGGCAACAAAATCGGTTAAGTCGTTTTTGAAATATTCACAATTTTGCGAGGTTAAGTTCGCGGCGAACAACTAGTTAGATACAAAATAACTAATTCCCCTAAAATAATTTTAATCACACATCAATAAGATAACTAACGACCTCGGTGGCGCAGTGGTAAAGTGCTTGCCTCTGAACCGAGAGGTCCCGGGTTCGATCCCCGGTCGGGTCATGAAGGAGAATGATCTTTTTTCTGATTGGCTCAGGTCTTGGATGTTTATCTATATATGTATTTGTTAAAAAATATAGTATCGTTGAGTTAGTATAGTATAACACAAGTCTCGAACTTACTTTGGGGGTAGATCAAATCTGTGTGATTTGTCCTAATATATTTATTTTATTCATTATTTATTTTTCACTATAACGTTTACTTATCAGTCAATACTTTATAGATATCCGACCCGAAAGGTGATGATAAATCCGTCAGTATGTCAGTGGTGTCATACGTAGCATATGTGATATATATGATTGTGATATTAACAACAATAAACATATTTTTTTTTCATGTACACGTTTTATTTATGGTCAGCTAGATTTTAATACATTTAATTACAGTTTCTTTAGTAATATAAAACCAGCTTTTGTCCGTGGCTTCGTGCGTACGTACGCTCATAACTTTTTATTGTCAATGTCTCGGCAGATATTAAGTTAGACATCAAAGAGCATCAAATTCCATCCAGTTTTAGCGTAATGCGCGAACAAACATATGTATAGATCATATCTTGTTGACAGACAAAATATAGAGAGGAGAAATATCGCAAAAGTCGCAACAAGCATAACAGATGATCCATGATCACTAACTGAGAAGAAGAATATAACCTTACTAGCTGCGCCCCTGGGCTTCGCTTCCGTGGGAATTTCGGGATAAAAAGTACCCTATGTGTTACTCCAGGTTATATTCTACCCGTGTACCAAATTTCATACCATTTAGTCCAGTAGATTTTGCGTGAAACATCTTAATAAACTTTAATATTAATAGGATTTACTTAGATACGCGATTAGATACGATCCTCTTACATAAGCCTTTTTGTGTATAAAATATATTATTTTACATAACTAGATCAACGTGAATAGGTAACATGGCGTCATTGAATTTAATGGCTCGTAAAAATATGTTATTGCTTTTAACCTTTTTACCTATATCGATGAATGTAATTGACACTTTGGGTAGTGTTTATTGCATTGTTTGCGAAATAATAGATATTTATTTAGTAAATAACAAAAGGTAAATGATAGGTATAATAATTAGTATATGTTATATTTAGGAGCGTAGCTGTGTAGAAGTTTCTCGAACCTTGTGGTCTGTCTTGTCTGTCACTACAGGAAAATAATTAAGTACTTATAATGAAAGACATATTTATACGACATTAATATATAGCAGCATAAATATATTCGTAAGTAATATGATAATAGATTCCAGATTTTATGTAAAATTTAAGTTGGGTACACGTTTTTTTTTATAAACAGTTTCCTCAGACTCTGCTCGCGTGGATATATAGCTACTCTATGCTTTTCCATAAAATCCATCATTAGTTTTTAGATTGCAATTGTCACAAATATACTAAATAACATTTGTGGAGTTGGCAACTGCATTTTTGAGATTTATCTTTTTTTAAATAAATAAGAAATGTTTGCGTGTGTTAATGTATGTATGGTTCATGGATAAGACAAGAGAATACAATTATAAAAGTTTACAACATAAACAAAACTAATATAATAACTCACAGTCACAACAGCTTAATAAATCAGTTTCCAAAATTGTTTTCTTTCAAAAATAAAACACTGAATAGAGAGGCACAAAGAATTCTAATAAGTTCAGCAGTGTTTTTTATACGAAAGAGTATATATTTTTAACAATTGAAACATCCAATGAAATTATTTACTATGTTTGTTTAACTTTATGTACTGCCACAGCCACTTGTAATATGCTAAGACGATTTCGAAGAAATTTCACTTTTGACAGCGTTTACGTCGCTGGTGTTCACGTTTACATGCGCGAGAGTCGACTGGCTGGCGGCTTGCGGCGCCTTACTAGTTCACAAGGTATTAGCAGCTAATGACTTAGTGGCTAACATATAGGGATCTAATATTTAGATATTAAATTAGATGTAGAGCCAGTAAAAGCCTGACTTTGTTATATAAACTGTATATATGCATCAAATTCCATCTAGTTACGTAATGCGTGAATAAACATACAGAAATATAGACAGACAAAAATTATTTAAAAAAAAAGTTACATCTATATATTGAAATTATTATATTTTTCATGTGAGAATTCTTTCTCTAAGCCTCCTCTCCAAACCGCCATAATAAATATAAATAATTCTAGTGTTTTTAATATATATTATATATATATCTATAAATAGGTATATTAGCTATACCGCTGTATGCTAATGAGCTTTCTTATATATGTAGAAACTATATACTAAAATTTAAGTTTTGTGAAGTAAATTATTAACTAGTTGTTCACCGAGAACTTAGCTCGCGAACACAATTAAATTTTACAAAATTGTGAATATTTAAAAAACGACTGACCCGATTTTGATACTCCACTTAAATATTCTATTGGCATATCCTAAATACCTTTTAAATTTCATCAAAATCGGGCCAACGGTTCAAAAGTTATCGCGTTACAAACATACATACATACAAAAAATGTAATTTTGCCCCAAGTAGAATGTTAAACCTCGCTCGCTTCGCTCGGTAAATTAAACAATGATTCAACTTGCAAAGGTGGCAATTTTTATAGCTCATGTTTTAAATAACATGCCCCACTGCTGGAATAAGCATTCCCACTCTCCTACCTAAGCTTTTTCTGTTGCCGGCCGTCAGCTGATCTGTTCCTCTCTCACCTGAGCGTTTTCCCTGTTACTTCCTCAGCCACAATGTGTTGGAGCCTAAGATCTGCTTTCTTACTTTTTCTTCTCTACTTCGCACGGCTCGTCAGCCGGTATATAGAATTTGAAGCCATCAAATAACCCTATATTGTGTAAGTTTTCACTGAAATCAATAAAAGTAGATTGATTTCATTTCTACTTTAAAATAAGTTTAACAATCGGTATCTAATTACTAAAATAAAAGATCTCCCTAAGAGGTTTTTGCGCTTCAGTGCGGGTACGGTATGAAATTATACACGCCTGATAGATAGAAATAGCAAAGTTCCTTGCGATACACATTTTAATTTCCATAAAGATAGATACATAAAGACAGGAGTAAATTGCATCAAGTATTTCCTGAAAATAAAAGAAAAAAAAAACAAATATTTTCGTAAAAGTAAAACAAAAATCAAATTTTGTTTATTTTATCACAATCATAATTTCTTACAAATATTTGCAAAATTGTTCCATAATAAAATTCGAAATATTATGCTCAATAAGATTGAGAACTGATGATAGAACAAGGACCTATAACTGCAAAGCTACTAGACTTTAGGTTACCCAGATACGGCATCCATTAATCATATTTTACACTGATAGCGTAATGGCCGCTATTGGTGTCAATTGCTTATTTATTGCATTTAAATAATTCAGATAGAGGAGTGTACATTTGTGTGTGTAACATTTTAATGGGTTACTACCACATATATCTTTTATATATGATCCATACAATTATGATAAATATAAAAAAATTCAGTCTGTCATGCTTTATAAACCGCTGGGTCAATTTCGAGAAACTTAGGAGCAGATATGAGACAATGAATCGAAGTCAAACATATGTTACCACAGGCGGAGTTGCGGGCAACAGTTAGTGCTTTTTATATAAATTAGCGACCTGAACCGGCTTCGCATGGGGTCATTTATGCATGTACATAAACCTTCGGGAATAAATTGTCTAAATAACAGAGAAACTGCATTAAAATCCATTGAAGCTTAAAAAGAGACACACGCAGAGGGCGGCTTTATTTTATACTATATGTAGTGATTTCTACTAGTAAGTTGCAGGATTGCAACAGACGTATTTCGCAAGGGGTCACCGACCTGGACGCTTCCTTATTAAGGACCCTTGAGACCGAGATGCAGACTCTTGGACCTTCGCGCCGGATGCACGTAACTGTTGCTAGGCTGTTGCGAAATGTGACACAATTGACTCACTGATTTTAGTCCTTGGCGTGACATAATCGGTCTGGATATACTGGATTGAATGTCCAGGGTAAGATATGAAAAATCATATTATTATTACAGTACAAAAATAAGTAATCTAATAAAAGATAAAGAAGAGTTTGTCGTCTTTTTATATTTACGTTAATTTTTGTGAGTTTCGGTTCGCATTATCTTATTTATCATTTTCTGCTTAATAGTAGTCGTTTGGCGTATAAGTTATTAAATAATCGTAAAAAAGAACAATACTTAGAAAAAACGTGAAAAAATGCTTTTGCTTACATATTACTTACAGGCGTTCGAAAAATAAATTAGTGTTGTTTAATATGCAGAGTATGTATGTTTTATATGTATATGATTGCTGTCTATTCAGACATAGAAAATAACATTGTTTTTCTCCTATTACTCGACTAATCGTTATCAAGCAAATATAGACATAAAGTCGGTGTGGCAAATTTATTGTCATTTATGGCAAATAGCTATTGGTACTTACTTTGGTCTGTCGTCATCAGAAAGCACTTCGTTGTGGTCGGCGGGGTGGTCACCATCGCTGAAGCCGGATCCAGTGCTGTGGTGGTGCTCTGGGATCTGCAAAAGCATAATCTATCATCAACTTATCTCATGCGCAAGGTGAGTCAAAATTCTATTATTCTTCTCCAAACATATTATAGGTACCTCAGACCTAAAATTATGGCATTCGTATGTATAATGCCATAAACTCAAAAATACCCGACGGATTTTTGGTACAGTTTTCGCCAATGGATAATATGATTCCTGAGGAAGGTTTTCGTATAAAATCTATTATGGTTTTGAACCTAAAGATGGAAGAAGAACGAAGTCTTGAATGAAGACGGGACGGCCGAATATGCACTGAGATAATAATGCCCATAAAAATATGGGCAGTATCTCAGTGCATACTCTACTCAAACAAAGTGCACACAGGTTTTCAGATACCACAACCTAAGGATTACACTTATAATGTCGAGGCAACGTAATAAAAGTTTTTTTTACAAAAATG
The DNA here is from genome assembly GCF_027563975.2 of Plodia interpunctella. Classification (NCBI taxonomy): domain Eukaryota; kingdom Metazoa; phylum Arthropoda; class Insecta; order Lepidoptera; family Pyralidae; genus Plodia; species Plodia interpunctella. The sequence goes on along the minus strand of NC_071308.1, from coordinate 744,438 downwards.
TCATTTTTGGCACAAGGTTTGTCGGGTCATTATTAATATTATCTTTATTGATCACTCCATAACGTGTGCCTTATACCTTTATGATTTTCAGCACATTTAAATTCATCCTAAAACTCACTACACTGTATGATTTTCGTGAAAAAAATACAATTTTCTACAAATTTTCCTTATATTATTGAACATAGTCAAAATATACACACTATTTTCGCAATACTATTTTAATATATATAATAAAATACACAATTTTCACACAAGAAGACTTTGCCACGAATGTTTTGTCTAAATTATCTCCGCTAATGAGAACATCAAACATATTATATCTCTATGTTATCAATTAAAAATGTATACACTGTAATTAACATATATACTAATTGACTGTTCGAAATATTTGTTGAAAAAATTTAACCATCTTGATCTTTTTAATTTACAGCAAACCTATCGCATATGTGTATTGGTATCTGTCTATTTTTTTTAATTGATAGGTTACTACACTTGTTTTTTTATATAATGGAAACCCGAAATTTAAATAATACCTATTACTTACCTAATAAACGTAGTTACAAAAATTACATGGAGTCTTCATAATATGATATTTCCTTATATAACTAGGTAGTCCATTTATAAGATCGCTGTGAAAAGATTTCATTTTTTTTTCAATAAATTTTTATTTACTGTAATAAATTATGCGAAGATCATAAACTGTATGAACTACATCTATATTATAACAACACCAGGAACCCTAAATCTAACGAACTAACAATTTGACACTATCTTTTATGCAAACATTTGCTTCCTTATAAAATTAGATAAGCTATATTTCAAATTTATACGATGGTGTTTTACTAGAGTGTCCATGTGATACTTTCAAAAAAGTTTCAGCATTTACAATTAAATAGCAACAAAAACTATAAATTAAATGATTGTCTGAGGAACCGCGCTTGCCCGACCAATCATTATTTATGGAATACAAATTCGAAATAGTTTTATGTCATGCGTTATGATGTACAGTCTCCGAACCTCTATGGCGCGGTAATAGCGGCCAGTTTGCAACGAATTAAGGTAGGTCGACGTGCTGTTGACTGTGGTATACGAACATTTATGCTTTGCCGTGCATTCATTACCAAAAATTCTATCTGTGTATTGAGTGTGTATTTTAGAAACTAAAACTTATTCGCGTATCAGGCTCATTTTATCACACTTTATATGGATTTTTATTAAAATATCGAAATGTGTGAAATTGTAATAACCAAGGTTCCGGACAAGGAAGTATGTGCATGTGTTTTTGAAACTTTACACGTCAGCTACTTTATTTCAATTGAATAGATATTCATTAGGTATATAAAAAAGTTCGTGCTTGTGCCTTTTATTGTGGTTATTATTATTTAATTGTAATCACCTATAAAATGTGCAATATTACATTGTTAAAAATACCTGCGTTAGCGGGATGCAATCGCTTTTGCGTTTGACGCGCATCCTTGCACATTGCGTGCCTACGTCAGGACTATTTTAACGCTGCAACTGCACTCCTAATCAATGCACTAATTGTGTGTGGGTAATCTTCGTGTCTCACACGTGTCTGGACTGGTAGTACCTATTATATAATTGGCTACTTGACTGGATTGAAAAAAAAAAAAATTTAATTAACAACCAAACAGGGGCGAAGCGGCTGTCAAAAACTAATGTATAAATCGACATTTTATTTTTTGAATATTCATTTGAAATGAATTACATAATGAAATTGAAACTATTAATTAAAGATAATAATATTAATTCAAGATCTTCTACATTTATATTTATCTCTATATTATCATTTATTTTAATATTTTTTTAGGATCCTTTATATTTTTCATTTCATTCATTCATTTCATTCAGTCTCATTAATGTACTCTTTCTTTAACTATTTTGATGTAAGAAAGGGAGGATTGACACACATCACATATCTTACGCTGACCTCGGGGTTCAAAGCGTTACATCCCCGTATACAACCTAACATGCGAGGACAAGAGATATATTTTGATGTAGGTATAAGTGATTACAAAATAATTAAAAGTTCTTGTATCTTAAGGAAGGAAGATTAAAAATTACTTTATCAATCACATAGCTTATAAAACTTATCTATGTTATCGAACACGGAATATATCGTTGTATAAGAAGTTTACACTATCGAAAAAAATGCAAAACTTTATTTATAGTTTGCCAGTTTTTTTTTTCTAAATTAGTCAGGTAATTTCGTGTCTAATAAACGCATAGATTCAATCAATATTAAGAGTGGGTTGCACCGTGTCAACTTTGACGTTAACTGTAACCTGTGTTTAGACGAAATGGTGTACCTAAGCAGGTAAAAGTTAACGTCAAAGTTGATTTGGGGCATAAAAATAAAGATTTCCAAAATTTTGTTATATGCACATAAGAAATAACAAGCGGAGGCCAGTTTTCGAAATAAAACTTTATCAACTCACATAAAAAGGTCGGAAGAGCAGATGAAAAGAGTAAGAAAATTAACTAAATCTTCTTCTGAAGCTCCGATCTGTTAGTATCAGTCACAATTAGTTAGTAACAATCATCGTGTGTTGCCGTGATTCGTACACGCATGTCAAACCACGCAGTTCGTATAGATCACCAAAGATGGCGCTAGTTCGCACTTTATCGAGATATACTTTTTCGTTGTGATAATTTGACATAGTTCGAACTTTAAAGTAATAAAATCGACCCGATTCGAGAATATAAATGTCAAATTTTATACATGTATTTACCTAAGTATGGATTCAAATAGCTATTAACTGTTCCGTTTAGAGCACAAGTTACTTTTTTTTTGTTTCTTAAAATTATTTACTCCTAGAGCACCTCGACCTAGTGATAGGATTTATATAAAGAATTTAAATAGGTACGCTATCATAACATAACGGTTGCAAAAGCACACAGCTGAATCTTAAAAAAGTTACGTTTTATTTTGTACGTTGATCTCGGGCTTCGTGACGTCACAACCCTGAACACAACTGGGAACATACGAAAATAAATAATTAATAAATAAATATAATATGTAAGGACAAATCACACAGATTGAGCTAGCCCCAAAGTAAGTTCGAGAATTGTGTTATGGGATACTAACTCAACGATACTATATTTTATAACAAATACATATATAGGTAAACATCCAAGACCCGGGCCAATCAGAAAAAAGATCATTTTCCATCATGACCCGACCGGGGATCCAACCCGGGACCTCTCAGTTCAGAGGCAAGCACTTTACCACTGCGCCACCGAGGTCGTCGAATATGCAAGAAATATCTTGTCATAACAACTTCAATGCCTTGTCTAATAATATCCACTTACTTGCCCTCAAGATGTATAACTAATCGGCTGTTTATAATAATAAGGATACACGGCCTAACTATACCTACGTTAATTGACAGTCATATGATTTGTCTTACAAGAGCCTAAAGTATGTAAACAAAACTTTATCCTTCGTGTTCTCTTGACATTCTTTGTCAAATTTTTTGACGTCATTATCACAACTAATATATCGGTGAAATGAAGGATATCTGGTTAATAGTTTAGGAAAAATTTTATTTTAATTATTCTTATATAAATAATTTCTAAATCAAAATAAAATCTTTAAGATATACCTATGTTTTAATAATTACTCGTAGCCACAGTTATACAGTGTAGGGTAGTATATACACTGCTTTCCTGTAGCTACAAACGCAACATACAACCACGTACATACGGGGAATAATACCAATCGCCCCACTACTGGAGACTCATAGCGGTGTACCATGGGTAACACACTATCATTTTCTAATCGATCTATCGATAATGTATAATTGGTATACATTATCGATAGATCGATGGATGGACATTGGTCCAGGATAAACGAGACTTAATGAGAGTGAAAGAGAGGTATTGCAAAGACAAAAGAGTAAGTGAAATTCTTTATGGATTGATCAAGAAGGTCGATTTAAAAGAAATTACAGAAGAGTGTATTAAATTGGAAGTAAAACTTAGAATCCAGGAAGTTGTTGACATATAGGAAAATATCCAGAGCTCCAACTAGAGGGTTGGAGCTCTGGACAATGTCGTCTATGTAACTGAGACCAGTTACAGAGTTTGGTACAATCCATCTAAAGAAGATCGATATTTGAATGAGCGCGATTGCAAACTTTCACGAATAGATCGTTTACATATTAGTTTAGATGATACATTTCAAGTTATCAAGCAGATTGATAAAGATATAAGTTAAATTACAGAAGTGTGTATTAAATTGGAAGTCGACCTTGGTATCCAAGAAGTTGTTGATGCTTCCGGAGCTATTGGAGCTCTGGTTAGAGCTCTGGCTCTGGATGCTGTCGTCACTGTTGCCGAGACCACCACTGTTACTGCTGTTGCTCTCAGAATCTGACTCGATCCATAGAGGAGATCGATATTTGAACGTGTGCGCGAAGGAGTTGAATTTTGACTGTTTTGGATTCATCTTGTAATATTTTGTCAATGAATTTTAATATAACTATACGTTAACGTTATATAAGGTAATTGCAAAATGTTATAATTATTTTAAAATATTTTACACCGCTTTGAACTGATTAATTTCAAATTTTAATCTTTTTCTTCGTTTAATTCATTTTTTTGCGGTTTATTAACATTGCAAATTATTTACACAGCCCTAATATTAACGTCTTTAAGTCAAGAAACACACAAAAATATTTGCGAGCAGTATTTTCAATATTTCCAACAGATTTTAGCTCAAAACTGATCAGATTAGATTTGCACTTGACAGAGTTCGGTCTGTATCTAAGATCACGGACAATTGAATGTAGGCAAATAGGACAGGAGAGTCTCGCGGGGCGATCAAGTGGGTGCTCGGGACGGGACGAGATTAGAAAATGTTGACCTTCTCGAGTTACCTATTTAAATACTAAACTCAAGATGATGTACTTGTACTCCTAAATTCAGGATAACTGCTTTTTCATTACTGTCTTTATGGTTTTTGTTTAATGCGCCTGTTACTTCCAGTGTATAAGGTTAGGCAGATGTTAGGTTAATAAATTTATAGTCCAGTTTTTCTATACACATGAAATAAACATTTTAAATATTTAACATTTTTCTATAAAACGTTTTATATAATGAAACTTATCTTAAAAATATCTATAGAAAATATATTTTGTTTTTGTTTTTTTTTTTTAATTTCATGTAGGGACTTTTAATTTACTCTAGAAAACTCAAATCAATTTCATTTCATCTTAAAATACAAATGGCTACGTTGCCAGGGATATTAAATTTATGTAGGTATTTGGGCGAAATGCAAAAAAAAGGTACAAATAACAAATAAGAAACAAAAAATACTTTTGTTGCTGTAACAAATAAAATAACAAAGATGAACTATAAAACCTAGTTCATATTGTCAGTTTAAAATCAAAAACGGCCAAGTGTGAGTCGGGCCATAGCTAGAATACTCTCTCAACTACAGAGAGGCCCGCGCGGGCTGCAGCTCCATATAATCTTAATCTCGTACGTAGGATTAGCAATGAAAGTAAATAAATAAAACAAAACTTAGATTTGTATTTTTAATTTAAAGAGCGATAATAACAATCTTCTATCTACTCTCTTAGTAATTAATATGATGAGGTGAGGGACACGTGACCACCACGTGTTGGCTTTTAGGCAACAATGAAATTTTAACGCGCTCTCTCACGATTTCGCCATTGCATTTCTTCGTATTTATCTGGATGATTCTCTTTGAGACGTTCTCTGTATAAACGTTGTCTGTCCGCTGGTGATAAGGGCATTTTCTACAACAAACAAACTGTTTAGTCAAGTTGTACTAAGTACCATTTCATATATGTCATACATATTACTTATCCGTCCTGATATATTATAAAATGAAGTCCCCCAACCGCATCTGTTTGTTTGTCTGCCTGCCTGTATAAAGATGTTCAAATGCATAAACCGCTGGCAAAGCTGCAGGCGAAAGCTTGTATTTTTATAAATATTTAAGTTAATATAGCCTTTAGCTAAGTTAAGCAACTACAATTCTTCCATTGTAGTGACATTTAACCCCATGATTCTTGCCAGTTAACCAATTCGAGCTGCATGCAACTGTATAATGTTGACGTAACTCAGAAGATATAATTTCATTCACAAACTATTTAAATTAAACAAATACCACCATTTTGTTAAACTAGCGCCAAAGTAGCAAAGAAACATTACATTCAATGTAACAGCACTGTGTAATGTCTATGCTAGAAAAATTGAAAACAATATGTACGGAGAAACCATCCAAATTGTTTAATGTGCGGAAGAAAGGAGGGCTATTAAATGGAGGATTAGTTAAAAGAGTGTCCGGCTAAAACCGTTAACTAATGAAAACTATTCATCCTCACTTTTGTAGGGAGAGATTTGGCACCAGTATGAAACTTTTCAATACTAGCTATTGCCCGCAGCGGGTGCCACAGATAGATAGACACACATACATAGCGGTCAAACTTATACACCCCTCTTTTTGTGTCGAGGGTTCACTGCAATGCAAATTATAATTTCAATAAACAATACTAATTTAATATTACATAGTATACATGAAATAGTTAAGTTTATGACAACTCGGAGGATTCTACTTGGGATTTTGATAAAGGTATAACAGTGCCATTTTGTAAAAACAGAGGAAGTCACGGGATATAACCTATATTCCTCACTTTCCAAATATGAATACGTCTTTACTTCATATTTGTTACAATTTGTTTGTTACGTCACAAATAAAAGTAACAAATCCGAAACAAATATGAAACAAAACACGATGTGTAAATAACCTAAAAATTTACCAAAACAAAATGACAATGTTTTTAAGCTAACAGTCACCATTTCGAAATAATTCGTTATCAAACCTTATGATATATACATAAACACAGCATAAATCACTTACCAAAGTGTTTGAAACTGAAGTCATCAAAATGAACTAATTTTTGTTGATTTTTCACTGCACAATTATAAGAGATGCACATTGTTGCTAAACTGAACACGAACAAAATGGCCATAACGCAAAGCATTTAAGACCTACTGATGTTGTCTATGGTTGTAATGATGCAAGAAATAAAATTCATTTTCTGCTCTTTTTTGTGTTCACAAAGATGAATAACAAATACGAAAGATTTTATAGACGGCGCCAAAACTATTATTTAAATTAGTTTTTACTAAAATAATTCATTATATTACTATAAAATATCGAAATATATGATATTCTTCATAAAGAAAAAATATTTACTGTATAATATAGCTTGTAATCTATTTTCCTCCTTTCACAATCAGTTGATTACGGTTGTATAGGACATTTTCAAATGTATGAAAAAAAAATGACTTCGAATTATAAATTATTTCTTTTTTAGTAATTATGCAAAAAATACATTTATTTATATAATGGGTTGTTACCTGTTTTAGTATATAAAAATTATAAATTCTTTTTAAATATAGATAAAATGTCTAAATATTTTTTCTAGCTTAAGACGTTAAAGTTTTCTAAAATGTACAATTTTTTTGCATTTCGCCCATTTTTCTTTATTATGTGTTTCTAAATTTCTAAATGAAAATCGTCTTCATAAAAAATGCACAATTAACACAAAGTTAAAAAATATAATATTTTGTTATATATTATACATAAAGCAAAAACGTCTATTAATAAAATGTAATCGGAATATAAATCCTTACATAATTATAAAACAAAGTCGTATGCGGCGTCTGTCTTTCATTACGTTTTTACCCGAGCGAAACCTGTACGGGCGGCTAGTAATTTTATAAAACAAACTGGTCGCTATCTGAAAAAGTGTTGCGTCCAGATTGATCCTCCCTGCAGGATGTCGTTACACAATTTAGATCGGGACCTTCACGTCACAATCTCACCATGCATGCTCAAATTGCACCTGTTTCTTCATCGTCTTGTACCTATTCATTAAACATGTCAAGGAGATTTATAAAAGTAAATATTAGAGAGAAATATACACATAGTACGCGACCCGGCCTGGCTTCGCACGAGGTCTATAATACCTTCAAGAATAATTTAGCTAAACTACAAAGAAACGTGCATCATTGTTGCGTTGTATAAAATAAACAGACGCGAAAGGCGACTTTGTTTTATACATATATAGGTTAGAGAATACTTTTGGTGTTCATTCAATATGCGTTTATTACTACGTTATATAAATGTGTCTCGCTCCTAAAGTAAAGATACGATGGCTAAATTTATAAAGGACTAAACTGATTAATCTATTAAATTTTTGACCATTAAAGTGGTAATCGCCAGCAACTTTAGTAAAGTAAGATTATAATGTCCTACAGAAGTTTACAACTGTTGTCTTACCGATTTATTATATCTGTGTAAAAGAAATTAGGTACCTACTGACTTCTTCTTTGTCTTTGTCATTTCCTACGTTAGGTGGAGTCGTCTCTCCTGATTTATTGGCGCCAAAACAATCTGTCAAAAGTTGTCGGGCCGAGTAAATTAGATACTGACACTTCCCAAAAATTTCTCGTAGGTATTTACATAAGTCATTCTTGAATTAAAAAATAACTAATCAACCCCTTACTCATTGTAGTCTTGGTAAAAGTTTACTTACTCTGTTAACTCTGGCATTGATGTACATATTTCTGATAGCCTCAAAATCTTTCAAGCCATCTGGGACAGTGATGGACCGTTTCCTCATCGGATGCTTTCTGAATTCTATATCACTGTCTTCAGTTATAGTCACATTAACCTCGGTTTTTTCACCTAATTCACTTTTATTACTCACTTTCACGTCTTCTGGTTCTCTTATTGTGACTTCTGGAGTTTCAGGTCGGTACGAAGGCTTCCAACCAATAGAAGGGCTGGCTGTTGACGGCCCTGCGTCATTTTCGTCGTCAATAAATTGTATGTTATTAGAAGTTCGATTTGCTTCTAAAATTAATCGACGAGTTTCTAGCGGCATTTCAACATAATCGTGTGGGTAAGATGGTATGTGTACCTTCAAATCTGGTTTCTTACGAACTCTCATTTTGCTGTTTAATTTAAGTTTATTTTTCTAATTTAACGTGTCTTTTAGTTTCTATTGATCTGGATTTTGGATCACTTTACATAGTTTATAATTCTTTACTTACAGCATCACGTGAAATGCAAATCTTAACTAAATCCTCAAATATTGATAATGAGCCTTCTGTTTGGAATCTTAATGCGATAACGCTCGTTTATCATTGTAATCAAGGACAGATTAAATCTCAAAACCTAACACATATTCAACACTTTCACTAGGATAATTCATTTATATATTTTTTAAATATATGTTTCACTGCACATGAATAATAAATTTGAGCATAAAGTCAACTGAGTAAATTTTCTTTCCGACACTTTTATCAAACAACTATCACATGTTTTGATAAAATACTTATGACGTATCGATAGGACTGTCAATTTTATCTTTTAATTTGGCAAAGTCTTACTAGGATAACAGGATTAAATTTTAATGCGTTTATAAACATGTCGCCAATAAAACCATATTTGGTGGTTATCAAAACGCGGTACCGCCATATTTGGTTGTTTCATATGAGATATGCCGAACTATAAAGATAACTCTTATATGAATTCCTCCAACGATCCTTGTAGTGTCAATAACCATTGTATCATTGTTGGTACGAATCACTATTTGATCATTAATAACTATTTGTTTACTATCATAAAAATAGATTAGACTCCGGGGACAAAGTTTTATTTTATTTTACTGTCATAAACTATAACTAGAAAAATCTCTAGAAAAATTACTTAGTTACAATAGCTATCAGATGTTTTAAATTGTTATTTCTTGAATCTTCAACGTAAATGTAATTATAGGAAATCATGAGTTCCGAAACTAGGTATTGCTCTTTTTAGATACATGAATTATATTAGAATAAGAAAGTAGTAGTAATTTATAACTATTACAATCTGTGTAATATAGATTAATAGGGTAGACTGTACTGAAGTAATATATGATAAGCTAAACGATAAAATTTTTGATATTCTACGTTTTCAACGGACGAAATCTATTTATGTTTCTAAATTTCTAATTTATTATTGTCACTCGATTTCGAGTTTCGAGACACACTATTGGTTTATTTAACATCAACATCAACCTCCCTCCGCACAAATTGAGAACAATTCTTACTTTTCAACTTCTTGCAAAGTTAAAGTTGTTCTCTATTATGTAAACAGTATGAAAAATATATATCTTACCCCATCTTGTGGATTGTTCATGTACTGTTGTCTCAGAACCTCAGCTTCAAGGTTGTTCAGCGTGGGCATCGATATTGAGTTACGTCGCAAATTCGTTCTTCTTGCCTCCGTGTCTTCTCTCTCCTTGTCTATCAGCACATTTGTCTCATTCACACCGAACGTCTTCGATGTACTAGGAGTAGCATCAGACACATCCGTAGATTGAGTACTTGGACTAGTAGGCTTGCTCGAATACGGGTCTAATGTCACGTAAAGAGTGCCTTCAGGGGTGTTGACAACGATTGTGTCACTATTTGGGGAAGAATGCACTGATCCTAAGTCTTTTGCATGAATCACCCCGTCTCTTTTTGGCTTGCAGTCATTTGTATCACCTCTCTCGACATCTCTAAACCTCTGTGGTCGAATAGGTTCTTCAGCTTTAACGGGTTCGAGTTCAACAAAATCGTCCACGAATGGAATGTCTTCATTAGCTTTAATTTCAGGCGAATTTAGTCCTCTTGCCACGTCGTTAAAAGGTTTATTGTTTCTGGGACGCCCGCCTTCCATTATATTTCATAGCTACCTGAAATGAGAAGTAATATAGGTTGAGTAATTAAAAAAAGATGATCATCTTCAAAATATTCGTGTTTGTGATCATGGTCACATGATGAATCATCGGTAAAGACTTCTTCTATTTTCAACATTTGTTTTATAACACAATTTACAGATAAGATCGTATTTTATTTACACAATTTAAAGAAGTTATGACACTATAGGGCTAGATTAGTTGTAAAACGAACTTTATGACAAGTATCTTTGTATGTCAATCCAGCGTGGATCTTTGAGCGGCGAATCAGCAACAATTTGGGCAGGTTGATGTGATGTCGACTGTACATATTCACCATTTGCTCTCTTGTGTATATAAGATGTAGTGCGTCATATAACCAAGGCCGAGATTTGATACAGATTATCTACTTACTGTAAGATATATTATATTACATAGGAATAATCAAATTATGATAACAAAATCCATAATAATGAATGTAATAAGTGCCACTTAATAATAATGTGCCAATTAATATTCTTTATAGCCATTTTATTGTATCCGTTTATAATGTATTTTTAATGTCTAAAACTTACCTTCGACTGAAATAAATATAAATGTTAATAATATAGTTTTGTTTGATTAAAGTCTTTCATATTAGTATTTCTATATTAAAGAAATATAACTTAGTTAACTATTATCATTCGACCTCGATGGCGCAGTGGTAAAGGTCTTGCCACTAAACCGAGAGGTCCCGGGTTCGACCCCGGTCGGGTCATGATGGAAAAATAATCTTTTTCTGATTGGCCCGGATCTTGGATGTTTATTTGTAGATGTATTTGTTATAAAATATCGTTGAGTTAGTATCCCATAACACAAGTCTCGAACTTACTTTGGGGCTAGCTCAATCTGTGTTATTTGTCCTAATATATTTATTTTATTTATCCAGCCCTTTATTTATTCATACATCGAAATATTTTTAACATAAGTATACTAAATGAAATACCTAATCAACGAAAAAAATACATTATAATTACGCAGTATCTAAGTACCTATTCATTAAAGTACAAGTGTATCTAACAAACGTTATGTGTATTATTGCACTAAAAATTTTAATTTATATTGAAAGTTAAACTTTATTATATATAAAAAAATTTCATGCAAGTTGATTCATTATATTAATTTTAATTTACGTATTTACTTTCGTGCAACAAAAACAAAGCTAAAGCAAAATATACCTTTTGTAAAAGAAGTAACAAAAAATATTTAAAATAAAAGTGTTGATTTTATATTAATTAATAATAATCACTTAGACATTTAGAAACTTCCAATTAACATAAACAAATTTACTTGAATACTTGAATAAAACTTAAGTCTTGTTAAAGAAAAAATACGTGCACTTTTAAATTAAAACGCGAACGAATGTATGTTATTAATTACCTGATTAACGCCGGAAGGCATTCTAAGCCAGCATATAATACAGAAATAAAATCAATAACACAATTAGAAGTATCGCATATATTAAATAGTCAAGGTGGAATATGCACCAAAAATTCACATTCTCGTTCACACACCAGCTACAGTTCATTTTTACCCCTTTTTAACACAATTTTACTTTATAAAACTGTTAATGTATAAGTGTATACTAAGATTTGAAAATAAACACACTCAAAAGTGAAATTACTATTATATTTAATGTTTCACGTTTAAATAATTATTTATTTTATATTTATGTGCACTGTTTTTCACGCTTAAATTTCACGTCACTAAGTCAATAATACATAAAATCCACGCATGTGCCATAGAGTTCTGTGATGAATTAAAATAAGGAAACTAATAATTACCCGTTCGTAACAGAATTAAGACAAGTTGAATTTTTGTGTTGTTATCCGCCTACACTCGTATAACTATAGTTGAGTGATGTAATGGACAAATGAGCAAAATTCTATGGCATCATTGCTCACGTAAAGTTGAAAATTAACGTAAAACACGATAATTATAATTAGACTGATTGGAAACGATTTCTGATGGTAACTGTGTGGCCAGGTCACATGATGAACTAAACAGTCTGAAAAGCAGGTAAAACCAGTTGTATTTTCCTTGGATTAATAAGGTGATAATTTAACCCGCTATGCATTGAATATTAAATATTTATTTTCTTGTATTTTATTTCTAGTTTCTTCGTTATAAGGAATGGTATTAAATAAATCTTTCGCGGTAAAGCTAGAAGTACTAAATGTAAGTAGCTGATTTAAAAGTCACTTAATTTAAAGCAATAGGTTTGGTAATCTTTGAGATTTTTAATAACTGTTTTTAAATACAGACTACGTAAACGATAGGTCAGACGTCAGACGAGAGGGGAAAAAGGAGTCTAAAAATATAACTGAAAAATAAAGTAAATTAATGTGGCAACATTGTATGATTTTCGGAAATACAATCACAGGCAAAACATTTGACATACATTTCGTTCAGTTTTGTTTAGTGAACACTTAGAGAAGTTACGCTATAAGTGAGCTTACACTCTATATCTCTGTGCTATAAGTAAATGAGCTTACACTCTTTAAAAATTACGCTATAAGTAAGTGAGCTTACACTCTATATCTCCGCGCTATAAGTGAGCTTACACTCTTTAAAAATTACGCTATAAGTAATAATTCGTCGAGTCGACCTGTAGATAAGTCAAAGAAATTAAGAAGAACTCATGGAAACCTGTACTTTATAAGTATTTACTAATGCAGCTTGGATTATTTGGATCTTTGGGCCGCGTTCGGCACGGACTGGTCTCATTCACTTTTTACGAAGCGTGTTGCAGATTCCTTCATGTAAACATTTTGACGAAGCTTGTGGCGGATTCACTTCTGTACACATTCTGACGAAGCACGTTGCGCATAACGCTTCTGTAAACTTCCATTTAATAGTGCATTATGAATAAACTATGTACTTATTTAAAAAATATGTTTATTTTGACTGATTTTTAATTTTTAGATTAAACACAGCATTGGTAAAACTTATATGAGCAAGTAATGTGAACGCAGATTGTAAATTACGTATTTCAATTTATTTATTTAAATTTAATTTTAAGTAGTAGGTATTAAATTGTTTTGATGATAAATTCTTCTTATTCGCGTGTCTATTGAGAATCTACAAACGCTCTATTCTAGATGTCAAATTGTAAAAGTTTCAAAAATGTTACACAGTGATTAATTTATAAACATAACATTTTCGTGTTTCCAGTGTCACTACAAACAAACGTCGACAAATGACGCTGGATTCCGAACTACATAATAATTGTTTGCAAACGGGATTAAGAGGAAAACCTGCAAAAACATCTTCTCAACTAGTTACAAATTTACTTGTCGGATGCAAGTCTTTATTTTTAATGGTAAAAATTTAATATCACACTAGCTGTGCAGTGGGCTTCACTTGCAACGGATATTATTAATGAAAAATAATTATGGAGAATCTTTATGAGACTAGTAGACGCCAAAACTTTTAAATTAAAATATTTATCTGTCTTTCTGTCTGTCTGTCTATATGTTTGTTCGCGCATCACGCAATATCTACTGGACGGTTTTCAGAGTTGTTGCTAACTTGAAATCTGGTATAGGTTACATCGCAATACGTTACTTAGAACAGGATATATTGACTATAATAAGTTATATATATTTTATTAGTGGGGAACCTATAATTGGCTTGCCGATTTATATTTTAAGCTACTAATCTAAACATATAGCTGTTAGTTCTCAAAAGAATAAATAAATTTAAAAAAATAAAAATAAAATAGGCGGACGCATGAAGGAAACGCAGGCGAAACCGCGTGCAAAAGCGACTATATATTTATATTGAATCCCAAATTATTTCAATGATTAATTTAACACTACTTACCTACTTAATTAAGTTCGCAGTTTCCACTGGTATAAAAATAAAATTAATTGCTTTACGTAACGCATTTCTATCTCCTTCTGGCGTGTGATTGTTTATTTTTTTTTTAATGCTTATTGTTCGTATCGTTCGTGTTGTACTGATATCGAGCTGTGCAGAATTTCTGTTGATACAAAATGTATTAAATTGTATTACTGGTTGACAACTAACGTCTTTCAAAAGTCTTTCAAGCAGGTCTGGGAACAGAGGAAGCAAAGAAAAGCATACAATGTGCCAGCTACTTCTCCTGAGGCCCAGAGACTAACCTATGTACACTACATTATCAACAAATAAGATAGGGAAAAATATCCAGGCGTACTAAAGAGCTACACACTTGTGACTGCCTACGTAGACACGTGCGTTACAATCTATGCAGGGTATACTTCTATACTATTATTATAAAGAGGTAAGTGTTTGTGAGTTTGTATGTTTGAGGCGGATAATCTTCGAAACTACCAAACCGATTGAAAAAATTAGAAAGAAAGATTAAAAAGAGAAGAAAAATTAAAAAGATTTAAAAAATAACATTAGAAAGGTACATTATCCAAGATTGCTATAGGCTATATTTTATCTCAAATTTCCCACGGGAGCCAAGACTCGGGCAACATCTAGTCTATTCATATAATAAAACTATAATTGGGCATGTTTGTACATAAGAGACATTAAAGACATACATTTATGGGTAGTATTTATAGGACTAATTGAAGCTAAAACAATTTTTTTTAGAATATATTTTCTGTCTATCTGTCTGTATGTTTGTTCGCGCATTACGAAAAAACTACTGGATATAATTTGATGTGGTTTCCACAATTGTATAGCAGATGGCCTAACTTAAAAACTGGTATAGGTTTCATCGCGATACGCTACTTAGAACCCGAGATATCGACAAAAATATGCTAAGAAGCGGACGCACGTAATAAACGCGGGTGAAGTTACATCTTCAGTCACCTTATGCAGTCGATATGCACCGGTTTGGACATTGACAAACTATCTTTTTGCGGCCAAAGATGAATTTACAAAGAGCTCACAATATTATAAGCTAATTCTTCACAAGTCGCTTATAAAGACGTGTTAATTTAAAATGGTAAAGGATACAAACAAACACATCTCGTGACTTCATGATATTGTCCTCATAGTCATACAATAGTGAAATCATTATAGTTTCAGTTTAAGTTAAATGACATAATAGGTCTTGTTATGTATGCATTAAGGTTAATAATAGTATGGAAATGATCAGTTTGTAGATAAACAGAGCCGTTACTGCACATTTATGTAAATTATTTGTTAGGTTTGCGGTTTTGATTAAATAGAATATGAATATGTGAGATTTATACGGTTCGTGGCAAGTGGAAACTCCTAATCTCTGCCTACCTTCATGGGAAAGAAACTGGGCACATATTCATTAATAAATGAAAAATCTGGGTCCCGCCAAGTCGAGCAATAAGCGGCACGGCCGTACCATCCTTTTCTCGAAGCAAATCAAGCCAATTTCGAATCCCAATAACTTCGTTGTGGATTCTATATTCAGGTGACTTAAAAACTAATGTTAGTAGAAAATTATAACTGTATACATATACATGTATATATGCATAAAACACATATTACTGAAAATGTGGCGTAGATATTTCGATTTATTGTTTCAGATATTAATTACTTATTTCAACTTTAATGCATAATCTAACAAAGGTTATCAATAAGTGCGTATGATTAATGCAAAAAACCATTTTCTGCCAATCAGACCTTCATTTAATGTTATACGGATAAATAAGCAAAACAGAATAATAATTATAACTAAACATAGCGGACTCTGGGCTCCGACGCTCAACAGCTAAGGAATACGCCGAGAATATGCTCAGATGAGAGAGAATCGTAACAAAACATTTATAACCCTTCTGGCATGATGCGATTAATATAGTAAAATGGGATTCTTTCGACGGTAAGAATTCTACCGAAATTGTTTTCTTTTTCATTTCTTCTTATAAATTCGTAGCTTACGAGACGAAATGTAAGTACCTACTTATGAGTAGGTACTTACATATTACATTACGTACGTGTATCTACCTACCTATATTCTGGCAATCGACATGAGACCGCGTGCCAAACAAAATAACTCCAGGAAATAGACCTTTTATCAAATAGATAAATTACAGGGCTTTTTATTTTCCTTATTTTTAGAGTTCCTTACCTCAAAAGGAAAAACGGAATCTGCATTATCGTTACTTCGTTTCTTCTGTCTACATGTTTATCAAGAACCTTTTTCTCACAAATGCGTGGAGGCACAGATATATTGACTTGATTGATAGATTTCCTGTTGAGGAATTTATATCAAACTTGCGGCCCGTCTCGGCTATGCTAGAGTAAAATTATAAGAAATTATACACATAAACTTTCCTCAGAAATAACACTATCTATTGATGGAAACCTTATAAAAATCCGTCTGTTAATTTTTTAGTTTATCGCGTTCATACAGAGGGACGGGGACTTCTTATATTTATGCAAATAAAGAATTGAATTGAATTAAATATTTTACGTTTTCACAAGGGAATCAAAATCTATAGAGACTTCCCGTTATTCTAGATTTATGAAATTGGACTAGAAGGAAGTCTATTGGGCTAGCAACAAATAAAATTCCAAAAATTTCGTTTAAAAAAGTCACGGCGAACTTATATTTGCGAGTAATTTCATACCAAAAGAAGGCGTACGCCCGCAGAACTAAGTTTGTGATTACAAAATAGTACGGAACCTCGTTACGCGAGTCTGACTCGTACTTGACTGGTTTTCATCAACACTATGGCTGACTATGCCGTACTTTGTTTGGTCAATTATGTGGTTGAAAATTGCTGTTTTATGTAAAGATTGGTTGGCATTTGTTTTACCTTGACGCTGAAATAGGTTGTGTGTAGTCATTACATTAACTGCAGGAAAGTAGTTATGGCATTGTTGATTTCTATATTCCTTAGGCTTCCTTATTTTTAGTAAATATCTCAGATTTTTGTCAGTAATGACAAAACAAAACTTGAGTCCTATGACAGATGTCAAACAGTATGAAACAATATATCTGTCTCTGTCGCTCACTTTTCGAATGTTTCAAGTGTAAATATTAAAAAATGGTTAAAATTTTTATTATTATTACAACTATTGAATATCGTTCATTCGTGGATAGGGTTTCACATGGGTTTTTTGTATACAATTTGTGTCAAATATTGCCGCCAATGCAGTACTAAATAAACATTCTATATAATTGACCCTGAAGGACAGCCACGTTTATGAATTAGTCAATAAATTATAAACCATAATATGCAAATGAATTATTGAAGAGGGTGCATTGTGTTAGCGAGGTCTTGATTGTAATGCTAACCATATGCGCATGCGCAAATACACGCTCCCTAGTGTAACGTTATGTAATTAGTAATACATTATTAGGCCTTTATAATGAATAGGTAGGTACTTATATGGCTGTGGTGCTGTAGTGAAGCAGGCGTCATGAAAGCCGGCCTATGTCGATAATACATTATTAAGGGTTGTATAAATTAAAGGTTTTAGTCAGTCTAAGTGTCCCACTGATGGGCAAAGGCTCGAGTGGAACTGGACAGGACATGTATGTTCTAGAAAATAAATGGTTTAGATAAAATTCTTCATATTAGTTCACTCTTGACTGGGTCGTGAGTATGAGTCGAACTTGGCTACAGCTTTTGTGATGGCTCTCATTTTATTCCGACCTGTCGCTTTCCCTCAGCACTCAGAAGCCAGACATTGTATGATACTGAGATCGAGCTATCTGGTAGGACTTCACTAACCTTCGAGAAACTAAAGAAAAGAGACAGGAGTATCTCCATAATTCTTCTACTAGATGGAAGTCGCCGGTAGACTTAGTTTTAAGTACATTTTTGACATCAATAAGTGACGTATCTATGTATCATCCTAAGTTAAATAAATTTTACTCTATTTACAATTTGAAAGCGATTCTTCTTGGCGTATTTAACGATTGATTCTAATTTTCTTTGTAAAGAGTCCTGCTTTTTTTACAGTCTCATCGCTGGCTATTATTAGTGCAACCTGGGTGCAGGTTTTAGGACACAGGGGACAACAGGTGTCTCATTAATTGGAGAAAGCGGCTATATACCTAATAGATTCTTTGAATATTCTTCTTGGCATCATCCATCCTATTTTTATATACAACATAAATAAGTATATTATCTACCTATAATAAAAAAAGTTATTGTATAAGAACAATTAAACGTGCTCGAGTCATAATAAAAAAAAATGCATTTTAATTGGTTGAAATTTGTACCACGCTCAGCTGTCGTCAATTAGTAACGATATTATAGTTATTTATGTATTTACCGTGAATATTTGCAATAATGAGTGCTAGAATACAGATCTACGTCGAGATAAACTAATAGACGTAATATATGTGTATGCAAATATATAGGAATTCCTTGATCGATAGTCGTAAAAGTATTACCTAACAGACTGTTTTTGTAATGTAATAACTACTATCATGCGTACCGATCCACGGCTTCGTCCATAAAACAAAACCTAAAGGAAGTTCGAACGGGATAAAAAAATATTAAAATATTGTATGTAGGTACCTAAATCTAAGTAACATAACACATGTAATGTAACAGCAAATATCCGTAGATATATCCGATATACCTACGCATAATAAAAAAATAAAAAAATATCGCTGGGATTATGCTCCACGAAAAAACACCCTTGCAAACATTCATATTAGAGAACACAGTTAGTTTCTTCTAATTGAAAATTGAAGGTACTTAAATTGTGACAAAATCTTATGTACGAGTTTCCATGAAAGAAATGCAGATACAGAAAACTCTAAAACCACGAGAATGCAACCTCCAGGCTGCAACTTTCGTCCAAAAAATGGGGCAATAAGATAATTGTGTGTCCTTCTCAGATCACAAAAACTTTTACTTTCAAAAATTCAAAAGATGAACAGCTTTATTAAATTTTTCGAGATGAAAAACGAATCTTGTAGAAATTAGAATTAATTGCTCCCTTCAGTGGGAATCTTCCCTTCCCTATCTCTCTCAGTTAGGTATATCAAGTAGGTAAACTACACAAGAACAAAACTTCAAATACTTGAAACCATGACATAAAAGAATTAAAAATTGACATAATCTTAATTTATATTTGGGAAAAATCAACCAAAAATAAAAGTACATACGGAATTTCCCCAAACAGCGATATAATTCCACGAAAAAACTGATCGATCACACACGTCCACGATTCGCGAGAGACGTTGGTAAGAGCGCGGCAGCCACTGCTCATTATCTATCCGTTTACTCGAGTACCATCAAACAGAGTAACGTAATCTTCGTCGACAGAACGTAAACGCTTGCTTTCATTAGATTATGATTAGATGAAGCATAGGGCTCCGTTGCAGTGGGAACTTTTGGTCAGAAGATAGATTAAAATTCTAAGGGCTTGTTTCGCACCTTGCTGACAAAGTATTGATATGTTCACATGTGTTTTAAGAGTGTTTTTAGAGGTAAATGACCAATCACTTCAGGTTTTTCTAGCAGTTAGTTTATTTGTCATATTACAATAAGATAATTTATCAAAACTCAATCTTTCTTTCATTTCTGCGTCGGTTTCATCCAAGGCTGTGACGCTATACTTATTATATTTAATTTTGTTATTTAACATTTTTATCGATTGTATTAAATAAGTTTATCACTTTGACCTTTTGCAGGAGTTAAGATAACAATACTATTTAAGCGGCTATTATTTGGTCTACCGCAGAAAGTTGTATTATTAACGAAGCTGGGTTTTTAAATATATTTTATACTATTTAAGGACAAGTCGCCTGAAAAGTCTCTGCCTGATTATACGTCTCATATTAGGTAAGGTCAAATCGTAGGTACTATTGTACCTTATTCCCTAATTTATCCCATTATCTGGGATCGGCCCAATCTTTCCATAATTCCCTATATCTAGTTATAAAGTTCAGAAGTAAACTGGTCTTTTGCAGCCGACCGTAGTTTTCCCCTCGCTTATTTTCGGTGTAGGTTCGTACCTACTCCATTGCGTCGGCGCAGCGCGTTGCTGGGTTGCTGTTGTTTTTCATAAGAATTGACAAAAAAAAACATTATCTTATATTTGTCTTGATTTGATTCGTACATTGACGTATGTCGACCCACCATTACCTGCCGCTTATTCTTTTGTTGGTATTATAGCTTTTCTTATTCTTTTGTTGGTATTATAGCTCCATCTTTCACCAAAACGTATAGCAAAAAGGATATGGAATAATACTAAAATGTTATAATATCAACATTCAACACGGAACTTGTTGTTTTCCATAAGTTTTTACATTGATGTACGTCGACCAGTTGATTCGAGGATGGAGCTCAGCACGACGTAGTGCAACTGAACAATGAAGCCGGACTCTAACGAAACAGTTACTTAACGGCAATGGCAGGTAAAGCCAAGAGGCATTACTATATAGAATAAAGTAATGTACTTAGTGTGATATACGATCTGAGTTGAGTAAACGTCTGGACGGGAAATGTTAATATCGAGATAACAACCGGCGTCTCACTAACTATTTCACTGGGATTAGTATGAAGGATGGGATTCTTAACCTTTGTTTATCTTGCTTCAAGGCTTTCCCTGGAAGCAAGTGGTGTTATAATGAAGACTACAATAAAGGAGTGAAACTCGACAAGAGTAGGATTCGAACCAGAGACTTCTCGGACGAACTCTGTGGCCTTCTTCTTCTCGAGTCTATTCACGTCTACCTAAAAATGGGCTCTCAATAGCTTCATTTGTGGCTGCCATCAGGTCAGCCCGTGGCCATCATGACTACTACATTCCCGGATTCGATCCCCGATCAGGCCAAGATGGATTTTTTTTTAAGTTTGACTTGGGTCTTGGATGTTTATCTATACTTACGTGTTATAGAATAGGTATAGTACCTATGTAGATTTTATGTGGATAGGTTAGTAGTATCCCATAATATGTTATGAGTTCGGGACTTATGAGTCCCGAACTTATTGTGCCTAACTAAATCTGTGTTATTTGTCCCTATATAGCTTTAAATACGCTTCATCCAACCAACACATAACACCGGGAAGGCCGATATACTGGGCCACGATACACAACAGGCCACGATATACTGAAATGATGACAAAGTAATTTATGTATAATTATAATGGCAGCATGTTAACTCTTATATCCACCGCGTAAAAGATAATCTACACTGACATATGTATCCATTTGTAATGTAGATATACTAACAGATAAACTCACAATAGTCCTGCGTGTGTAGGAAACGAACAATTGTGCAGTGTAATCTCTGACCTAAATACAAAAAATTATCCTGTTTTTCCAAATAGGTATTTATTTTTCTTCTGATGTATTAAATCCTGTCTGTTCAGGTTTTATGATTTGTACACTGGCCACTGATAAAAGAAAAAATTACAATGTGTTCTTGGTTTAAATATTTTTTCATATTGACATATAAGATTGCCGCCGATTGTCTTTAACATGTAAAATTACGATTTATATTTTGGAAGTTCAATATAATTATTTTCATTACCACTACACGCTAGTTATACTTAATTCATTACAGATCAACTATTTGAACACTGTCATTATAGTATTACCTATTTGAGATCGATCCGACCGATCTGGCATGATAGGGACCAACACTGTTCAAATGAGTTTCTTTCGGCATTTCTTCTCAGCAGTGGTCGTTCCGAAATGCCAGTAGTTTGTAGCTTGTGAGAAATAACTATAAATATAAAAATTGACGAGAAATTCTGAATAAATGATTTTAATTTGAATTTGAGAATTTTAAAAATGTAATCTTGTACTATATATTTAAAGTCGCTTACACAAGATTGGTGTGATTATAGACAGTAAAAATAATGAGCTGTCAACCACTTTATGCGATCCTCCATCCTCTTCAGGTATATCTTATCTGATTGGGTCAGGGATGAAATGTGACAATAATGTAATAAGGGATTAGGATAAATTAGCAAATAGGTCAACAGTTTCTATTCTTATAGCCTATGATGCAGAGAAATCGGATTTTTAGGTGCTACTATAAGTACTAAAGATAACGACGACTACCTTTACTACCTAGGCTGCGGTGACCACTTTCCGTATGGTATTCCGCAAAAAAGGGCTTTGAAACTACGTAAAAATCTTTTATTTTCCATCTATTCAAGTATACATATATATTCAAGTATACATGTATACATAGAGAGAAGAGTATCAGTACCATTTATTAATATCCGACGCGACAGAAGAATCGAATTTTATGTTTAACGTATCTGTGTATCTGTATGTCTGTCCGTAGCAACGTAGCAGCTGAACTGCTGAACCGATTTTGATCTGGTTTTTATTTGAAAGAGAATCTAATCGAGTGTGTTCTTAGCTATGTTTGGAAAATTTGCGTTTAGTTTGGAAATCCTCAGGTCTAGCAGATTAGTTAATGACAGCAATTTCATAGCCGGTATCTTAAATTTTTAGTTTAGTTTTCATATATATAGATATGTGACGACACTCTATTGATTTACCTAATCCTATATATCAAAAGAGAAACATCTGGAATTTGAGCCACCGAACGGATCGTCAGCCTGTAGAGCGATGGATTGAAGTCATTTTTGTCTGGCTAGGCTATTAAGCGGTCTAGTCTAGTGTTGTATAGAGCCACGTGAATGGTTATTGACTTATGTATGAGCCAATAGTCTGCGCGGCGTACCTGCTAACTCGAACCTCACGAACGCACGCGCTAACCACTTAGCGAGCAATCATTACTCATTATTGTTAAGAGGGTATTGTAAATGATTGGACAGAGAGATATCCCGCAGCTTCACGTAAGCCCCTGTCAAAGCACACCATAGATCCTATCTCCCTTTGCCGACGCGGAAGTCTTTAACAGGCTCTGAACACAAGTCGGTCGAATCAAAGAAAGTATTGCGCTATATGTTTTTACCGGGAACAAAAATCCTCTAAAATTAAATCACGTGCGTTGTGTTTGGCATGGTTCCTGCCGTATAATCTTCTTCTTCATGTGCCTATTCATTACTGAATGTTGGCCGTCAGCTCCTTAAATTTTGTCTTATCCAGAGCCAGTCTGAATAATTATTAGATTGTTTTGACTGCCGTACATTCTCTGAGGTTTTTGAGCAGACATTCCTTGCGTACTCCCACTTTTCGCTTTCCGGCAATATTTCCCATAATTATTATTTGAAGGAGATGCTACTGGGATTTACTCAATGTGACCAAGGTAGGAATTTTTTTTTGTTTTAATGGTCGGACCGAACAAGCTCCACTTTTTTGTCCATGCGCCTGAAAACTTCCACGTTGGCAATGCGGTCCGTCCAGCTTATGCGTAACATTCTGCAGTTTAATAGGACCACTTCATACTATATCTTCCCGAGGATGTCGTACGAGGCGATTAAGGGACACATAGCCTTGACAGCTGATAGGCAGCAAATAGCATTCCGAAAAAGGTTTGACATCGGCCGGAGCACCCAATAAAACAGCAAAATAAATACAATTAATTTATTAAAGCAAAATCTATACATCATACTGATTTAGTTGACGAAGTACTGTGACCACACGTTAAACCTTACGATAGTGTATAGATACCCCAGAATGGAATGTATACAATGTACAAGATTTTAATTATTTTACACGGTTGTTATCAGTAAATAAAATTATATCAATGTAATATATAATTATATAAATAACAGCATGCAAGATACCTTAAATTCATATTATCGCTGTAAAATCAGCATAATTTTTCACACTATGAAAGAGTTTCATTCGAAATGGATCAGTGAATCTGAAGTGAAAATATTTCACATAAATAAATGAGACCTGTCACGGGTAAAAGTACTTTATGATCGATTTTAGTTACACATATATATGTTATCTGCTTTTAAAAACTATTCATTCAAAAACAAAAATACATACAAAAAAAAAGAGAAGTACCTAAGGTACTTATGCCCGTGGAGCGTCACAAATATGCCAAACATTTCCCGCTTTTTTTCATCGTCGCAGTCTTTGTTGTCTCACGCATCGAAGCTGATAAATTATATGTTGCTAATATATTCCAAAAATTCGACTAAATCGTATAGTGTTCATTTCTCTTGCATGCTAAGAATAAAATATGTACAAGGTTACTTGTATAGTCAACAGCACTATCCAAATTTAATGCAAACTCGCCGTTATTACCGCGACATTAGAGGTTCATGCAGTGTAACTTGATGTGCTGTTGACTGTACAACAAAAACAACCCCGCAGGAATAGACAGTTAAAATCATAAACAGCTTTTGATATCACTCAATACATAAAATCATTTTCAAGTATTGTTTGTCCTGTCGTGACATTCGTAAGTCTATATTTGCGCTAACACCGCCGCGTCACCGACCTCGCGATTCGTCAGCAAAGCGTATAGAGTTGATAACATGCAATCGGAGAATTAATATAGAAGCTTTTTATTTATTTGGAGCCTAAACTTATTATCAACAAAACAATAGTTTTATTTTACGCCAGATAGGCCGCTCAACTCAGCTGGTTGCTTAGATCAATAACGCTGATTTTCAGGGAGACCTGATTTAATCTAAATTATAGTTATAAAAATATATTTCCATTAGATGGTCTCCATGCATGCATAATCATTTGGGCACAAAACATAAAATTTACCAGCTGTTTTACATCTTATGCAGATTGTTAAAGCAAATCAAGGGAAAGGACTTTTAATTTCTAGAGATTCTTTTCATAGGCGATGGGATAGCCACTGCCGAAAATGGACAATACTCAACGATCCACACTTAAGACAGAAACGGGCACAACACACCCTGAACAGCAGACAGATATTTGTGATCACAGATTTATTATTAAATATTTGCCCGCACTGGGAATCTTAACCCGGCTCTGTTTACCCCATAAGGAATAAAGACGTGACACTTCATCCTAGGTCTTTAAGATGATTAAGCTATCGAGTCCTGCGAGGTTTTTGTTGTTTTCAAACTAACCCTGTATATCTTAATAATCCGATATTGGGTGAAACGTGCGAAAAAAAAAAACAATTTTATAGTTTGCGACTCAAAAATACTTACGACGTTAACAGTAAACATCATTCAAATATCTCTAAACAGCTCCTAATATAACGTACACATTTCTAGTAAACGTAACATAAACTATATAGGATAAATATATTTGTATCAAAATACCGTTGCATTTGTAAGCTTTGCTATCAAATTAATTGCTATCTAGCTTAATACGTGTACATAGTAAAAGCGAGAAAACGATAGAAATGGTTCAACCATTTCTGAGGGACACTCTGAACATGAAAACCTTACGAACTATTTTCAAATTTTACCATTCAATATGCCATCTCACTCACTGAAACTTTTCAATATGCCTAAATGATAGAGATGGCAACACTGGTCAATCTTGGCGATTACTATAATCTCAACTTTGGTCTTATTACCTTAGTCTTTACTTGAAGGAAATGCCCACAATTTAAATTTAATAGCAAAATTTACATATGCATTTGGAATAAATCACTTTATTGCACAGATTTCATAAGCAAATAATACATTCGATGTAAATATGACTATGTTTTACTAACATGGTAAAAAACATTATTTATCACGTGCAGATAGTTAAGAAATATGTATACAAATTTACTTCGTGAAAATAAACTTCCTAAACAGATTTATGACTCTTGCGTATACGTTAGTGACAAAATTGAAATATCGGAAAAAAGTTAATTTCATACAAGTTTATTTTTTGCGACCAATGACCATAATTATGTAGGAGGCATCGTAATATATACATACATAATATACAATTCTGAATAGTCTGTAATGCAGACATGTCACAAAAAATACATACTTTTCAGAGCTTTTATTTACCGCGTTATAATCTGATTCACCCCAAATGACGTTTCACTTTTTACCTAATTTTCAATAAGGTGTTAAAACGTGAAAATTAATTACACACAACTAAAGCGAAATTACACTCTGGACATATATACTAATATAATTTTAAAACAAAATATCACTGAAACTATAGTATAACATAATCATATCAACACAGGTTCGAAACTTAAAAAAAACACGTGACCTATCTGCCGATATTGACCCTTAAATTATGGCATAATATAGGGCAGAGTTGCCTGTAAACATCTAGGTACTAAGTACAAAGTACTGTCATCATACGATGTCATGAGAGTTTGATAAAAACTACTTAAAATACGTCAGCGATAGCAGTGATTGGGTTGTGAATTCGTGGATATCACAAAAATCAAATTAAAAACTTAAAATATCAATAAATCATGAGTTAAAACATAGTAATTTAAAAAGAAAAGGTGATTTACCTTTTGTCTTAAATAAGCAAATGTATGACTATCTCGCTCTAACACAAAGCAGAGAAAGACAACTTCTCAAAGACATATTCAGACAGCAGTCGAGTGAAGTATTCATTACTTATGGCAGTATAATACTCGTCACTTCCCATCACTGCAATCGACTACCGATCCATAGAATAATTATATTCATCTAACATCTACAAATAATTCTTATAAAAACATCGTAATACGAACAATCACAATAGAAGCGCTGCAAACATACCAATTTAATTAGCTGTAACATACATATACTATGACAGGTTATATAACGCTTTACTAGACTTAGTGGCATTGCCAATAGAGAAAAAATTTTTTTTTCTTTTTTCTGGGACGCCACTAAGCCGTCGAATGTTACATAGCATTAAGTCCAGGCTATAACATTACATTAAGATATTGATTCATAATATTATAAAACTGCCACTAATGAAACATTTGATAGCACATTTAATATACCAAGATGCGATTTAAATTAATGAAAATCGCATCAAAATTGTGGTGTTAAAAAATTATAAATATGGCAAAATATATTCAATGTATTTAAAATAATAAAGAACAATTTTTGTGTATGTGTATTTTGATAAGATAATGATGTTGATAAGATAAATTATTTTCTCAAAACATATTTTAGAGACTTAAAACCAAAATAAAGCAATTTCGGACACAATTTTACAGTGCAAAAGCATTCATTTTATGGCACCCACTTTATTTTTAAATTTCACTTAATACTGTATACATGTAGTCTGTCTATATATATATATATATATATATATATATATAAGGGCGCTGTTCTCTTGGCTGGCAACACTGTTTCATTAACCAATCTTGACCGTGGCAATGGCAAAAAATATAATTCGTTAAAAATCTCTGTATTATTCTTTATAGACAGACTATAAGGAAATCTATAACACTCATATTCAATTCATTCCAACATTGGATTCAGCCCGTCTCATTCAAATGTCTGCGTGCGAGAGAGAGAGAGAGAGAGAGAGAGAGAGAGACTATCCGCGATATAATTGAATGAGATAAATTGAATTGCGGTATATTGGAATAGTAGTTTTAAACAGTCAACATCACACATTACACTTCGTTCGCACGAGCGTAAAAATTCTCCTGACGACATCGCATTTATCGCTGTTGTATCGGACGGTAGGAATATCAGTTAAATCTTTAATAAAATCTTGGCCATGTGGATAACATGGATACTCACATGTTCCATTCCAACGCAATTTTAACGCGCTTAAATATCGGCCCGTGCGGACTAGGTTTAACTGTCTACAAGTGATACAGTAGAACATATTATTTTTGTTTATACATATTAGAATCCATAAATCTAGTTTGATGAGCAAAAAGTATAACGAAACCCAAAACTTTGACATGTAAACTAAAGGTTTTTAAGGTTATATTTAATTCGGAAAATGTCACTGCCTATACATTTGTACTAACCATAACGCAACCGCTACATTTAGAATGTAGATTCTGTCTGTCCGCGCGAACGACGTATGATGCGAAACTATTGGAAAAGCCCCTTCATAATCCGGCTCGAAGGACCATGACCCGCATCATACATCGCTCGCGCTGCGACAGACACATTTATTAATAAAGCAAACATATAAATTGACATTAAAACTACATATAATAAGAAATGTTTAAACGGATATGTAAAGATTGTTATAGTAAGTACGACTGGGCGAATCGCGAATTTACTTACAAATTAAGTTGCAAAAATAATTCTCACACAAGTTTCCGAACATAAATAAATCTATATCATTTTACTAATCTCATATTAACCCAATAAATAACATTCATTCACACAAACTTATCCCTAACCTCATGGATAAAATGCTCTTTCTTTTATCGCCCCTATTTTAAAGTGATGGCGAATAAAATCGACGCATCATTGACAAGCTAATTTGCAATTCCATATTTAGATTTGATACTGTTCACACTTCATTATATAGTATAAAACAGGGTCGCTTCCCGCTGTCTGTCTGTCCTTATGTATGCTTAACTACGCAACTCAAATTTTATCAAGTTCTTTATCTTTAAAATATTTGTATATATAAAGCCGGGTCCGCAGCGCCAATTTTCTAACAAAACATGTTATAAAAACATGTTAGGAAAGCCGCCCGTCCGCTGCGGCTATCACGCTTGTGTACTCCGTATTGCGCTGTGCCCTACGTCTTCCTTCAGTGAGCGCTAACAGAATGAGTCGCTTCCCCTCCGCGCACGCGAACGCGGGGCATGTTATCCATTCGGTTCGGAAAACGTGTTTTTGTTATTTTTCTAACATAACTGTTAGGCAGCGCCCCTAATCGGATAGTAAAACATGTTTTTGTGTTAGCTAACACGAGAACACGGCGATGCGGGCCCGGCCTATGTATAAATATAAACAACGGTTCGAGAATAGATCGAAGGCGCGTCACGACCATGCGTTTTATCCAAAAGATATTATGGCAATAAATATTTTTGAATTTCTTTTAAAAAAAAAAAGTAAGTAAATTGTCACAAAACACCCAGCTTCGTGCAACGACACAACAACAAATAGATGTATCACAAAAGCGACAAAAAACATTTGCTAACAAATTAGCTACACTATGCTATATTAATTATTTATATTTGCTTATAAGTAAAGGCGGTTATTAAAATGATTTACCGATAACTCTTGCTTATGTCTAAATAGATTGCGTGTGTTTAGTGTAAGGAAATTAATAATGGCTATGCGATTCAGTATTGTATAACGATCTATTCTAAATGGAAAATGACCTGTAGAAAAATTTAAATTGTAGCTAATTTATAAACTTTATAATGTAAGTACATGATTTCTTAACTATAAATGAGTTTAAACATAATGACGAAACGGGACATTTATCATAACAAATTAGTATGATAGGTATTTAAGACCTGTTTCACCACTTTCTGATAAAATATATTGTAATCTGACAGATAAACTAACTCCTAGATAAACCTGCTTAAAGTTTGCAACACTTTTGAAACAATGTTTAACCCTGTCTGTTCGTATTTTACATCAGATCAAGTGAAACATGCCCTTAAAATCATATTTTTAGACCAGCTTCAAAAACGTAAACAAGTTTCTCTAACTATTGCAGTATTTCTTTATGATAAAATAGTCTTCGCAGAATTCGCAACATTTCGGTTGGGAATTGCCGTAATTTTAGAACAATACAACATGCCGTTTCGTCAACAAATCTAACGACTCCATACATAATTGACCCTAAAGATATACCGCATAATAACCACAACTAACTGAATGTAAAGTTATACAGACAAGTATAGTTCAAGTGGAACAATTTAGATAAATATTTAAATTTAAATACTAATATATTTTAGTATAAGAATCGTGCTCAATTTGGTAGAATTTGTTAATGCTGGCAACACTGGCATTATGACAAAATAATATGCGAAAATTTAAATAATTTAATATGATACTTTTAGTGTAATTAATTTTATCAACTATGTCATACTTGGTAGGTACATAACGGTTAAAAAAAATATGGTTGTTGTCATAATTGTACTATCTCAGTGTTGCCAGCGCTAACAATTCCTACCAAATCTTGCGTAACGCAGTGTAACCTGATGAGGATGTGAGATCGTTTAGTCGCCGGTGTCACGCCAGGTTGCCTCCTCGGCTATTCGATCCATACAGTTGCAAAGGAACTGATACTGAAAAAAAAAATATATATATGACACAAGCTGTTGCTAGCAGCTTCACCCGCGATATATATGGGCCTATATTTGGTTTCGGGTAATTAATTATATCTATTACCAATTATCAAAATCGGTCCAGCGGTTTAGCCGTGAAAACGTGACAGGCTTTCACATCATTTATAAAAAAAATGAAAATATGGATGAAAAGAGTGAAAAATGGTAGTAAGTAGATTCTCCTTGGGTCGATGAGCCAGGAGAAGTGGCAGCGGGCTGAGTGTAAATGTTGAGTTAGAATTCTAAAAATGTATTGTTTTTTCATTACTCCACTTCTGTGTGCGTCGGGCGGCGACAGTTACATGAACGGTGACAGAGCGAATGACCTGTTTACATTGTGGCGACATCTAACACGCCACATGCACAACGTCGCAGATGTAAAAAGCCGACCAAACGCAACGAATAACAGATGGCGCTACGGTCGACTCACTATAGACGGCTAACAAGCCTAGACCGCGTAGACAGTGTGTTTTCGATTGGAAGCATATATACAACTTCTGGTTCCCGGCGCTACATCCAGCGGCGGGGAGATCTTCCCTGCGCTGGCGGTGGAGCACGATAACCTGGCTGTAATGCTCACTTCCCTGGCCAATAAGGTTGGATGAGTGTAAGGAAGCAGATAGTTACATATGGCGTGTAGATGAGGAGGTCGTGGTTCTGGCCGCGACGGCAGTAGCGCAGACGCGCGGCCGCCGCGGCGTCGTCGGGCGCCCAGTGCCGCACGCCCGCCCAGCGCAGCTCCACGCTGCCTGCGCTCGGCTGCTCCTCGCCGCCCGCCGTCAGCTTTATGCCGGACCAACCTGCACGTGCACGTGCGTTGACATTCTTGTATAAATCCGTATCCTTTTTGGGCAGTTGTTTTGAAAAATTGCTACTAGAAAATCGTCGATCGCCAGTACTAAATCCAATTCGAGGCGATGAAAGCTTCGATTGGTTTCTATAAGTCCGATACTTTGATTGCTATTATTCTAGTTTTCATTTTTCATATTACATTACAGGAACTTCCATTCGGCATTAATCACGGCCTCGATGTTGCTTTAGTATCATAATATCTAAGTGATTCGAATGAATAAATTAATCAGGGCATAAACATACAGAAGAACCTGGTATCGATTCGTAAACAATGAAGAACACACGTAAAGAGATAGAGCATATTTCATTTTTCATTAGAAAATGGATGGAGTTATGTCAAAATCGCTTCCCCACTCGACGGGCAACATCATCTTCGATTCACTATTAGAAAAATGATAGTTTGCGACGTGTACGATGTCTATAGATGAAATCACAACGTTTCGAGAATATTGGAGAACATCGATTAGTTTGTTTGTGGCGTGTGAGACATGCAACTGACCGACAGTGAGCGCGACGACGGGCCAGAGCGCGCAGTCGGTGGCGGCGGCGGGGAAGGCCACGGCGCCGTAGCCGGGCAGCGCGCGCGCCTGCGCCAGGTACTCCGCCGCGCGGCTCTGCTGCTGCAGCGCCTTCAGCTGGTACAGACGCGCGCCCGCGCAGCACACGCCGCGGTTCACGTCTTCCACCGCCTGCACGCGCCCCGAACACGAGACGTCCATTTTTTTTAATCCAACTTTACCAACGACCTCGGTGGCGCAGTGGTAAAGTGCTTGCCTCTGAACCGAAAGGTCCCGGGTTCAATCCCTGGTCGGATCGTGATGGAAAATGATATTTTTCTGATTGGCTCAGGTCTTGGATGTTTATCTATACATGTATTTGTTATAAAATATAGTATCGTTGAATTAGTATAGTATAACACAAGTCTCAAACGTACTTTGGGGCTAGCTCAATGTGTGCGATTTATCAGAATATATTTATTTATTTATTATTTATAAATTGTGTATTTTTAGTGATAATTTATTATGCGTATCTTAAATAATTAAATACTTTTTTATTAAAAATCGAGTGTCATATTACGAGACGACATTAACACCTTGGCGGTTGATAGACGACAATCACATTCACGTGGATACAGGAGGTACATTGAATACAGGAAGAAAGAGAATGAGAAATAACGAGTATTATGTTGAAGGAGTGACGCTTGGAAGCTATTATTTAATTTGTTATTATATTTTCAGGAGAACGACCGAAGTACCAGGCAGACATAAGAATGATAGAGGTCTCACATAAATCTCACAGAACGTGTTTATGTTCTGTATACTTTCTTGATGTGGATATGGATGGTATATGAACCCGCATTGATGTAATCCTTTTTTTAAAAGATATAATTTGATGGTTCTCGTTGTCAAACGCCATCAACATGCAAAGAAAAAGGGTATAAGGAAAGAAAATAAAAATAGTACAATAATACAAGAATATTACAAACACGAAGAATAGTACAAGAGAAGTACCAGGTACTCCATAAAATAAGAAGTTAACGGTAAGATTTGGTACACTATTATTTCCAAGAGTTCAAGCGAAATACCAGGCAAACATCTGTATGAAGGAGGTCTCACGTACCAGAATAGAAACATATTGTACCAGAGTATAGGAAGAGAGGAAGAATAGTACACATAATACCAGGTATTTAAGAACATAAAGGAGTAACTGCCGAAGTTGGATCACAATAATTTAGAGGAAAACATAAGATAAAACCAACAAGCGAAGTACCAGGCAAACACGAGAATGAAGTAGGTCTCACCTGCCAGAATATAAACGCGGCCGCCTTGCTATCCTCGCGGACAACGGACACCTCTATGTCAGGGTTGAACAGCCACTTTCTGATGGACAGGCAGCTGCTGGACGCTGTCGAATAGTTCTGGATGTAGAGGGAATGAGGGCATTCGTTTGGTTGCAGCTTGCGTTCTGGAATGAAAAAAACAGTTTGGATTTTTGGTACTCTTTCACACAAAAACTCTTTATTTATACAGAACATAACAGTTCAAATATAAAACTTGCAAATAGGAAACTAAATAAAAGTACCTAATGTAACTTGTAGCCTTTTAGGTCCGATCGGATTGTGATCATATTGTTGTTCAACTGTTTTTATTATCTCCAGGATCAAAGGGAAACAGCTATTCTTACGGAAGTGAAGTGCATGCCTTTCGATTTCACAGTTCGCTGTGTTGCATCCGTAAGAATGTATAAAATATAGACTAAGAACAAAGGTTATAATCGTACATAGCACGATTAGGAAAGAAACATGTTAACCTTTCAACCGTATCACCTTTCAAATCCAGAGAAAATATAAAATCAAAAAGCATAAGTGACGTTCCACACGTAAAGGTACATATGGACGGTTTTTTATGGGTTTTATTATTTTATTTAAATTATTTTTTTAGTAGGGAGCATATTTCAGAAATATTCAAGAAACAACCATAAGTTAATTGCTTTGATGTCCGTCGACGAATAGCGTAGAAATTATATGGCTTTTTGAAGTACCTCAATGTCAAAACCTCTGTAAAAAATGGAGCACAACGGAGCGGCAACGTGCCAAGTTGACGGAGGAATGGAGGCGGGTCGTTAGGTACTCGTACTTCTACCCGTGAAACGTCAAATATTTTCATTTAAATATTGCAACAAACTCAAACGGTGATCAAACTTACCAAAATTATACTCCTGAATCTCGAACAAGTAGAAATACTTGTGCACGTGTTTCGGCAATGAGATCTTATCGCAAACCGCTTTGTATACATCATCGGCGTTGGTGGACTTCAACACCGACACTGTGACCACTTCCTTATCCGGGAGTAGGACTTTCAGTTCTACCGGGGAGGGGTTGGACGAGTCGTCGGAATCTGTCAAAAATTCTTGGACCGCGTCCGATTCGGCTATCACGCGGACTGCGCATACCTGAAGATATTTTTTTTAAACAAATCAATATACCTAAATTCATATAAAAAAATGGCTTCTATTTTTCTAAACAGGCAACAGGAAACTCCAAAGATAAAAAAATACATACATTTTATTTACTTCTTAAACAAATTCAAGTTCAGTTCTTTATATTCCCTATGAATATAATTATAAATTTTAGGTGCCATGCAAACAATACAGCAGTTTTAGAAAGATTCAGACACAACCTATCACCTCCACGTCTATTTCTCATTTTATTAAATCATTTGTTCAAGATACATACAAGAAGCCATACATACATCCATACAACAATTACCGAAATGCGGAAAACTCGCTTGGAATGAACGCCTCCCTGTTCATCAACATTTGTTTTTTTTTCTTGTTTTTATTATGTCATATATTATAAAAAAGTAACAATTAATAGATGCGTGTTTGTTTAAATAAGCAAATGATTTAATCGAGTCCGCGTAGAGTAATTCTTGTATACAATAAACAAAACATTTGTTTGTTATCACTCCACCAACAAGAAAGTGACTAATGCCTGCCATTGTAATTTACTGAGCAAGTCTGTAAGAAATTGAAAATACTTAACGGCCCAGCAAAATACGTAAGGAACAAACGGGCTATGCCGCTTCCACCTGTATCTGGCAGAAGGGGGAAACCCCAAGAAGTGCTGGCAAGAATTATATTAGTGACATGCGATTTCACAACCGACCGTCTGACGTCAACATATGAGTATGCTATTGTTATCTGAAGCGGTGGTGGTGTAATGGTTAAGACACCCGCCTGTGGATCGAAAGGTCCCAGGTTCGAATCCTACTCGTACCACATGAGTTTGTATACCAAAATGACTCATGTATAGTAGTTTTCATCGACCACCACTTGCTTGAAGGTGAAGGAAAACATCGTGTGGAAACCTGCACACAGATTGATTCTTATTAACTTGTGTGTGAAATGGGGAATGCAATGGCAAACCACTCCATTAATAATGCCAAGAAAGTTGTTCTGTGTTTCATTCCACATAATAACCACGACCCTCAGCCATGAGGAATACGACTATGAAGAAGAAGACTGTTATCTATTAGCTGATATTTCACCACTTTCTCATACAATGTGATATTATATTCTAACAGAATATAATATGTCTAACTGCCAAATAAATCTACCTGAAGTAGTTTACATGTCACATATACTATATACGTGACATGTAAACTATTATAACTATAATCAGATCGATTCTCACGAAAACGAAGTTGACTTCCATCTGTTCCTCCTTTTTTCTGAAGGTATTAGTACAATGTGTTTCTGCCTTAACAAATAATCACCGTTACAAAAATTCGAGCGAACGCATCGGTTGGTCGAACTTTTTCTTTGTAAATTTGCTTATAATTATCAAAAAAAAAGGAAAATATTGATTCGAATGTACGAGAGTCGGGCCCAAACAGGCGGTAAAACGAGCCTTGAGTGTACTACTTACAACATCCCTATAAGAGCGTTTTCCCATTGCACCGTTGTTTTCTATAGGGTTTGACGCTGAAATGTGCTGAAGTCCGTCGAAACTTCATACAATTTCTGCGTTCTTCTGCGTTGATCCGTCGACGGACGTCAACATGACGGGAGACGTCACAGCGCAACTGAGCAACGGGAACACGCTCTAAAGCGAATTACTAACTTTTTCTAAATACTGTTCAAGGCCCCTCCTCCTCGCGTCCAGCTGTTGCTCGCTCAAGTTGAAGGGCCATTTGCCCGGGAGCTTTGGGAAGTTGAATCCTGCAATAAAAACAACAATATGATAACATTGTTGACTGAGCGAGCGAAGCGAGCGAGGTCTTCAATTCTACTTGGGGCAAAAATAATTTTTTTTTTATGTATGTTTGTTTGTGAATTATTTTCGATTTTCATGAAATTTAAAAGGTATGTAGGATCTGCCAATATAATTTTAAGTTCGTGGGGCGAAAAAGTCGGTTAAGCCGTTTTTTAAATATTCTCAATTTTGTAAAAATTTATTGTGTTCGTGACGTCTAAGTTCGCGGAACAACTAGTTATATACATTTTAACTGGTCTGGGATTAAAATATACATAAAATGTACCAGATGCTTCTCCACACGTGCAGATTGTAAAAAAAGGCAATAAAAGAAAAGAGCGTAAACTGAAGATTCTTCTCTTAGGCGATGGGTTAGCAACCTGTCTGTCAGTATTTAATCTCAACTTCACCAATAATCCCGCCGTACATCTTATGTTAAGGTCATGAAATGATGAATGAACGAAAGGGATAATATTTCATAGTAAACTGTGTCGACCCCACATAAAAGGAAGAAACGAAACTTACCAAGAAACTCCTTTCTAAGCTGCTGGTGCAAAGCAGCAAATTCTCTATACCGCCGGCTGCAAAGGTGTCGGCCTGCCATGTGTACATTGAACGCTATGTACGAACGGCCAGTATTCCGCTCCATTACCACGCGGTAGTCTGGTATGGACACGGGCAGCGATCGCTTGTCGGTGTAGTCGTATCTCTGGTAGACGGTTGCTCTGGAGTTGGCCGCACCGCCAATGACGCCCACAGGGGCAGAGCCGTCGTCGCATGGCTCGAGGCGTTCTGCTTCCTATGAAAATTAAAAAGGCAATCGTTAATTTTTGGATTCCGAAAGTCGATCAATGCAGAGTACTGATACAAATTTACACGGTCTCTTTTAGGTGTCATATGATCTAATGTTTCGGAGATGAGGATGCTTCGAGGATGTGTGGAGTGACAAGGATGGATAAGATAAGGAACGAATATGTGAGAGGAAGTTACAAGGTAGCACCAATCATAGGAATATTGGAAAGTAATAGGCTTCTATGATATGGTCACGTTATGAGAAGGGAGGAAAATAATATTGAAAGGTTATGGATTTGAAATTGAATGGAAAAAGTAGGGGCAGGCCGAAGAAGAGGTGGATTGAGTGCATTAGGCAGGATATGGCTAAAAAGGACGTAACAGATCGGTTAACACCAGACAGGAAGAGGTGGAGGAGACTGACTGATGCTGTACCGACCACACATAAAGTGGGATAAGGGTAGGCTGATAATGATGATAATCAAATGATTCCATTAGTTTGTAAGCACTTAACAGAGAACCAAAAATAATGAAAAGAACAACATTCAATTTTATGAACACACCAGTCCGTGAGCCTTCGACATTCACAGTTAAGTACCAGGCAACCAGAATAAATGAAGAGACTCACCCTTTGAGTGACAGATATGACAGTGAGAGTGAGACAGTCGCCGCCGGACTTGATCAGGTCGACGACCTGCCTGTGAGTTGAGCCTTCAACGTTCACGCCATTTCTGTGGACAAGGGAAAATCAATTATATTTATTTATGTGTCTAATAAATAATCTGAGGAAAATATCTTCACTCAACTAGTAATTTGGAACATCTTAATAAAGTTTGATGCTTTCAAATGCCTGCAGAATGTGGGACACGTCCCTCTCAGAGCATTATCACGATTGCATCCTCAGCTGCAAAGATCATTTAACAATTATTACTCCAAATCTACTGGAGGGATTTGGATGAAACTGGCATATAGGAAAATATAAACTCGCAATACCACATATTTTAATTCCGCGTGGCAAACAATATGATATGAATAAGTCATTCCTATTTATTTACCTTTAACAACGTAACGTCAAATACGTCATGCTCATGCGCACACATACGTTCCGGAACATCAAAATTAAGATTGATATTGTATTGATTACGTCCAGCGTTTATAAACGATGTATGTATGTGATATTTTCATACAAGTCGCCTGAAGGCATCTGACATGACTTTTACGAAAAAAAAAACCATCTAGGGACAGTAGACGTATACACACTAGTGAACTTTATGCCAGCTCCACACTGTCGCCGAAGTCACACACATGCGAATGCGTGATAATTGCGTAGTTAGTATGAGTGCCTTTACCTCTATTTACCTCAATGAAAAACCAGCAATGTATACCACATTCGCCAAAGTTTGGCAAACTGTTCGACGACAGAGTGAAGCCGGCATAAAGTAGGCTCTATGCCGACGCGACTGCAAGAACATTGCGTATTTAGTATGAGTTCCTTTATAGATAGTGTGGCGCCGGCATAACAGTCTACCAGTATGCTTGTGCAGGTTTCCTCACGATGTTTTCCTTCACTGGAAGCAAGTTGTCTCTGATACTTGACTCAGATTGGTTGGTACATGAAACATTTGGACCGAGTAAAATTCGAACGTCAAACGATCACAGGCTAGACCACCAGGGCGTCATTGTAAAATATTACGTAATTTAATAACCTGATTGGCATACAATAACATAACTTTTTAGGGTGCCACCGGCGCGCGGCGTAATTAACATGAACTTTAAAATTAGGCAATTAACTTCTAAATCAGATCTTTTTGTGTATAATAATAGCTCCATAGCCTTGGATACAGAAACATTGTCACGTCTTTCTCCCTTACGGGGCAGACAGAGCCAAGAGCTGATCGGAGGACACGGTAGCTTTATGGTGAACTTGTTGAGTTGTTGATGGAATACAGTAATGACAGTTGCTAGCCTATCTCGTATGGGGAGAATCTTCAATTTATAGCCCTTTACCTTGATCGACTTTTACAATCTGCACAGGAAAAGCAGCCGGTGCATTCTATGTTTTTATTTCACTCGCGAATCAGCAAAGCAGACGCCTAAATACGCTAGACAATCCTGAATCCCCAAATTCCCACGGAAAGGATTACGCGTGGCAAATCTAATAAATACCTGGTACTAAATAGCCTTGGTATTACAAAACTGCGCATTAATTCATCCACATATCAAAAGTATTAAAAACCAGATCAGCGATTTAACGTTATAAATACATATAGATAACCAAAGTGCAGGGTTTGTTTGTCTACGATTATCTTAACAACTGGTTTACATAATAATTCCTTTCATGAGGAAAACTGATTTGTAGGTATAGTGCTCATACAAAGAGGTGATTGCAAGAGGTAGTTAGCGAACTGGGAGCCTACTATAATCTCATAATACGATCAGTATGTGACGACGTGACGTGCTACGTGTATTATATTTCATCATGGTAGCGCCCCAGGTTCTGAAATTGAACTGTATTTGTATTGTACTTGTATTTCAGTCGTACCGTAAAAATTGATGTTGAACTCAAATAAATAATAATAATAACACTGAATGAGAAATATGAAAGATATTATTCAATAACAAACAGGTTATTATTGAAGTCTTGAAACAATGGATTGAAAAATGTCAACGGATTGGAAAAAAATGCAGTAATAAAATTATTAAAATGTGCGTCAAAATCAAAATCAAATCATTTATTCAGAAATTAGGCATTCACAGGCACTTTTTCACATCATATTCTAAATTAAATGATGTTTACCAAAGCTACAAACTACTAGCATTTCGGAACGACCACTGCTGAGGCTGAGAAGAAATGCCGAAAGAAACTCATTCAAACAGTGTTGGTCCCTATTATGCCAGAAGGGCTTACCATTTTTTAAATATAATAGTATAATTTTTTATCAGTAATATAACAAAAAAAAACTTTTTATAAAAGATAGCGCATGATTTGAATAGAAATTATATAGCATTGGATTTGAAGCGCAATTAATTAAATAAATAAATAAATAAATAATGATACTAAATATATTAGGATAGATCACACAGATTGAGCTAGCCCCATAGTAAGTTCGAGACTTGTGTTATGGGATACTAACTCAACGATACTATATTTTATAACAAATACATATATAGATAAACATCCAAGACCCGGGCCAATCAGAAAAAGATCATTTTCCATCATGACCCGACCGGGGATTGAACCCGGGACCTCTCGGGAATTATTGTTAAGGAATATCACATGTATGATATCTTATCTATAATATAAAAATTTCGATTAAAATGCATTGACTCTTGGCATATTGTATCACAATAAAATACATAATAATCAAATTATTATATTAACTGGCTTTGCTTATCAAAAAATGTGAAAAAATCTAACCAACGAACGAAATAGGTACAGTCAACAGCACATCAAGTTACCCTACATGAAGCTCTATTAGCGCGGTAATAGCGGAGAGTTTTCAATGAGTTTGTGTAGGTTGATGTGCTAAGGACTGTACAATGCGCGCTACGAGCGGTGACAATTGACGTATGTATGATACGCCTTAGCAGTAGTCGATTTATACATGGACCAAATGTAGAGAAGGACCCAATGTATAACATTGTGCACAACTACAATGAAAGGCGCACAGACGTCAAGTAAAGGGGCAGGGTTATTTCAATTTCAGTTCGTTCGGAAAAGGGGGAGCCGTGGCGATACTCCCCCCCCCCCCCCCCCCCATTTGCATTTCACTTATCACTATCGAATCGATTCGAAGTGACACGCAGCGAACCAATCACATTCAAGTGTGGTTGGTTATCGTTGCGTCCAATTAGCTGAGTCTCACTTCGAATCGACTAGATGGTGAGACGTAAATAGCAAAGTCGCACTACGCATACAGATCTCATCTTTCGCGCGTATACTTGAAATGTGTCATTTTCGATTAACTTAGCTGCAGAAGTTATAAATAAATAAAATATATTGAATTTATTATCATATGACATATAATTAATAATTAAAATCTATAATAATTTTAACGCCATTTATTATTATAACTAATATTTAGATTCCTGCAATTCTATAATGATTATTTATAAATAAACGCCAATTCAATTGTGTTAGACATAAGTATTATAATATTTACATGCCATACTCCTGGCGGAACAAGTAAGGTCACACAATCTATTTGTACGTAACATCTATTTGTATTATGTATCAAGTTGTAACGCCACGCATTATGACCTCTTTAGTCATGTCGCGTGCGCGCTGGCATGATTTTTATTTCTTTCAGTCTAAATTCAAAATTTTAAATTATTGTTCCACTTGATATTTTGAAATCACATTTTGACTAATTCATTACCATAACGATATCGGCACGTACCACAGTACGGTGTAATAATAATATATATATATATATATATATATATATATATATATATATATATATATATATATATATATATATATATATATATAATAAAATATCTTAAATTGTTTATAGACCCTTGAAGGGCAAGTGTTTTTCATTTAAATATTACCCAGCTGCGGCTACATCTTGCGGCGGCTCCAAATCGTAAATCTCGAAACCGGTGCGGGCACAATAATAAAAACAATATCTAAAATTCCCGACGCCTCCCCTATGCACTGACATGTTGAGTGCAGTCTCTCATATATTTCACTGACCATTGACACGTTCCAAAATTTCTTATTTTAATGTTTCATCTTATACTCTAACGTATACTGCAGAATTCGCACTGTTCTATCTGAACTTCTTGATATACTATTATTTTTACCCTGCCTTATAATTAAACAAAAATTGTTATAAAATTTTTGATTGTACTTTGACTCGATATTATTTATTTCCGTGTATTGTCACTAATGAAATTTTAACTTAATAGAATTTTATAGAGTTATCACAAAACTATATAATTTTATAAGATAATCTTTATCCAATATTCTAATTCTAGCAAGTAAAGCAATATTTAATAAATCCACTTTATTAAACTAGTAATTTAAATTACAACACATTACACACTAGATATGCACCACTAGTCAACTAGTAATGACAT
Organism: Plodia interpunctella; assembly: GCF_027563975.2. Taxonomy (NCBI): domain Eukaryota; kingdom Metazoa; phylum Arthropoda; class Insecta; order Lepidoptera; family Pyralidae; genus Plodia; species Plodia interpunctella. Next base: position 702,167 of record NC_071308.1, on the reverse strand, counting down.
TAGTGCAGTTAAACTGCAGCATAGTAAGTTATCTGTTATCAATACGGTCAATGTGTCAGTCAAATTAGGCCGAGCTTTAACGATAGTTAAATAGATTTGTTTAACAATGCCATTGGGAAATATATATACCAATCCTTACATATTATAAGACAAAGTCCTCTGCTGCGTCTAAATGATAAACTCAAAAACTACTGCACGGCTTTTCATGCGGTTTTCACCAATAGATAGAGTGGGTCCTGATGAAGGTTCAGATGTGTAATATATTATGATTTTACCCGAGCGAAGCCGGGACGAGCCGCTAGTTCCTAAATAAGTCATTGTCAAGTTTTCTAGAAGTTTTCAGTCAAGTTAAAGCTTTTGTAATCAAAAATTTTACAATCACATGCACTTTTAATTAAAACGACCACAATTACTGATAAGAAATGTCGAAAGAAACTCACGTAAACAGTGTTGGCTATCAGCAGAAGAGCTTTCTGAAATAGTTTTTATTTTTTACACATACTATTTGGCGTCGTCAATTAGCAAATTTTTTATTACGTAAGTGTCACTGTTTAAATAAATATCGATTTTTTAATTTAATATAAAATAAATATTCAACTTGACCTTATTTTGATTCCAAATTCGTGAATTATTTATCCATAGCGTGAGGCCGGGTGATTAAGTTGTTAATTTAAACAAAAGGCATTGAAAAAGCATAAATTGTACAATCTATCAAAAACTATTTAATAAAAATCGTATTAGATGCCGTCAAGTGGTTTGTGATCAGATCAGGGTGCACGAGTCGACTGACCACACACGTGTCACGTTACGTGGATCCATAAGTAAATGGGTCGACGATTAAATTTTTTATTTCATTGTCCCATCCCATTTTCCCATGTCCCATGGGACAGCCAATGGAACTACAGAAAAAAAGAGAGGAAATTTCTGCGAGTTTATTCTGTTCTGTACCGTCCAGCCAATAGTTAAACTGCAATAGTGTAGTGTTTGGTCCGCCTATGTATGTGTTTGTGTGTTTTAATTATTAATTTTATATTGAGTTGCAACGCGGTCCGTTGTTTTGACGTCCGTAAGTACACGTACGTCAATGTCAAACCTGAATGGAAAACGGAGAACAACAGAGCTGCACGACGCAACATAGCAATCTTATTAGGAATCCAGTGGAAACCATAAACTCACGTCGAAAGCAATATAACAACGCATACGCACCGTCTCTGGAGCTCCCACGCTGGCGACATAAACCTAATTAGCAGTTTTAATAACAATCCATTAGATGCTCATTACTAAATTAAATGTTTGTACAAAACGCGATAATTAATAACGGCAGAAATTAATAGCACTCTGAAAGGAATGGAGATGATCATCATCAATCACAATTGACTTGAAACATTTGAGAGTAAACTGAACTGCATTGCAAATTCGTACCATTGACTTAAGTAAATAAATCGCAAAATTAATTTTGCGATTCATTTTAGGCTCCTAAATTGAACTGAGTTACATTGGAATCGTTCTGTAGAAGTTGATGATCTCTTTAGAAGATATTTTGTTAAAACTGCTATATGTGTCCATGAAAAGTCTTTAACATATGATCATTATTGAGCTTATATATCCATGTGATAAATATGGCAAGTAAAATAATCATGACCACAGAAGTCAATTGAGAAAATTCTGTAAACATAACTATACCTAAGGTTATAATAATGTGTTTACATAATTTAGTTAATTAACATGTGTTCAGCTGATAGTGCATACTTGCCCTCATTTTGGATGCATTTAGTTTGCAATAGATAACAGGTTCAATATTGTGGATAGATAGGCCTTGAATTCCTACTAATACTATAAAAGTGAAGTTTGTCCGGATGTATGTATGTTTGTTACTCTTTAATGCAAAATCTACTGGACAGATTGCTATGAAATTTGATACACAAGTAGAATATAACCTGGTATAATATATAGGGTACTTTTAATTCCGAATTCCCACAGGAGTGTTTCCCCCGGGCAGTATGTTTAATTTTGATAACTTTAAGGTGTATTAATTACATTGTAGAAATTGAAATACCTACCTACTTTGTTTTTATTTAAAAAATTACCAGTGAATAAAATTTAATTCTCTATTTAAACCTTTAATATGGTAGCCTATGTTTGTCTTAAAGGTTTCATCCATTTCAATAACAAAGTTCATTAAGATATGGCTGATATTTTAAAAAAAGTCACATTAGGAGTATGTTGAAATTCTTCTACTCCTATTTGGAAGCAGTGGTAAACTTAATTTTAAATTAATTGGTGCTATGAATCCTATTTGAAAACATTTTTTTTTTTAATTTTCACAAAAATAGTATGAGAAATTAAATGTTAAAATCATAGCAATAAAAATAGTTTTCTAGTGAATACAAGCTTTCCTTATACATATAGCATCCCTTCAGCTGAAGAAAAATATATAGAGGAAACCTGCACACCGGTCGATAGTTTAAGTTCAATTGTGTACTTGCCACCAGATGGGGTAGATGGTCAGAAAAGTCAGTCAATCATATAAAAAATTTAAAAAATCAAAAATCAATTTAGTATGATATCATCACTCATTGATGTCAAAACTAAGTATACTGCCGACTGCCAAAGTACAGGTGTGGAAAAAGCAGTGCAACAAACTAATAATATTATACTATAGCTATTGTCATTAACAAGGAGGACAAAGAAGCCATACATTTTTACAAACATCTTACAAGTGTGTCAGGCAAAAGAAACAAGTTATACAAACCTAAAAGTATAACTTGGATGTAAAGCAAAAAAGGCATTTGTACTTATCTTGAGAAAGGCAGGAAAAATCAATTTGGAAGTTTAAATTAATAATGTCAATAAGAATTATGATAATATCTATTTTGAGTAATTTATTTTAATCATTTCAATGAAATATGAAGTACCATAGTGGTTTGAAATAATTATAATTTATATTATAATTTTACCAGTTCCAGGGGGAATGGGTGAAATGGACCCAGAATGGGAGGTTGATGCAACTTGTAAAATATTTGCATGGATAATGAAAAGGATTTTCATTATACAAATGATAACATTCTTAGTTTGGTCAGTATAGACTACAGCATGAGTTGAAAAGGTAGAACTGATGTAATCACAAGACATATGCCACACAAGCAAATGAAAGTTCCTTAATTAGATTCATAGTTAAGACAAATAAAACTGTTTATAATAACTAAATTCTTCACATATCGTTGATAACGGAAATGTCGGCCGCAACTCAAACTGTACACGACTTTAGCTGACAAAACGAGTTTAGTATGAATCATACTAAGTAAGCAAATATATTCGTTTTTACTGCACAAGAATAAAAAGGCTACGGCAAACTAAACTATTATAGCTAAATCCACGTAAATAACCGACAGAAAACCCGTTGCTAGGTCGAAAACGACAAACAATACTGAGAAATTTTAATGGACTTTCATAATTCTCTCGCGCGCCTCGGCCAATTATTGCAATATTTAAGTACTCACACTTCAAGAATCCTGTCTCCCTTTCTTATACCGGCTTGCTCAGCAGCACCCTGCTCCAAAACGGCGCTGACGTGCTGCAGAGGAGCATACAACTCTCCGTTGATCGATCTCAACTGCCCACCCTCAGACACTTGGCCGCGCACGTTGAAACCGAATCCAGTCTCCGATTTATAGATAGTAACTCGACGTGGACCATTGTTTACCACTAACCCTCTGTTATTCCTTTCAGATCTATTAATACTGTTATTTTCTGTTTCTGTCTCAGCCATTTTGGACAAATACCATCACAGAATTCACAGAGATCACAAATCCATTCACACTTGCCACTGGCTTTTGACATCACATCTTTGACAAATAGGTGACAGTACAGTTTGTACAGTTGGTACTGACATGTACCCTACAGTCATATTACGCAAAGCTCAGCGCAGATGGCGCTACTGATACAACTAAGGTACACAAACATTGCCAATGGAGGCAAAAAGCGCCAATTTTCAACATTGTTGCAGATTTACAACCAAAAATATCTTCTACGCAATCTTGGTGCGAGTTTAAAGGAAAAAGGAAGGATTTTGTGAATTATCCCGTAAATAACACTATTTAGGTTATGTTCTGCATTATTTGGTCAACTGTGGTCATAAACTGATATAAACTTGATTTTGACTGAAGATCTTACCTGTATGAAGTCCATATTTTAATAAGTCTACACGTGTGAATTGTTCCGAACTTCTTTTTGACCGTGGTTCGAAAATTTTACAGCGTGCGGTGTATCCCATAGTTTTTGAGGTTTTTTTAACTTATGGAAAACGATTTTTCCCAATATTTCGTCATCCGAATATGCTACATTGTTGTAAACTTTTACAAACGAATGCTTACATAATGAAAGGATTAATAAAGTACTCTAAAATAAACGTTTTAATCGGCATAGCAAAAGGCGACAAAACTTTTGTGCATCTAACATACAGTGCTGTACTCTAGCGGGATGAATGTGCAGTAATACTCCCTATTCTAGCTGCTACAGAAATAAATGTAATGTTCGTGTATTATCTGTGAGTTCGCGAGTTCTGCCGAATCCTTCAAATTTTTGCGAACTGTCTATTTGGCGATAGTGTATGCCAGCATTAAATGAATACATTTTATTTATATATATAATCTGTGGCTTTATAAGAACCAAAACCAGCGCGATCTAGCGGTCCAATGGTATATAAGTACAATGGCACAACTTTATCAAATCAGTTATGGTAGCGCTAGTATCTTTGTCAGTCTGTAAATAATTAAGCAAATATAAAATTTTAGAATTTTGTCACTAACGAAATTAAATTTGTGACATTACAGTTAGTATGGTAAAACAGCTTCATGTTTCCATCATTTAAAAACTAGATGGCACGTATATCGAAACAACGTGGTAAAGAAAATTCCAATTTCTTCACATCAAAATCAGCTGTGAACATCAGTATGGCCGCTCATGTAACTAAAAAATAAAGTTTTTGTAAAATCATCCCAAAAAAATAGGAAAGTGCAGTTTTCGTACTTACATCGTGTAATTGTGAATAAGAACTGTGTCGGTGTTGATGTTGACTAAAAACTGTTGCGTCATGACAGAAACCTCTCACTGACAAACAAATACAATAAAAATTGCTTTGGGCATATTACGGCAACCTATTGTAATTTCTATTTCTCTCGTGCGTGGTATCTGTTGGCGATCGGGTGGATGTTTTATGTAAATCATTCGTTTGCAATATAATGAGTAGTGTTCGACTGAGTATCGTGTCGGTGGGCAGGATTGCCGTGAGGAGAAATTCTCAGATCACAAGTGAGTGGTTCCTTCATTTCTCATTATTATGTTGTTTTTTTCACTGTTGTATTGGCGACGTTCCATCTAGCTATGTCGCAGTTGTACACTTAGTATGTAATAATGACGTATAGCGTTATCCGTACGTGTTTGATAACAAAGTGCGTTTATCAGGATGCCCCTTTGTGTAAATGGTTTGATTGGTAAGATCACGTTGCGAATATGAAATGTGCGTTCCATCAAGGTAAAGTTCGTGCATCCAGTAAGGTCATGGACATTATAAAACGTAATCTAAAAACTGGTCTATTAGAATCCAAATGGTTTGATTAACATTGGACGCATTGATTATTTCGTAATTGTGACAGTTGCCTTATCAGAATGTCTGGTCATTATCTACAATCTATTTTTAAATAAATCCAGATAAAAAAATAGCTGGACAAATTGCCAATATGAACACCAATGACGAATGAATACCACCAACTACCATATCTTCATTTAATGTTTTAAATGAAGAAATGTTAGAAGACATGGTTACACATAAAATATGATGTGTAAAACTCTATTATCTAATAGTTCCCCATTTACACATCTGAAGTGTAAACTGTACAATGTAAATAAATGCCTAGATATTATATTTCTTTTGTGAAACATTAATTCATATTACATTACATTCTGCTACAAATACATTTATATTTGTAGCTGTTACATTTTGGGATAGTATTCAAGTACATACCTATATCAGAAAAAAATTACCATCACTATTATTGTGAAGCTTATGTTTTTTGAACTTTTTTCATAAAAGCCTTACCTTATATGTACCTATTTGCTTCCATTATTAATGGATTCTGATTTCTCAATTTCTAGAAAATAATACTATTGGCTGTTGCCCAGCAGTGGGACTCAAACAGCAAATGAAAAAATATGGGTATATACATATATACTATTACCTATACTTTTAACTTCTTTTTTCCCATGAGGACAATTATCAACAGTTAAGGCTTTTGACACAAGGAGTCTGGAATGCTGTCTAGTTGAGTCAGCCCAGCTTCAGAATGCGAAGCACCGCCAATAGTGTACTAGGTACTTAGGATCTATCCTAGCTAATAAAATTTATTTTCATTTGATTATAAAAAGGGATGGGGTGTTTCTTTTGTTAAATTGGGGTGTGATGTAAAAAGTGAATTGTATATTCACTCTGGCTCAGGCTTTTGCTCAGTTCTTGGAATCCAATGCCAAGAACTGCATGGTTGATTGACCTTTCCATTATACACTTTATAAGATAGAAGGAAAGCAGAATGAAAACTATAAATACTTAGAATTTTCCTATGAGGGTTGCATACCTATAAGTGCAGTGCAACACATAACAAAAAAATAGGGAAGAACTCAGATCAGATGACATTTCACACAATTCCCGCTCTCTTTCGACATTACAACCTTTCCTTAAATACCTATTATAAAACAAAGTCCTCTGGCGTGTCTAAATCTACTGCACGGATTTTCATGCGCTTTTCACGAATATATATATACAAAGGTTGAGGTGTATAATTTATTGTTATTTATCGAGCGTAGCCGGGATCAGGACGAGCGGAGCCGGCATAAAAAAGGCGTAATAATAAATTTAAGTTGTTGTATCGGAAGGATAAACGAACACTGTTCCTGGCCGCTGGCTCAGCGTAATTGGCTTATGAATTATGCATGTTGTATTAAAGATAATACAGACGTAACGGCTTTCACTTTCATAACATTCTAGATTCCCAGTAGTGTTAGGCGATGTTGCGAAGCCACACGTACTATGACATGGCTATTTGATAATAATATTGCCATGGCATGCTAACTGGGTCCCATGCCGGCTTTACACTATCGCCGAAATCGTCGCTAATGAGAGTTCGCGAGGAATCAGCAATATACACAGTAGGTACGTTAAAACCGCCAAAGTTCGTCGATAAGTATATCAAGTTAGAAGCCCTGAAATCATTAGGTCTATACTTCTTTTAAATTAAATTATTTGATAGTCTGACATGCTCGTGTGAGAATCTGAAGATCACCAAATAAATCATTAAAAGAGTAGCTACCTACCGAATTATATCTGTGCTTACCAATAATGCTCATCAGTAAAATGTTTATCACACGCGATAGACACAGATCAAATAAAAAATCTTTGAAACAAAAATGCCACCTCATATTGTTATTTCAAGTTCTGCAGGAAAATCCTTTATGGACACAATCTTGTCGTGGTCAAGATCTTCATAATCAACCTGTAATTAACCTTCAGAGGTATAGTGCCTCTATTTCAATGACCTCCTCCGATCGGACCAAAGTTGTAGTTATGCTTT